>NC_058081.1:670485364-670817061 GCF_014858855.1 Bufo gargarizans
CTGCATATCCCTTTGGCTCAGTTGCAACCCGAGATGCCCCTTGTGTAGGAGCCATTGCTTCAGATGAAACAACATCAATAACATCAAGTAGCTTGGATTGCGGCCCAGGTAGGAGGTCCATATGTACAACACATTTATAGTAGTCATAAAATCAGTCTTTCTAGTAATTATTTCATGTTTTGCTTCACTTTTAACCCACTGAAGATTTATTTCTATATTTGTCTCCCTTCAGTTTACCACCACTGACCTGACACCATCAAGGAAGACCCTGCTCCCCGTTCCATCTACAACCTATGGTAAGACGACCTCTCTAGCATCTTCATCTGTCTGATGTTTTCTCACTCACTTTACTGATTATTGATGTGTGTCATATGTTTTATTTTAAATTCAGGGTCCCAGCTTAGAACCATCTAAGGAGCCGCCAAAAATGTCCTGTTACCATCAGCAGGACATTCTCCACCAGAATAGACATCTGCAGTGCCTGCTCATGAGGATGAACCTCCAGTGCTGCCGACCTTTTTCAATTATATGTCTTCTTGGCCGAGGCGGCAGTATCACTGGATTTACCATCGTTCCAGACTATCCTACCAATATTCTTCAGAGCAAATAAAACATTTCTACTTTTACTTCATCCATTCATTGACTAATAGTTTTTACTTTATAGTTTAGTTACTGAAAACTGTATTCAAAATGTAATGTTAACCCCTTATTAACCACCCATATGTTATTTTAAGGCTGTTATTAATGACCTTTATGCTAGGCCACCAGTTTTTTTAGGCGGCCTAGAATCAGCATGGCGGCAGCAATTGAGGGTTTAAATGTTCTTAATCAATGTAATATATCTTATCATAAACCATCTTTAACTCCTTCCTGACATAGCAATTTTCCATTTTTGCTTTTCCACTTTTTACTTCCTCCTTTCCCAGAGCCATGGAAGAACCCCGGACATTTAGGAGGGGTACACATGGCAACACTGGCATTGCCGGTTAATGATAAAGGTTCATCACTTGACTAGAGATGAAAGGTTATCTGCCCAGTGATGTGAAGGCTATTTTTAGCCTAGGTTTTGGAGGGAAGATTTTTGTCAGTGTCACTGGGCAGAAGTTGGATTCTGCCCAGTGATTTCCCATTTATTGGTCAGACTATATGACCTATTGTGTCCCAGGGACTACGGGCAGGGGCGGATTAAGTGCATGATAGGCCCGGTAAACCCCCCCCCCTCCATTTTAGTTTTATTTTATTTTTTCCTGTATGAATAGGTTGCGTTGCTTTGTAAGCGCCACAGTCTCTTCCTAGGCCATATGACATTGTTCACATGGTCTAGGTGCAGCTCTAACGTTTTAAGCCCTCACGGGCAGGGCCCTCTCTCCTTCTGTACCAGTTTGTAACTCGTCTTGTTTATGATTATTGCAATATTGCAATTGTCTGTATTATGTATGTATACCTCTTCTCATATGTACAGCGCTATGGAATGAATGGCTCTTTAATAATCAATAATAATAATAATCTGAGTGATTGGGTCTGAGCTGCAGTACCAAGCACAGTGCTATCAAATGGACATCGCTGTGCTTGGTAAGGAGCAAAGAGGCTGCGGCGCTCACTGGGACATCGCGGTCTCCTCCATCAGCTGATTGGCGGGGTGTCTGGAGTCGGACCCCCACCATCTCATAACTCTCTGAATACAGATGTTATAGATGTTACCTGCAGTCCTATGTAACATCCGACATCTCCTGTCATGTAGAGTTGTTGCGATACCAAATTTTTTATTCGAATTCAATACCATAAAAAAGTATTGCGATACTCAAAACCATTCGATACCACGTGAAAAAATAAACAAAAAAAGCCACGTGCATTCCGCATTTTAAAAAATGCTGAATCGCGCAGTTTTTATTTATTTTTTCTGTTCCGTCATTCACAGCATAGATTTATATTATATTTTAATAGTTTGGACTTTTCTGACGTGGCGATATGTAATATGTTTATTTATTGTTTATATATTTTATATCTGAAATTGGGAAAAGGGGGCGATTCATACTTAATACAATTTTATACATTTTTTTACACTTTTTATTTAATAACTATTTCCCCCATTAGGGGCCAGAACCTGGGATTTTTTTCATCCCTTGTTCTATTCACCCTGATAAAGCTCTATCAGGGTGAATAGGACCTCACACTGTCCCTGCTGCCCTGTGCATAGTACACACAGCATCAGGGATGTTACAATGGCAGCCAGGGCTTCAGTAGCGTCCTGGCTGCCATGGTAACTGATCGGAGGATTACACTGCTCGGGCTTCGATCAGAAGCTGCCACTGCTACCAATGAAGAGGAGGAGATAGGACACTGTGGCCACTGCCACCAATGATGTTAATACTGGGGGGCGCACTGTGCCACCAATTATTTTAATGGGGTGAGGGGTTGAGGAGGGGCGCACTGCGTCACCAATGATAATTACCCCTTAATATAGGAGGTGGGTACTGGCAGATCAGCGGCAGTAAATCCCTCAGGTGCTGCACCTGAGGGGTTAACTGCCACTAATCGCAGCTCCCTGTCATTGACAGGGTGACGGCAATCCGATTCTGCTACCTGCACCCGCCTCCTGCATTATGTGTTAAATACTGACTACTGTATATGTGTCCAGACTTTAAGTATTAGGCTACACGGAGCGGCGCCCAGAAATGTCCCAGCACTTACTATTATTCCTGGGGCGCCGCTCCGTTCGCCCGCAGTGCCCCATTACTGTCTCCTCACCAGCTTCTCTAGTGGGCGTTCCTTCTCTATGGCTGTAGCGCTGTCCAAGCGCAGGGAGAAGGAACGCCCACTAGAGAAGCTGATGTCTCCTCCCCATTGCTCCGATAGTAATTAGCATATGGAGCAGGAGAGGAGACAGTAATGGGGCACAGTGTACAGCGCCCAGGAATAATGGTAAGTGCAGGGACATCTCTGGGCGCTGCTCTGTGTAGGAAAAGTCCAATCATTGGTGGTGCAGTGCGCCCGCCCCTCCTCTGCCCCTCACTCCGTTCATTGGTGGCAGCGGTAGCACAGGGGGGAGGGAGAGACAGCTTCCTTCTCCCCTGTGCTGCTGAGGGAACATGAGCATGCTGAAAGCAGCCCGCTCATTTTCTGAGAAACTAGACTGCGCAGCAGCGCAGCACAGTGTCGTAAAAATGGAAATCCCGGTACCGTATCGATACCGGGACAAAATTATCGATTAGGTATAAAAATTTTGATACCCGCAACAACCCTACTGTCATGTCGACCTTCTCTTTCTTCTTCTCCTTTGTTTGAACCAGACCGCCATGACAAATTCTTCAGCCGCATCTCGTCCCTACAGAGTTTGTTACACAATTTTAATGTCCACTAGAGTGCCCCCAGAAATTAGATTGTGCTCTAGGTAATAATGCCTATATAATGTCCCTAAAAATAATGTCCCCTAATAGTAACACCCCCACACTACCCCCATATAGTAATTTCCCCCACAGTGCCCCATATAGTAATTTTTCCCACAGTGCCCCTATATAGTAATTTCCCCCACACTGCTCCATATAGTAATTTCCCCCACACTGCTCCATATAGTAATTTCCCATACACTGCTTTATATAGTAATTTCCCCTACACTGCCCCCATATAGTAACTTCCTCAACACTGCCCATATAGTAATTTCCCCCTAACTGCCCCCATATAGTACCGTAATTTTCCTTACACTGCTCCATATAGTGATTTCCTCCACACTGCCCCATATAGTAACTTCTTCCACACTGCCCTATATAGTAACTTCTTCCACACTGCCCCCATACAGTAATTCCCCTCACACTGCTCCATATAGAAATTTCCCCCACACTGCTCCATATATAAATTTCCCCCACACTACTTCACATAGTAATTTCCCCCACACTGCTCCATATAGTAATTTCCCCCACACTGCTCCATATAGTAATTTCCCTCACACTGCCCCATATAGTAATTTCCCCCACACTGCTCCACATAGTAATTTCCCCCACACTGCCCCATATAGTAATTCTAACCCCCCCCCCCCCCCACTGCTCCAAACAGTATTTTCTTCCACACTTCCCCCAAATAGTAATTCTTCCACACTGCCCCCATATAGTAATTCCCCCACACGGTACCCTATATAGTAGTTTGCACCCACAAAGTAATTTGCCCCCCACACTGTCCCCATCAAGTAATAATTTCCCACACTGCACCATTAAGAAATGTGCCCCAACACTGCCATCCATTAAGTTATTGCCCCTACACTGCTCGCAATTAAGTAATTTGCCCCAATGGAAACATTTGCTCCAACTGTCCCTGTAGTAATATGTCCTCCTCTGCTTTCCAAAGTTGGCACACACACAAAAAAAACAAAACAAAAAGAAGGCTAATACTTACCTGTGTCTGAAATGGTAAGGCAGGCATGCGTACGTCAAAGCCCTGTGTGCGCCCTACTTATATAGGCGTGCGATTACGTCATCACACATGCCACGCAATGACTTCACCACACACGCCATGCTGGGCTTTTAGCACCACATAGGCCTCAGGCTAGGCACGTGGCTATAGACCCAAAAGCCACAATTATAATCCGCCACTAGATCCGGGTAAGGTTACCCAGACCCTGGTAACAAAGATCTAATTGGTGGAGGTGGTTGGGGTGCAGGCTATAGGTGTTTGAGCTCCGTGGGCTGGTTCACCTTTTTTCCGCACCTGCTCGTGTAGCCGGAACCTTTTTGCCGCATCTGCTGTGAAGAAAATCCTGATCGTTACCTGAGATGGACGCTCTTTTAGCTGAAGTGTCTTCCCGTGTCTCCGAAGTGAGTGCCCCATCATGTATTAAAGACTGTCTGTTATCTCTGCAGGGGCCGTCTGTCCCTCCGGCGTTGGAGTTCGATGTCCTGGCCGTGCCATCCCTGGATCCAGCGGACAACGTTGGTGGTGTCAGGGTGGGAGCCCTAGCTGTGGTAGATCTCGAACAGAGGATGGCGTCAGGATCCTGCAAGAGAAGCTGGAGATAGAGAAGACAGAAGAGGAGGTTCTCACACTCTGCGGCTGCGTGATGACGATCAGGCCAGCGAGAGAATGGCGCAAGAGGACGTCATCTGCGTGTCAAGCCTTGTCTTCAGTGTTTTTTGTCTGGTTCCAGGAGCGAGCAGGCTTCTAACTCCCCCCCGCAGATCTTGGGCACGGTTGCGGGGCACGGAGGGGCCTGCAGGATCCATCTATGACGGGCAGCGTGGAAGCGGAGGAGCAGGATCCCAAGATCCCGTCTCGGCTGGATCTCAAGAAGATGTCATCCATGCAGCGGCTACAGTTCCTCAACCTTGACCGGTTCCACAGTCTGGTGAGTGGTCTCCTGTCCACCTCGCCCCTGTAATGTCCTCTTTGTCAAAAGTTTTGTCGTCCCTTGAAGCTTTCATCTCTCAGTGCTCCCTTGTGTCCTGGATGTTTTCAGACCCTAGCAACGCCCCTGCACAGGAAGTAGTGATTTCAGTGTTTTCTGGGATGGGCATTGGTGTGCTGAGGCATGGTACGAGTCATGGGTTCCAAATTTGATATTGTCAAACTTTGTTCTGTTAGAACTTGTTAAAGGGGATATAAATTATTGATATTTATGCAAATCTTGATAATTAATATTCATAAATAGGCGTAATCGTCTTATGATGACTCCGCCTATTTAAGCCTTAATGAATAACAAATCACTGCTAATTGCCCTACACTAATCACTAAACTAGCTGCACGCGCCTTACTGACTACCACTAGTAATCACACGTTATACAATAGGTATAATTGACACAGTATTTATTAATAATACATTAGTAATACAATGCCAACAATATACTAACTATTGCGGCGATACTTTTCAACCATAAAGGTATTAGGTTTATAACTATATATATCTATAACAAGGGGATAGATATATATATCGTTATAACCCCGCACTACAATATAAATACACACACTAATACAATACACTATGATAAAGATACACACACTAATACAATACACTAACACGGTACTAACTACACTAACACAGTCCCAAATCCACCCCAAGATCTGACTAGTATTAACGACAATTCATACACTTTAACGGACGCCCACCCAAACCTGTCTATATACTATCCCTACGGGGTAAAATCAGGGGTTATTTCATGAACGGTGCTGCTGGGGTAAGCAGGACAGCCGCGGGGGTAAAGACACCAGGGAACAGGACCTGGGCCAGGGGAAGATGAGGGTCACCAGGAGTACAGGGGATGAGGGTATACTATAGTAAGGGTATGGGGCAAAATAAGGGACAAGAGGTTAGGAGGGTGTATAGGTGGGTAGATAGGGTATAGAAGGGTGCGTTGGTGGTATAGGGGGGGTAGATAGTGTATAGGTTTTGGTGGTATAAGGGGGGGGAGATAGGGTTATAGAAGGGGGTAGAGCGTTGGTGGTATAGGGGGGGTAGATAGGTTTATAGAAGGGGGTAGATCGTTGGTGGTATAAGGGGGGGTAGATAGTGTTATAGAAGAGGGTAGATAGAGGGTTATAGAAGGGGGTTGGTAGCGTTGGTGGTATAGGGGGAGATACTTATGCTCGTTATCCAGGGGGGGCTCGTTGCGTCCAGGGATGATCCTCTCTGTAATGTGGGTGGGTGGTGGTCCGGGTCCCTTACCTGACTGCTGAGCGGGGCGCCGCCGGTCTATTTAAATTTGGCGGCGCCCGCTCGCAGTCTCCCTATTGGCGCCATGCGCATGCGCACCGCCGGCCTCAATACGTGGGCCGGCGCGGTGATATGACGTCACCGCGCCGGCCCGAGGATCTCGGAGCGCGCTTCCCGGGGGGGGATCCTTTGATCCTCCCGCCTGTGAAGCGGACGCTTACCTGAAGTCAGCCACTCACAGGGGCATGGGAACTCTTTGTTCCCATGTCTCTGTGAGGCGTACCACCTCCGGCGCTGCCGGAGATGGTGACAAAGGGCAGAGGATCTTATTGATCCTCTGTCCTTTGTAGAGGCCGACGCTGGACCTAATTGTCCAACTGTCGGTCTCCTCGTCTCCTCCACTCCCCCTCCCCAGCATGTAGGATTCTAGGCCATATGTGCTCATAGATGCTTGGGGCACATCCATGAGCATATATGGATTATAGGGTTGATTCAGGGGCATGCATACATCAAGGGGGCACATTTCTGACAAGGGGGCACATTTCTGACAAGGGGGCACATTTCTGACAAGGGCTAATATATATATATGTATATATGTCACGGCATATATACATATATATATATATAAATATGATCCTTCCCTCAACAATCCCCCTGTTGTCGGGAATACGACAATAAACATTTTGGGGGAAGGGTTGGCATGCATTTGCCTCTTCAATCTACCCTTGGTGACATTTCCGGGAGGACTAAAGTAATCTGACTCTTAGGTACCTGGACATCACCCATCGTGCTCCATCCTGCCTCTCATTAAAACGTCTCCATCCCCCGAATACCCCATCTTCTTCTCCTTGGAGAACTTTCTTGGTATCCTATGATCTTCAGGTGTCAGCCACTCCCAACGTAGTCTATTCCTGACTCCGGAGTGGCTTCACCCTTGCAGTCTTTAGATCACTCCATTCAGCGACCGTATTCTCTCTCTTTGCCAGTTTTGTTCTTCTGGCGTCCGTTACCCCCAATGTTAGTGCCGGTAATTAATGTAGCACCTCCTCATGGGGTACGGACGGCCGTAGGCTGACCTTTTAATGACTTTCATTGTAATTGAAGACTCAGTTGTTGGAGAGGTTCTCTCCTGGACAGATACATAGGTTTTTACAAGGTAGGTCAGATTTTCTGGTGAGAGGTGATGTCATAGTACCTAAATTCTACCTGCGGGAAGGAACCCCGCACTACCATCATTCAGTCCAACCCTTACAAAAAGTCACCATTGTCGATATTGAAGCGGCAAATACCTTAGTGATGAGGGGCCTGACCCTAGTGAATCTACTCTACCCCACTCACACAAACATGTCATATCCCTCCCAATACGGTCCAATTTAATTCAGTGTGTACCCATAGAGACTCATGCCACCTGGCCTTACTTTCTATACCTCCCAAGACACTGGTAGTTAACAGACCCTTGTGTCCTTGGGGAAATGACTATAGGATGCACGTGTGCGTCCAGCCATATTGTAGTATGGCTGTCGCCCATTTGCACCTAGAGTGTCCATGGGTACATAGGAACTCACATGCAAATAATCAATGTAAATCTATACACAATATATGAGGTCACAGGGTGGTCTATGATTATACCCCGAATCCTCCTACGAAAATCTACTACAATACGTGTATGCATACACACAATGTTATAAGGTCACAGGATGGCTTTTGGATTTTCATCCCGACCTTCATAGGAAACCGTATGTCCATGCGATCTCTGGCTTCAGGACTTTGTTGGAGCTAAGTCCTGAGCCTCCTGCGATTAACTTCGTGAAGTTCTGTCTGGTTCTGGTTTAGCTGGTCCGCAAGTCTCTTGACCCTCCTGTAGATTAGACACAGTCCCGTGTACATGACTATTACCAGAACCAGAAGAACTATCACCGGATGAATCAATAGGTTGAAGAAGGATGTTGCCTTTGGACTGTAGCCGAACAGACTTTCCCACCAGGAGATCTTGGAGTCTTTGTCCAACGCGGTTGTGATTGCCGTAATTTTATTCTTGTCGTGCGTCAGTTGGATGGTGGCCTGTTTCTCTGTTTCTCGAAGATTCTTAAGTATTTTGTCTTCTTGGCTGAAGTCCAGCAGGAGATGTTTGAGTTCTACCCCAAAGCCAAGAGGAATTTTCTGGAGTCTCACGGGTACGTCGGGGCGGATGTCGAGTCTTTTCTCCGGGGTGATTGGTGTTCTTCCTTGTATCTCTGCGACATCTAAACCTAGGACGGGGCTAAGGGTGCAATACGCTCCAGGGAGGAGTACTCCTCTCTCAGTGCAGTTAGTTCCATAGATTGTATAAGACATCTTTTGCCTTTGGTACCAGCACCAATACCCCTGTCCCAAGTATTTAAGGGAAGAGGGTATTGGGCTGGTCTTCATCTCACAGGACCCCTCGGTGCTCCAACATTGGTGCCTTAACACCCGATCCTGACTACCTTGAGAGAGGATAGCATCCCCTTTCTTCCAACATCCCTCTGTGTCTAACAGATAAGGATGGCCTTTCTCATAGGTTAGAACGCCCGTGGGGAGCTGTGGATGAAGCACCGTCTGGTTATTTATGACAACCCCTAAGTTAATTGCACTGTAACCTTGTCTAAGATGGCCAGACACAGGAGCCAATGACGAAGCAGTGCAAGTGAGATTCCTACAGCCGTGCCACTGTACTACCCACCAGTTGGTGTGATTGGCTGCAAAAGGAGATATAAGAGGACTTACACGTTGGCGGAGGTTAAATGGAAAGTGGCCGCCGTACAACGATGATACAATATGTTTAAGGTTGCCTGAGAGTTCACTCTGGACTTGCGTACACGCCAGAGCGAGCTGAGCTCTATCCTGTTCTTCCAAGAGACCCACGACTAACCTTCTAAACTTCTCTCGTAAAGCAGAAGATAGAGAGGTAGTGGCATCTATGTGCGAATGCTGCAAACCCTCTAAGACGTGGTTTACATCAAGCTGGGTCTCGAATCCTTCTCCGGCGTGTCGTGCAACATCCCCAAGTTTACCTCTCAGGACTTCCATGTCCATAGTGTTCAGGGCGCCCACTCCCAATGCACCTCCGCCTAGTCCCATGGCTATCAGATCTCTTCTTCCCCTTTGATTCCTGTGTATGAGATCATCCTTTCTTACCTCTTGCCCCGCCTCTATCCAACCTCTTATCATGTCAATTTGGTTCCTCACAAACTCCCCACATCTGTGATCCCATTGGTCGACTCGGAAGTCATCTACAGAGATTCTCCAAGTAAATAGGACGAATTTTGTCCCCGTGATGATCTTCCATGGGGATGACAGTTGAGGAGCTATAGGATCTGCCAATTGATGGATAGGGGCGTTGCAAGAGTCTAAATGCATTTTTACAGGTTGGAGACCTGTTGCTTCATAGGGGATCCTCACCACGGTTACACAAACTTGCCCTCTACCTTTGAACGGATACCATTGGTCACTTTCTCCAACCTGTAGCACTAGTTTTCCTATGGGTTTGGATTTAGACAGATAGACCCATTGTGTAAAGGTCCAGCACCCTTCATCTACTGCCTCGCAAAAAGGCCATCTAAACGAACCATCTATATTGATGTCAAAGTTAATATCCCTGCTACTGGGGTCTTTCCAATCGGAAGACACATACCTACCCCGGTATTCCTCATTCATAGGGGTACCGTCCATCCATACCTCCACTGTAGGGGTATCCACTCCATTGCACATCAAATCCCATCTCCAGGGATTAGTGTCCAAGGTTACCATCTGGGTATCTTGTTCCCAGTGGTGATGAAATAATATCCAGTCACCTCCTGAACACAATTGTCTCTCATGATGGTGATCATAAAAGACCGTATGGATGGAGATCCCTTTAACTGAGCATACCTGAGATCCTTGGCATCTGTCCGTACTTTTAAAATGGTGGCTCGGTAAAAGCCTTCCAGTTTTACCGGACCACTCTGGTCATTCCATAGGACCTGGCCAGAGTTACTGCAGTTTAACTTTAGCATCATTATACTGGTTCGTATGTAATCTGTGGACACATGTCCCTGAACATAACTGGATTCCCTAGTGATAATCATCTGGGAATCTCTTAACATACAATAAGCTTTTAGGGTGCCCTTTATCGGAATGGGTCTGTCAAAATATGTCCTTACCCTCAGCCCATCTTGGCTATCCCTCCTTATGAAGGTAGCTTTAAGGATATACCAGCCACTATATTCTGCACCCGTGACATCCTCGGGACTCAGAACCCCCTCCTTGGTACACAACACTGTGGTAGTGTTGGCTTCCACTTGTTTGTAAGGATGCAAGTGAGGGTCCCTAGACACCCATCTTAAGGATCTCATAGGAGTAGGGTCAGAGTCCCGAAAATGTCTGAATTCTTTGAGGCAGAGGGCATGTAAATCATGTTGTATGGCAGACACATTCTCCACAGGGGTATAGTGTTGAATTACACCTTGGGCAAAACTCTCCCTCTGGAAACCATACAGATACCATTGTCCTGGTATAAAGGAAAAGTTCTCGTATGGTTTCAAGATTTTGCCCTCCAAACATTCCACCATTAAAAGGCCGGGTTTATTAACTCCCAGGCCCTCCCCCGAAGAGGTTGAGCCCGCCATCATCATGCTTACCACCAGTGCCACAAGTTGGGGATATGCCATGTTCAGAGGATCTCTACATCTTTTCAGGCTAGTCGTAGACTTGGTGAGTCTCCCTCCTGTGATCTGTTAATTCAATGTGTGTGTAATTAGTTTCATGGATCCACCCTCGACCCACCAATACACCCCCCCCCCCCCGGTCACCCAACTCTGTGAGGGTTCCTGTTATTGAGTTGGGGAGGCTCGGGTGGCCTTGGCCTGGTCGATATGGATCCATAAAACTCCCTGCCGCCTACGTGACTTTTTCTTGGTCGTCATCGGCCTTTGCACCTTTAGCATGGTGTCACCCATTACTTCAAGGACCTGATAGGGTCCTTCCCAGTTTGCATCCCAGGGGCCGGCCCGACGGAAGATTTTCACCATCACCAGCTCTCCTACAGAGGGCATTGGTGTTTCCCCCTGTAGATACGGTCTGTGTAGCCGTATTGCTGCATGAGGCAATAACTCCTTCAGGTTTAGTTGTACCTGTTGGAGAAATAGGTCTCTGGCGATGGCGTTCTTCACCGGTTCTGACACCAGGGGTTCATTGGGCAGGAATAGGGGCATTTTGCGTCCGGTCATTAGTTCGAACGGGGTGATACCGGTACTGGTAGCCTCGGTAGCTCGGATACCCATTAGCACGGCTGGCAGAGAGGTTACCCATGAGGAACCTTTCTCCAGTAGTGCTTTAGAAAGTCGTGTTTTTATGGTCCGGTTCATCCGCTCCACGATGCCCGCTGACTGAGGGTGGTAAGGCACATAAAATCTTTGCTTTATGTCTAAAAGACCACAAAGCGCTTTCATTACCTTACCCGTGAAATGGGTCCCTCTGTCTGACTCTATCAATCTGGGGATACCCCATCGTGACAGAACCTGTTCCCAGAGAACACGGGCAGTGGTTGTAGCCGAATCGTTAACCGTGGGGATGGCTTCTACCCATTTAGAGAAAACATCCACTACCACCAGTGCGTAACGATAGTTATAACTTCCTGTTGGTAAAGGTCCTATAAAATCTATTTGTAGTGCGGACCATGGACCATCTGCAGGAGGGACTCGCTGCAACACCGGCTTCAGGGCTGACGCCCTTGGGTTAACCTGAGCACATACCAGGCACTGTTGTGTTACTTCCTCTACTGTGTTGGACATTCCCGGCCAGTATAATTTGTCTCTCAGGAGAGACAAGAGTTTATCCCGGCCCAGGTGTCCAAACAGTTGGTGGTTCAATCTGGTCAGTTCTGCTTGCAGATGCTGTGGAACCACGGGAAGAGGAAGTTGTTGTGTACCGGTATCATAACACAGGATCCCTTGCTGTCTTGACCAGGGATGCTGAGGAGATGTGAGGTGTGTCATTAGAAGATGGTCTTTTGCTTGTTCCTCCTCAAATGACACCGGGCCTTTACTCAGGTTGGTACGAACTGCAATGTGGTAGGCCGGTAGCGGCTCAGTGTCTGTTTCCTGAAGGATCCCAGATACTGCCGCTAGTTTGGCCAATTCATCCGCCTTGTTGTTACCTAGCGTCAAAGGCTCATCCCCTTTCTGATGCGCAGGGATTTTTATGATGGCTGCTTCCGCCGGGTGTGCCATGCCCCATTCCCAAAGTTCTTTCAGGACCGACAAATGAGCCAGAGGTTTGTTTTGGCTATCCACAAATCCTCGTCTTTTCCATGTGTCCAGGTGCAGGGTGAGAGAACAAACTACATATGAACTGTCGCTATATATAGTTCGTTTCCCTGGGGGTTGAAGAAGTAAGGCTTTCTTGACTGCCTCCAGTTCCGCCCGCTGTGCCGACATGTGACCTGGTAACTTGACAAGATTCTGGGTACCTGTGGTCTCATCCAGCACAGCAAAACCTGTGACATAGGTCCCATCCATGAAAAATCGAGAGCCATCAACAAAGATGACTCTGTCTTCTGGATGTTTATCGGTCCTGTAAATTTGTGGCGCGTTGATGTGCGCTGGTTGGCCACAGTCATGTTCGGTGCCAGTTAGGTTCAGTAACTGGGACAGAACATACTTGGCTTTGTGGTTCACCTGTAGACTCCGGCCACTGAGATCCATAATCCACCTCCCAAATCTCTGTTGGGAGACTCCAGGGAGTGTATCACGGAGCAGGAGGGCCAATGGAGAGTGTGGAGTCTGCAAAGTGAGGGGCCTGATGCCTACAATATGCTCAGTGGTTTTGACGGCATAGTGTATGGCTGCCAGTTGTTTGGCACACTCATCGAACCCTCGTTCAACAGGCGAAAGTAACCTGGAGAAGTATCCCAGCGGTCTAGTGTCATACCCTATCTGCTGTAGGAGGACCGCTGAGATAGACTCCGTCCCTGCATGCGCCTGTATGGCTATTTCCCCTTCAGGATGGGGGGTAGCCAATACAGGGGCAGAGAAGAGGTCCCTTTTCAACGTAGAAAAGGCCTCTTCCTGTGCATCAGACCAACCTTTGATTCAAGGGTCTTCTCCTCTGAGGAGTTCATAGAGGGGTTTTGCTTTGGCAGCAAAATCCTCTATGAACTCCCTCATGAAATTAGCAACTCCCAGGAATTTTCTTAAATCCTGTAGAGTGCCCGGCCTAGGTAACTTTACCATGGCTTCCACTCTGGCTGCCATGATCCCTTTGGCTCCAAAAGAAATTTGGACTCCAAGAAAAGTCACCTCCGTTCTGGCCAAATTTGCCTTGTGGGGACTCAGCTTGAGTCCTGACTTGGCCAGGAGTCCCAATAGCTCTTTTAACAGAACCAAGTGTTCTTCTATGGTTTCTGTTTGTAAGAGCAGGTCATCCACGTATTGCACAAGGCATCCCGGCCGTGAAAATACACTCAGAACGGCCGCCAATGCCTGGTGAAAATACGTGGGACTACTGTGGAATCCCTGGGGGAGTATACCAAACATGTACTGTCTGTCCCCTACTGTAAAGGCAAATTTGTACCTACAGTTTTCAGCGAGTTCAATAGAGAAGAACCCATTGGCAACATCTATGGTTGAGAATATGCGACTTTTGCCGCTTATTCTGGCCATGATGTCTGGAGTCTGTGCCACCACTGGAGCGGACATTGGGGTGTACTTGTTGAGGACCCGGAGATCTATGGTGAGCCTCCATGCATTGGTGTCCTTTTTCTTTACTGGCCAGAGGGCATTGTTGCATTTAGAATTGCCCTCTATGATCACCCCCTTAGTTTTCAATTCTTGGACAGTGTCCAAAATTGAATGGGTGGCTTCTGGCGGAAAGCGGTATTGGCGTTGAGGTGGAGGGTCGGGACCTTGTATGTCAGCCTGAACTCCAATCAGTCTTCCACAATCGTTTTTTCCCTGGGCCCACAGATCGGGGTACTCATACACAATAGGCTCAAGATCTGGATTATGCGAGATCTCAGGCCATTTGTGTTCAAGTACTTCAGTAGAGTCATCTACTGTTGGCAATGGTGGTCCCAGAAACTGGCGTTGGATGACAAACACCTTGGATTGTCTGGGACCCTTCCACACAATACTATTTGCCAGATCTAGGATCCACCCATTTTGTGTCATTACGTCGGTTCCAATAATGTTGTCAGAACCGGGGTAATACCACATGGGGATCCTAAGGGTCGTGTGAGTGGTAATCTGGACAATTACTTCTTCTATTCTGTGGGCCTTCACCCCCCCTTGTTGGTGATCAAATCCGATCACCACACACTGAGGGCTGTTGGGATGTAAATCATGTTTGACATTGGTAATGGAAATTTCCGCACCAGTGTCCAGCATGATTTCGGCGTCCTGATTTTTGATTTTGGCTTTTATGTGGGGTCTCCCTGAAGAATCCAGTATGATAGGACATACTGGCGCCAGTTCTTTAGGGATCCCTGATCTTCAATCAATTTCTACCAGACTCCCAGTAGGTACCTGTGAGGTACATACTGCCACTTGTGGGTTCTTGTTATGGACCCTTAGTGTGGATTCCAGGGATTCCACACTCCTTACTGAACGCGCAGGGTCATTCACAACAGCCACACGTTTTGGTGTCTGGACCTGTAAATGTCCCAGATATTCCCCCACTGGTTTGGCATAATTAGGTTTCATCTTGAAACCGTTATTATTGCCCGTTCTCTCAGGATTTGTCCGGCTATTACGTGACCATTGTGGACAATTCCTCTTTATGTGCCCGTATTGTAAACATAGGAAGCATCGAATGCTTCCTATCCTTTCCAATGGCGGGGCCGTGGGGCGAATAGTTGAATTACCCTTTGTGTGCTGTACCCGATCATCTTGAGATATATCAGGTACAGGCGCACGCTCCGTCACTTTGACAAATTTCTTATTGAGCAGTGTATCCTGTCTGCACTGCTCAATAATCATAGCAGCATCCGTGAGGGATGGTTCCCTGGCTGCGCTCAACCGGATTGCAGTATCAAGGTATGGGAATTTCTCCACAAACATACGTATCATACCCTGTGGAATTCCGACACCGTGATCCTTTGTAACCCTTCTATACATGGCTTCAAACCGACTACACATAGACAAAGGTTCGTCATGTATAGTGGGTTTGAACTTGGACAGGATATCTGGAGTGACGTCCCAATGGCCCGTTGCCAGTCTCATGAGTATGGAGAGACGTTCCTCCTTGTCATAAAACTGTCCATTCATGGGTTGTGTCCTCCCCGTTACCTCATACCTTTGGTTTAGGTGTGTAGGTAACCATAACTTGAATAACTCCATGCGATATTCGTGAGCCACTGAATACTTGTTACAGTGACCCTCGAAGATATCACATGAAGTAAACGGATCTACAATGGGATCATATTTTGGGATCTCCTTGCAAATCCGTAACAGGAAGTTTATCCTTTCCATACTGGAATGGTTAGGATAAAAATCTTCCTGTCTTTCCAGACGCGTTGGCGGATTGGAAGTGGTAAATGGCCAACCACTTTCCTCTCTCTAATCGTTGTCCTGTTCCTGGAATCGGTTGCTACCCCGATTCTCCCTGGGTGCTTGGGTAAAAGGTAGCGTCCGTTCCACCTGTCCCCTGATGTCTACTGCCTCGGGTGTTTGATCCGTGGAAGATATTGGCGCTGTCGCCGCTGTCTCCCCATGTGCCGTTCCCGAAACACAAACCTGTTTCGTGGGCAACATGCTGTTAGTACCAGGCCGTGACAGATTCGAGATGACCTGCTGCAAATCCGCAATGGTTTGCGTTTTTGCAGCCAGGTCCTCTCGAAGTTGAACAATCATGCTATCCATGGATACCGTATTGTTCCTGAACTGATTTATCTCAGTGTACAGTCTGAGCAGTTCCTTGTCCATGTCAGAGTAGAAACTCTCCTTGTCCGAGAGTCTAGACTCTAACACGCAAATCTCCCTGCCCCTCTCGGCCGTACACTGGGACTTCTCTTGTAGTTGTGTTTGTAATGTGTGTAACTGTTTAATGTTCTCAACACAACAATTGCAGTGAAAGTTTGCCATGTTGGAAACTTCCTCTGCCTTTGTTGTGCTGTTAAGTGTTTCTAGATGTTCTGGCTTCCAAATGATATCCTCAAAGGTATGAACCAATTTGGCTAGCATTTGGAGTAGTTTTTTTGTTTTTTTGAACACACTACGATTAATGCACAGTTTATCGTGAGCGTATACCTGGTCCAATAAAGTGGACCATAGTAGCTCAGTGGATTTGTAAGTGGTGGGGATGATGGGGTTGTATGTGCTATGTTTGCTGAGGTGTTGCAGTGTGGTGAAGTTCATACTCACTTTTTGACGAGAGGCCATCTTCATTGGTGTCGTTGATACTTGTGTTGCTGCGTGGAGGAGGTCCTTCAATATTCGGAACGCCTTCTCCCATTCAGCTAGACGACTTCTGTTTCAACGATGATGGTTCTATCTTCAGTGGTGTTGTGATGACTTCTCTCCAGTCTTCAGTGGGCATGTAAGGGAATCAGAAAATATTAGTACACAAAGATCAGGAAAGATTTTAGATTCTCTGCTGTAGAGTTTGCTCTGTATCCGGTTCTGATCGAGAAAAACCCGCTCTTACCTGTCCGTACTTGCAGGCTATGAAAGCTCAGATCCACTGACCGCGTCCTTCCCACCTGATTAGTTCACAGCGTAAGCGGTTTTTCCGTTCCAAAACCAACCACAGATACAAACTCACAGCAGTGGGCCTGGCTCGCCAATGTTAAAGGGGATATTAATTATTGATATTTATGCAAATCTTGATAATTAATATTCATAAATATGCGTAATCGTCTTATGATGACTCCGCCTATTTAAGCCTTAATGAATAACAAATCACTGCTAATTGCCCTACACTAATCACTAAACTAGCTGCACGCGCCTTACTGACTACCACTAGTAATCACACGTTATACAATAGGTATAATTGACACAGTATTTATTAATAATACATTAGTAATACAATGCCAACAATATACTAACTATTGCGGCGATACTTTTCAACCATAAAGGTATTAGGTTTATAACTATATATATCTATAACAAGGGGATAGATATATATATCGTTATAACCCCGCACTACAATATAAATACACACACTAATACAATACACTATGATAAAGATACACACACTAATACAATACACTAACACGGTACTAACTACACTAACACAGTCCCAAATCCACCCCAAGATCTGACTAGTATTAACGACAATTCATACACTTTAACGGACGCCCACCCAAACCTGTCTATATACTATCCCTACGGGGTAAAATCAGGGGTTATTTCATGAATGGTGCTGCTGGGGTAAGCAGGACAGCCGCGGGGGTAAAGACACCAGGGAACAGGACCTGGGCCAGGGAAGATGAGGGTCACCAGGAGTACAGGGGATGAGGGTATATTATAGTAAGGGTATGGGGGAAAATAAGGGACAAGAGGTTAGGAGGGTGTATAGGTGGGTAGATAGGGTATAGAAGGGTGCATTGGTGGTTTAGGGGGGGTAGATAGTGTATAGGTTTTGGTGGTATAAGGGGGGGTAGATAGGGTTATAGAAGGGGGTAGAGCGTTGGTGGTATAGGGGGGGGTAGATAGGTTTATAGAAGGGGGTAGATCGTTGGTGGTATAAGGGGGGGTAGATAGTGTTATAGAAGGGGGTAGATAGAGGGTTATAGAAGGGGGTTGGTAGCGTTGGTGGTATAGGGGGAGATACTTATGCTCGTTATCCAGGGGGGGCTCGTTGCATCCAGGGATGATCCTCTCTGTAATGTGGGTGGGTGGTGGTCCGGGTCACTTACCTGACTGCTGAGCGGGGCGCCGCCGGTCTATTTAAACTTGGCGGCGCCCGCTCGCAGTCTCCCTATTGGCGCCATGCGCATGCGCACTGCCGGCCTCAATACGTGGGCCGGCGCGGTGATATGACGTCACCGTGCCGGCCCGAGGATCTCGGAGCGTGCTTCCCAGGGGGGGGGATCCTTTGATCCTCCCGCCTGTGAAGCGGACGCTTACCTCCGGCGCTGTAATTACAGCGCCGGAGGTCAGCCACTCACAGGGGCATGGGAACTCTTTGTTCCCATGTCTCTGTGAGGCGTACCACCTCCGGCGCTGCCGGAGATGGTGACAAAGGGCAGAGGATCTTATTGATCCTCTGTCCTTTGTAGAGGCCGACGCTGGACCTAATTGTCCAACTGTCGGTCTCCTCGTCTCCTCCACTCCCCCTCCCCAGCATGTAGGATTCTAGGCCATATATGCTCATAGATGCTTGGGGCACATCCATGAGCATATATGGATTATAGGGTTGATTCAGGGGCATGCATACATCAAGGGGGCACATTTCTGACAAGGGGGCACATTTCTGACAAGAGGGGACATTTCTGACAAGTGGGCACATTTCTGACAAGGGCTAATATATATATATGTATATATGTAACGGCATATATACATATATATATATATATAAATATGATCCTTCCCTCAACAGAACTTTTTCCTGTTGTGGTGGCATTGGCACTTTGGGGTCAGTTTTTTTTTAAAGAATAAACGGATCCGCTTGCATACTGACAACAAAGGAGTTATGTTTGCAGTAAATTGTTTATCCTCTAAGAGTAAAGTGGTCGTCAAGCTGTTAAGGCATTTAGTTTTGCTTTGTTTAAAATTGAATGTTTGGATTAAAGCAGTGCATATTCCGGGTGGGAGTAATGAAATTGCTGAAGCTTTGTCACATTTTCAGAAGGACCACTATCGCAGTTTGGCTCCGTTGGCCGATGCTTGCGGGATTCCTTGCCCGGAACATCTGTGGGTTCTGATTTGGTCGTAGCCTTGAAAATACTGAGTCGTTCAGTTGCAGCTTCAACATAGAAAGGCTATGTGTTGGCATGGTTACGCTGGGATAAGTTTGCTTCTGGTTTGTCGGTATCACCTTTGTTGGTGAATGACTCTTTGGCACTGGCTTTTTGCTGCAGCTGTTCGGGGAGAAGCTGGCTCACAGTTCGGTATGCAGAATTTTGCCTGGCATGTCTTTCTTCCTTAAGTTATTTGGATCCCAATCTTTTTCAGAGTTTTTCTTGATTAAGCAGCTAATGAAGGGTTATAAATCTATGGGATGCTTACCTGATGGGCGGTGTCCTATCTCTCCGGATTTGCTGGTAAGTTGTGTAGAGTTTCAGTTTGTTTTTCGCAGTTTGAAGCGTTGTTATTCTGTACAGCGTTCACTGTATTATATTTTGGGGATTTCCGGATTGGGGAATTATTGCCTCGTTCTCGAAGAGGTTGTTATTTGAAGGTTAGAAGTTGGCTTCTGCCCAGTGATCCCCCTTTTATTGGTCAGACTATGTGACCTATTGTGTCCCAGGGCTACGGGTAAGGTTACCCAGACCCTAGTAACAAAGATCTAGCTGGTGGAGGTGGTTGGGGAGTGGGCTATAAGTGTTTGAGCTCTGTGGGCTGGTTCACCTTTTTTCCCCACTTGTCCGCGGAGCTAGAACCTTTGTGCCCCTCCCACCTGCCCCATTTTTGAATTTTTGCAATGGAATTATGGTGGTTAAGGATAGTCATTCCGTGATGGGATGAACTCTGATGTATGGTTATGGTTTAATTGAGTCAGAGTTTATGACTAGGCTCATAATATGGTTTACTAAAGTTATGGTTAAAGTTTGGTTTTAAATAAACAGGCCAAAAAAAAGGGACATTATATGTCATGTATTGCCATGACTTTTTAGTTTCTATGCTCGCATAGCTGTATAAGGGCTTGTTTGTTGCAGGACAAGTTGTACTTTCTTATTCCACCATGTAATATTGCATAAAATTTCCAAATGTGGCGGAAAAAATAATAATATATAATTCAATTTTGCCACAGTTTTTTGTTTTTACAGTGTTCCCTATGGAGTAAAACTGATCTTTTACCTTCATTCTCTATGTCAGTATGATAACAGCAATAACACATTTGTATAGTCTTGTATTTTAAAACTGAAAAAAAAATATAAAAAACTATATTCCGACCCTCAAAACTTTTTTATACTTATGTCTACAGAGCTGTGAGAGGGCTCTTTTTTTTTGTTTTTTGCTGATACCTTTTTGAGGTGTGTACGATTTTTTTAAATACATTTTATAAAAATTTTTGATGTGATGAAAAAACATAAAATCAGCCATTTAGATTTTTTTTTTCTGTTACATCGTTGACCATATGGGATAATTTTTTAATATTTTAATAGCCTATAATAAAAAAATATATATTGTTAATTTTAATTCTGGTGAAAGGTGGTGATTTGAAAACATTTTAATGTTTATTTTAATATTTTCATATACATATTTGTAAAAACTTTTTTTAAATCTTTTTAGGCCCCCAAGTGAACACCAACATATAATCATTAGATTACTATTTGTGTAAAGTAATAAAATTGTATCCATCTCCTTACAGAAAGATCATTATATTACAATTCAGCGCTGCCACCAGGTGCATCTTTTGCAGTGTAACAGATAAGCAAGGATGGCAGTTATGGTCTTCCCTCTGCATCAATCTGTCTGAAGTCTCTTCCAGTAGAATCTATGGCAGGTAATAATACTCTTGTAATGGTGGCTGTAGTGTCCACTGTTTGAAACAGGATTTTAAGGCATGTCTGGCCAGGATGTGTCCGAGTGTGAGCACTGTCCCTCACTGCAGTAAAGTCTTAGCAGATTTTGGCAGGAGGTTACCTTACTGACACCAATGCTTTGCAATGCAGATTCTAAGTTCTGTAGTAGAGATAAGCAAACCTGAACTGGAAAGTTCGGGTTTGTACCGAACATCTCGGGGTCCGGGCACCTGAACCCAAACACAGACTTTGCTGCGGAAGTCGGATGCTAAATAAAAGCTTGTTGACATGCTGCAGCGCAACCAATCAACAAGCTTTTAAGCCGCGGGCACTTGGAAGCTATCAGTCCATTCAGACGTCTGTAAGTGTTTTACGGTGCACAAATTGCAGACCTGCAAAACACGGATACCCGCCGTGTGCATTCTGCAAATATGGTGCCATATAGTGAGAATTATCAGCACCATTCTCTTTCTGTGCTCCAGGAAACAACATGGCAGCTATAATGTACAGATATCACAGATTATGCAGCTAACATGGCCTCTAGAATACAGTGATATCACAATCTGAGGAGCAGCACATGGCACAGACATGTGCCAGTCACATGGCCTCCAGAATACAGTGATGTCACAGTGATGCTGTGTTCCGGTCCTTCATTGTGACATCATCATTCTGAAGGTATTTCTGCCCAGCTCAGGCTGATATTGTTGCCATTTTGAGTTGACGCGTCTGCTGACACTTTTATTGGTTCCGATACAATTTCTGATTCAATAATCTATATTTTCTGATTTTCTATCAGCTTTCAGTCCTCAGGCACTTTACCACCTGTGCTTGGACTCCCTTTTTATTTGGGGGCTCCTTATTGTCCCATTTTCGTCCACAGTGGATCATGAGTCAACTACTAAATCAAGGTAAGGTTCTGCAAAGTGGGATGCGCTTCCCTGAGGTGAATCTAATAACTGGGGGTTTTATCGTCCTGCACTTTGCCGCTTGTCGATGACAGTAATGGGATCTACAGGAGAAAATCACATTCAGGAACAGTTTTGGGTTTAGTTAAAGGTTTCTTTCTTTAACTCTTAGTAATTACTGCATCATTGATTTTCTTTTAGACGATTACCTTATTCCTCTGAGATTAAGGTCTCGCACTATAGAAAGAGGAAGACAGCACCAAAGAGGGCAGAATGAAGAAGTCCGAGTGCCTCTCCAGGGAAGAAGAGGACGACGCCGACGCCAAGATCCTCCACGGCGTGGCAGAGTAGAGGAAACCAGGCAGCGCAGTCGATCGCCATTATCGCGATCAACGGCTGGACCCTCCCAACCATCAGGAGTGGCCATTGCCGGGCCAAGCAGCAGGCCTACGGTTGGTGTAGCCTCCCAGACCACAAGCAATCCGTTGGAAGGGAGAGCTTCTGTTCCTGTGCCATCTGCTCCTGAGCCCGGCCCTAGTCAGCCAGTGCCACACCACCAACCACCACCACAAACAAGGGTGCAGAGCAGGGTACGCAGGATAGCAGACCTCCAGTCTCGTCCTTTTATCCAGGACGATGCTATAACATCTTGTACCATCTGCATGGAGGAATTTTCCATCGGAGAGCCAGTAACACCGCTTCCCTGCTCCCATCTATACCATCGTGACTGCATATCCCTTTGGCTCAGTTGCAACCCGAGATGCCCCTTGTGTAGGAGCCATTGCTTCAGATGAAACAACATCAATAACATCAAGTAGCTTGGATTGCGGCCCAGGTAGGAGGTCCATACGTACAACACATTTATAGTAGTCATAAAATCAGTCTTTCTAGTAATTATTTAATGTTTTGCTTCACTTTCAACCCACTGAAGATTTATTTCTATATTTGTCTCTCTTCAGTTTACCACCACTGACCTGACACCATCAAGGAAGACCCTGATCCCCGTTCCATCTACAACCTATGGTAAGACGTCCTCTCTAGCATCTTCATCTGTCTGATGTTTTCTCACTCACTTTACTGCTTATTGATGTGTTTCATATGTTGTATTTTAAATTCAGGGTCCCAGCTTAGAACCATCTAAGGAGCCGCCAAAAATGTCCTGTTACCATCAGCAGGACATTCTCCACCAGAATAGACATCTGCAGTGCCTGCTCATGAGGATGAACCTCCAGTGCTGCCGTCCTTTTGCAATTATATGTCTTCTTGGCCAAGACGGCAGTATCACTGGATTTACCATCGTTCCAGACTATCCTACCAATATTCTTCAGAGCAAATAAAACATTTCTACTTTTACTTCATCCTTTCACTGACTAATAGTTTTTATTTTATAGTTTAGTTGCTGAAAACTGTATTCAAAATGTAGTGATAGCCCCTTATTAACCACCCATATGTTATTTTAAGGCTGTTATTAATGACCTTTATGCTAGGCCACCACTTTTTTTAGGCGGCCTAGAATCAGCATGGCGGCAGCAATTGAGGGTTTAAATGTTCTTAATCAATGTAATATATCTTATCATAAGCCATCTTTAACTCCTTCCTGACATAGCAATTTTCCACTTATTTACTTCCTGCTTTCCCAGAGCCATGGAAGAACCCCGGACATTTAGGAGGGGTACACAAGGCAACACTGGCATTGCCGGTTAATGATAAAGGTTCATCACTGGACTAGAGATGAGAGGTTATCTGCCCAGTGATGTGAAGGCTATTTTTAGCCTATGTTTGGAGGGAATATTTTTGTCAGGGTCACTGGGCAGAAGTTGGATTCTGCCCAGTGATTTCCCTTTTATTGGTCAGACTATATGACCTATTTTGTCCCAGGGATCCGGGCAGTGGCGGATTAAGTGCATGATAGGCCTGGTAACCCCCCCCCCCCCCCCTTCATTTTAGTTTTATTTTATTTTTTTCTGTATGAAGAGGTTGCGTTGCTTTGTAAGCGCCACAGTCTCTTCCTAGGCCATATGACATTGTTCACATGGTCTAGGTGCCTCTCTGTCGTTTTAAGCCATCACGGGCTTCTGTATCGGCTTCTCCTTCTGTACCAGTTTGTAACTCGTCTTGTTTTTGATTATTGCAATTGTCTGTATTATGTATGTATACCACTGTTCATATGTACAGCGCTATGGAATGAATGGCGCTTTAATAATCAATAATACTAATAATCTGAGTGATTTGGTCTGAGCTGCAGTACCAAGCACAGTGCTATCAAATGGACAGCGCTGTGCTTGGTAAGAAGCAAAGAGGCTGCGGCGTTCACTGGGACATCGCGGTCTCCTCCATCAGCTGATTGGCGGGGGTGTCTGGAGTCAGGCCCCCACCATCTCATAACTCTCTGAATACAGATGTTATAGATGTTACCTGCAGTCCTATGTAACACCCCACATCTCCTGTCATGTAGAGTTGTTGCGATACCAAATTTTTTATTCGAATTCGATACCATAAAAAAGTATTGCAATACTCTATACCATTCGATACCACGTGAAAAAATAAACAAAAAAAGCCACGTGCATTCCGCATTTAATATTTTTTTTTTTCTGTTCCGGCATTCACAGCATAGATTTATATTATATTTTAATAGTTTGGACTTTTCTGACGTGGCGATATGTAATATGTTTATTTATTGTTTATATATTTTATATGTGAAATTGGGAAAAGGGGGCGATTCATACTTAATACAATTTCTTTTTTTTTTACACTTTTTATTTAATAACTATTACCCCCCCTTAGGGGCCAGAACCTGGGATTTTTTTCATCCCTTGTTCTATTCACCCTGATAAAGCTCTATCAGGGTGAATAGGACCTCACACTGTCCCTGCTGCCCTGTGCATAGTACACACAGCATCAGGGATGTTACCATGTCAGCCAGGGCTTCAGTAGCGTCCTGGCTGCCATGGTAACTGATCGGAGCCCCAGGATTACACTGCTGGGGCTTCGATCAGAAGCTGCCACTGCCACCAATGAAGAGGAGGAGATAGGACCCTGTGGCCACTGCCACCAATGATTTTAATACTGGGGGGCGCACTGTGCCACCAATTATTTTAATGGGGTGGGGGTTGAGGAGGGGCGCACTGCGTCACCAATGATAATTACTAGGGATGAGCGAACTCGAACTGTATAGTTCGGGTTCGTACCGAATTTTGGGGTGTCCGTTACACGGACCCGAACCCGGACATTTTCGTAAAAGTCCGGGTTCGGGTTCGGTGTTCGTCGCTTTCTTGGCGCTTTTGTGACGCTTTCTTGGCGCTTTTTGAAAGGCTGCAAAGCAGCCAATCAACAAGCGTCATACTACTTGCCCCAAGAGGCCGTCACAGCCATGCCTACTATTGGCATGGCTGTGATTGGCCAGAGCACCATGTGACCCAGCCTCTATTTAAGCTGGAGTCACATAGCGCCGCCCGTCACTCTGCTCTGATTAGCGTAGGGAGAGGTTGCGGCTGCGACAGTAGGGAGAGATTAGGCTGATTAACTCCTCCAAAGCACTTGATTAATCGATCGATCTGCAGCTGTGCATCATTGAGCTGCTGAAATTCAATTGCTCACTGTTTTTAGGCTGCCCAGACCGTTTGTCAGTCACTTTTTTCTGGGGTGATCGGCAGCCATTTTGTGTCTTGTGCGGTGCTGCGACCAAGTGCATACAAGCTGCGACCAAGTGCATTTAACCCTCAATGGTGTGGTTGTTTTTTGGCTAAAGCCTACATCAGGGTGAAGCTGTCACACCAAGTGCATTTAACCAGCAATAGTCTGTTTATTTTTTGGCCATATACTACATCAGGGGCAAGCTGCGCCTGTCACCAAGTGCATTTAACCCTCAATGGTGTGGTTGTTTTTTGGCTAAAGCCTACATCAGGGTGAAGCTGTCACACCAAGTGCATTTAACTAGCAATAGTCTGTTTATTTTTTGGCCATATACTACATCAGGGGCAAGCTGCGCCCGTCACCAAGTGCATTTAACCCTCAGTAGTGTGGTTGGTCAAGCTATGACACCAAGTGCATTTAACCAGCAATAGTCTGTTCATTTTTTGGCCATATACTAAATCAGGGGCAAGCTGCGCCCGTCAACAAGTGCATTTAACCAGCAATAGTCTGTTCATTTTTTGGCCATATACTACATCAGGGGCAAGCTGCGCCCGTCACCAAGTGCATTTAACCCTCAGTAGTGTGGTTGGTCAAGCTGTGACACCAAGTGCATTTAACCAGCAATAGTCTGTTCATTTTTTGGCCATATACTACATCAGGGGCAAGCTGCGCCTGTCACCAAGTGCATTTAACCCTCAATGGTGTGGTTGTTTTTTGGCTAAAGCCTACATCAGGGTGAAGCTGTCACACCAAGTGCATTTAACCAGCAATAGTCTGTTCATTTTTTGGCCATATACTAAATCAGGGGCAAGCTGCGCCCGTCACCAAGTGCATTTAACCAGCAATAGTCTGTTCATTTTTTGGCCATATACTACATCAGGGGCAAGCTGCGCCTGTCACCAAGTGCATTTAACCCTCAATGGTGTGGTTGTTTTTTGGCTAAAGCCTACATCAGGGTGAAGCTGTCACACCAAGTGCATTTAACCAGCAATTGTCTGTTCATTTTTTGGCCATATATATACTACATCAGGGGCAAGCTGCGCCCGTCACCAAGTGCATTTAACCCTCAGTAGTGTGGTTGGTCTAGCTGTCACACCAAGTGCATTTAACCAGCAATAGTGTGGTTATTTTTTGGCCATATCCCAGTCTAATTCTGTCACTAAATCCATACCGGTCACCCAGCGCCTAAATACTAGGCCTCAAATTTATATCCCGCTAAATCTCTCGTTACCGCTGTACTGTTGTGGCTGGGAAAGTTATTTAGTGTCCGTCAAAGCACATTTTTTGTTCTGGGTTGAAATACAATTCCCAATTTAGCAATTTCATAATTTAATGGTTTCTGCTATATCAGAGCTATTTGAAATCTATCCCTAAAAGGGTATATAATATTCAAGGTCTACATAGGGTCATTCAGAATAACTTCACACACACGCTACTGTGCATTTCCAAGTCTAATTCTGTTAGTAAATCCATACCGGTCACCCAGCGCCTAAATACTAGGCCTCAAATTTATATCCCGCTAAATCTCTCGTTACCGCTGTACTGTTGTGGCTGGGAAAGTTATTTAGTGTCCGTCAAAGCACATTTTTTGTTCTGGGTTGAAATACAATTCCCAATTTAGCAATTTCATAATTTAGTGGTTTCTGCTATATCAGAGCTATTTGAAATCTATCCCTAAAAGGGTATATAATATTCAAGGTGCACATAGGGTCATTCAGAATAACTTCACACACACGCTACTGTGCATTTCCAAGTCTAATTCTGTTAGTAAATCCATACCGGTCACCCAGCGCCTAAATACTAGGCCTCAAATTTATATCCCGCTAAATCTCTCGTTACCGCTGTCCTGTTGTGGCTGGGAAAGTTATTTAGTGTCCGTCAAAGCACATTTTTTGTTCTGGGTTGAAATACAATTCCCAATTTAGCAATTTCATAATTTAGTGGTTTCTGCTATATCAGAGCTATTTGAAATCTATCCCTAAAAGGGTATATAATATTCAAGGTGCACATAGGGTCATTCAGAATAACTTCACACACACGCTACTGTGCATTTCCAAGTCTAATTCTGTTAGTAAATCCATACCGGTCACCCAGCGCCTAAATACTAGGCCTCAAATTTATATCCCGCTAAATCTCTCGTTACCGCTGTACTGTTGTGGCTGGGAAAGTTATTTAGTGTCCGTCAAAGCACATTTTTTGTTCTGGGTTGAAATACAATTCCCAATTTAGCAATTTCATAATTTAGTGGTTTCTGCTATATCAGAGCTATTTGAAATCTATCCCTAAAAGGGTATATAATATTCAAGGTGCACATAGGGTCATTCAGAATAACTTCACACACACGCTACTGTGCATTTCCAAGTCTAATTCTGTCACTAAATCCATACCGGTCACCCAGCGCCTAAATACTAGGCCTCAAATTTATATCCCGCTGAATTTGAATACAATACATTGGGCCAAATAATATTTTTGTTGTTGTGGTGAACCATAACAATGAGAAAAACATCTAGTAAGGGACGCGGACGTGGACATGGTCGTGGTGGTGTTAGTGGACCCTCTGGTGCTGGGAGAGGACGTGGCCGTTCTGCCACATCCACACGTCCTAGTGTACCAACTACCTCAGGTCCCAGTAGCCGCCAGAATTTACAGCGATATATGGTGGGGCCCAATGCCGTTCTAAGGATCGTAAGGCCTGAGCAGGTACAGGCATTAGTCAATTGGGTGGCCGACAGTGGATCCAGCACGTTCACATTATCTCCCACCCAGTCTTCTGCAGAAAGCGCACAGATGGCGCCTGAAAACCAACCCCATCAGTCTGTCACATCACCCCCATGCATACCAGGGAAACTGTCTCAGCCTCAAGTTATGCAGCAGTCTCTTATGCTGTTTGAAGACTCCGCTAGCAGGGTTTCCCAAGGGCATCCACCTAGCCCTTCCCCAGCGGTGAAAGACATAGAATGCACTGACGCACAACCACTTATGTTTCCTGATGATGAGGACATGGGAATACCACCTCAGCATGTCTCTGATGATGACGAAACACAGGTGCCAACTGCTGCGTCTTTCTGCAGTGTGCAGACTGAACAGGAGGTCAGGGATCAAGACTGGGTGGAAGACGATGCAGGGGACGATGAGGTCCTAGACCCCACATGGAATGAAGGTCGTGCCACTGACTTTCACAGTTCGGAGGAAGAGGCAGTGGTGAGACCGAGCCAACAGCGTAGCAAAAGAGGGAGCAGTGGGCAAAAGCAGAACACCCGCCGCCAAGAGACTCCGCCTGCTACTGACCGCCGCCATCTGGGACCGAGCACCCCAAAGGCAGCTTCAAGGAGTTCCCTGGCATGGCACTTCTTCAAACAATGTGCTGACGACAAGACCCGAGTGGTTTGCACGCTATGCCATCAGAGCCTGAAGCGAGGCATTAACGTTCTGAACCTGAGCACAACCTGCATGACCAGGCACCTGCATGCAAAGCATGAACTGCAGTGGAGTAAACACCTTAAAACCAAGGAAGTCACTCAGGCTCCCCCTGCTACCTCTTCTGCTGCTGCCGCCACGGCCTCTTCTGCTGCTGCCGCCTCGGCCTCTTCCTCCGCCTCTGGAGGAACGTTGGCACCTGCCACCCAGCAAACAGGGGATGTACCACCAACACCACCACCACCTCCGTCACCAAGCGTCTCAACCATGTCACACGCCAGCGTTCAGCTCTCCATCTCACAAACATTTGAGAGAAAGCGTAAATTCCCACCTAGCCACCCTCGATCCCTGGCCCTGAATGCCGGCATTTCTAAACTACTGGCCTATGAAATGCTGTCATTTAGGCTGGTGGACACAGACAGCTTCAAACAGCTCATGTCGCTTGCTGTCCCACAGTATGTTGTTCCCAGCCGCCACTACTTCTCCAAGAGAGCCGTGCCTTCCCTGCACAACCAAGTATCCGATAAAATCAAGTGTGCACTGCGCAACGCCATCTGTAGCAAGGTCCACCTAACCACAGATACGTGGACCAGTAAGCACGGCCAGGGACGCTATATCTCCCTAACTGCACACTGGGTAAATGTAGTGGCAGCTGGGCCCCAGGCGGAGAGCTGTTTGGCGCACGTCCTTCCGCCGCCAAGGATCGCAGGGCAACATTCTTTGCCTCTTGTTGCCACCTCCTCCTTCTCCTCCTCTTCTTCCACCTGCTCATCCAGTCAGCCACACACCTTCACCACCAACTTCAGCACAGCCCGGGGTAAACGTCAGCAGGCCATTCTGAAACTCATATGTTTGGGGGACAGGCCCCACACCGCACAGGAGTTGTGGCGGGGTATAGAACAACAGACCGACGAGTGGTTGCTGCCGGTGAGCCTCAAGCCCGGCCTGGTGGTGTGTGATAATGGGCGAAATCTCGTTGCAGCTCTGGGACTAGCCAATTTGACGCACATCCCTTGCTTGGCGCATGTGCTGAATTTGGTGGTGCAGAAGTTCATTCACAACTACCTCGACATGTCAGAGCTGCTGCATAAAGTGCGGGCCGTCTGTTCGCGCTTCCGGCGTTCACATCCTGCTGCTGCTCGCCTGTCTGCGCTACAGCGTAACTTCGGCCTTCCCGCTCACCGCCTCATATGCGACGTGCCCACCAGGTGGAACTCCACCTTGCACATGCTGGACAGACTGTGCGAGCAGCAGCAGGCCATAGTGGAGTTTCAGCTGCAGCACGCACGGGTCAGTCGCACTACAGAACAGCACCACTTCACCACCAATGACTGGGCCTCCATGCGAGACCTGTGTGCCCTGTTGCGCTGTTTCGAGTACTCCACCAACATGGCTAGTGGCGATGACGCCGTTATCAGCGTTACAATACCACTTCTATGTCTCCTTGAGAAAACACTTAGGGCGATGATGGAAGAGGAGGTGGCCCAGGAGGAGGAGGAGGAGGAGGAGGAGGAGGAAGAGGGGTCATTTTTAGCACTTTCAGGCCAGTCTCTTCGAAGTGACTCAGAGGGAGGTTTTTGGCAACAGCAGAGGCCAGGTACAAATGTGGCCAGCCAGGGCCCACTACTGGAGGACGAGGATGAGGAGGAGGAGGAGGAGGATGAGGATGAAGCATGGTCACAGCGGGGTGGCACCCAACGCAGCTCGGGTCCATCACTGGTGCGTGGCTGGAGGGAAAGGCAGGACAATGACGATACGCCTCCCACAGAGGACAGCTTGTCCTTACCCCTGGGCAGCCTGGAACACATGAGCGACTACATGCTGCAGTGCCTGCGCAACGACAGCAGAGTTGCCCACATTTTAACCTGTGCGGACTACTGGGTTGCCACCCTGCTGGATCCACGCTACAAAGACAATGTGCCCACCTTACTTCCTGCACTGGAGCGTGATAGGAAGATGCGTGAGTACAAGCACACGTTGGTAGACGCGCTACTGAGAGCATTCCCAAATGTCACAGGGGAACAAGTGGAAGCCCAAGGCCAAGGCAGAGGAGGAGCAAGAGGTCGCCAAGGCAGCTGTGTCACGGCCAGCTCCTCTGAGGGCAGGGTTAGCATGGCAGAGATGTGGAAAACTTTTGTCAACACGCCAAAGCTAACTGCACCACCACCTGATAAGCAACGTGTTAGCAGGAGGCAACATTTCACTAACATGGTGGAACAGTACATGTGCACACCGCTCCACGTACTGACTGATGGTTCGGCCCAATTCAACTTCTGGGTCTCTAAATTGTCCACGTGGCCAGAGATAGCCTTTTATGCCTTGGAGGTGCTGGCCTGCCCGGCGGCCAGCGTTTTGTCTAAACGTGTATTCAGCACGGCAGGGGGCGTCATTACAGAAAAACGCAGCCGCCTGTCTACAGCCAATGTGGACAAGCTGACGTTCATAAAAATGAACCAGGCATGGATCCCACAGGATCTGTCCGTCCCTTGTCCAGATTAGACATTAACTACCTCCCCTTAACCATATATTATTGGACTCCAGGGCACTTCCTCATTCAATCATATTTTTATTTTCATTTTACCATTATATTGCGAGGCTACCCAAAGTTGAATGAACCTCTCCTCTGTCTGGGTGCCGGGGCCTAAATATTTGCCAATGGACTGTTCCAATGTTGGGTGACGTGAAGCCTGATTCTCTGCTATGACATGCAGACTGATTCTCTGCTGACATGAAGCCAGATCCTCTGTTACGGGACCTCTCTCCTCTGCCTGGGTGCTGGGCCCAAATTTATGACAATGGACTGTTGCAGTGGTGGGTGACGTGAAGCCTGATTCTCTGCTATGACATGAAGACTGATTCTCTGCTGACATGAAGCCAGATCCTCTGTTACGGGACCTCTCTCCTCTGCCTGGGTGCTGGGCCTAAATATATGCCAATGGACTGTTGCAGTGGTGGCTAACGTGAAGCCTCATTCTCTGCTATGACATGCAGACTGATTCTCTGCTGACATGAAGCCAGATTGTCTGTTACGGGACCTCTCTCCTCTGCCTGGGTGCTGGGCCTAAATATATGCCAATGGACTGTTGCAGTGGTGGCTGACGTGAAGCCTCATTCTCTGCTATGACATGCAGACTAATTCTCTGCTGACATGAAGCCAGATTGTCTGTTACGGAACCTCTCTCCTCTGCCTGGGTGCTGGGCCTAAATTTATGACAATGGACTGTTGCAGTGGTGGGTGACGTGAAGCCTGATTCTCTGCTATGACATGAAGACTGATTCTCTGCTGACATGAAGCCAGATTGTCTGTTACGGGACCTCTCTCCTCTGCCTGGGTGCTGGGCCTAAATATATGCCAATGGACTGTTGCAGTGGTGGCTGACGTGAAGCCTCATTCTCTGCTATGACATGCAGACTAATTCTCTGCTGACATGAAGCCAGATTGTCTGTTACGGGACCTCTCTCCTCTGCCTGGGTGCTGGGCCTAAATTTATGACAATGGACTGTTGCAGTGGTGGGTGACGTGAAGCCTGATTCTCTGCTATGACATGCAGACTGATTCTCTGCTGACATGAAGCCAGATCCTCTGTTACGGGACCTCTCTCCTCTGCCTGGGTGCTGGGCCTAAATTTATGAAAATGGACTCTTACAGTGGTGGGTGACGTGAAGCCTGATTCTCTGCTATGACATGAAGACTGATTCTCTGCTGACATGAAGCCAGATTGTCTGTTACGGGACCTCTCTCCTCTGCCTGGGTGCTGGGCCTAAATATATGCCAATGGACTGTTGCAGTGGTGGCTGACGTGAAGCCTCATTCTCTGCTATGACATGCAGACTAATTCTCTGCTGACATGAAGCCAGATTGTCTGTTACGGGACCTCTCTCCTCTGCCTGGGTGCTGGGCCTAAATTTAGGACAATGGACTGTTGCAGTGGTGGGTGACGTGAAGCCTGATTCTCTGCTATGACATGCAGACTGATTCTCTGCTGACATGAAGCCAGATCCTCTGTTACGGGACCTCTCTCCTCTGCCTGGGTGCTGGGCCTAAATTTATGAAAATGGACTCTTACAGTGGTGGGTGACGTGAAGCCTAATTCTCTGCTATGACATGAAGACTGATTCTCTGCTGACATGAAGCCAGATCCTCTGTTACGGGACCTCTCTGTTCTGCCTGGGTGCTGGGCCTAAATTTATGAAAATGGACTCTTACAGTGGTGGGTGACGTGAAGCCTGATTCTCTGCTATGACATGAAGACTGATTCTCTGCTGACATAAAGCCAGATCCTCTGTTACGGGACCTCTCTCCTCTGCCTGGGTGCTGGGCCTAAATTTATGAAAATGGACTCTTACAGTGGTGGGTGACGTGAAGCCTGATTCTCTGCTATGACATGAAGACTGATTCTCTGCTGACATGAAGCCAGATTGTCTGTTACGGGACCTCTCTCCTCTGCCTGGGTGCTGGGCCTAAATATATGCCAATGGACTGTTGCAGTGGTGGCTGACGTGAAGCCTGATTCTCTGCTATGACATGCAGACTAATTCTCTGCTGACATGAAGCCAGATCCTCTGTTACGGGACCTCTCTCCTCTGCCTGGGTGCTGGGCCTAAATATATGCCAATGGACTGTTGCACTGGTGGCTGACGTGAAGCCTGATTCTCTGCTATGATATGAAGACTGATTCTCTGCTGACATGAAGCCAGATTGTCTGTTACGGGACCTCTCTCCTCTGCCTGGGTGCTGGGCCTAAATTTATGACAATGGACTGTTGCAGTGGTGGCTGACGTGAAGCCTGATTCTCTGCTTTGACATGCAGACTGATTCTCTGCTGACATGAAGCCAGATCCTCTGTTACGGGACCTCTCTCCTCTGCCTGGGTGCTGGGCCTAAATTTATGAAAATGGACTGTTGCAGTGGTGGGTGACGTGAAGCCTGATTCTCTGCTATGATATGAAGACTGATTCTCTGCTGACATGAAGCCAGATTGTCTGTTACGGGACCTCTCTCCTCTGCCTGGGTGCCGGGGCCTAAATATCTGAGAATGGACTGTTCCAGTGGTGGGTGACGGGAAGCCAGATTCTCTGCTATGGGACCTCTCTCCAATTGATTTTGGTTAATTTTTATTTATTTAATTTTTATTTTAATTCATTTCCCTATCCACATTTGTTTGCAGGGGATTTACCTACACGTTGCTGCCTTTTGCAGCCCTCTAGCCCTTTCCTGGGCTGTTTTACAGCCGTTTTAGTGCCGAAAAGTTCGGGTCCCCATTGACTTCAATGGGGTTCGGGACGAAGTTCGGATCGGGTTCGGATCCCGAACCCGAACATTTCCGGGAAGTTCGGCCGAACTTCTCGAACCCGAACATCCAGGTGTTCGCTCAACTCTAATAATTACCCCTTAATACAGGAGGTGGGTATTGGCAGATCAGCGGCAGTTAATCCCTCAGGTGCCGCACCTGAGGGGTTAACTGCCACTAATCGCAGCTCCCTGTCAGGGACAGGGTGCCGGCAATGCGATTCTGCTGCCTGCACCCGCCTCCTGCATTATGTGTTAAATACTGACTACTGTATATGTGTCCAGACTTTAAGTATTAGGCTACACGGAGCGGCGCCCAGAGATGTCCCAGCACTTACTATTATTCCTGGGGCGCCGCTCCGTTCGCCCGCAGTGCCCCATTACTGTCTCCTCTCCTGCTCTATATGCTAATTACTATCGGAGCAATGGGCAGGAGACACCAGCTTCTCTAGTGGGCGTTCCTTCTCCCTGGCTGTAGCGCTGTCCAAGCGCAGGGAGAAGGAACGCCCACTAGAGAAGCTGATGTCTCCTCCCCATTGCTCCGATAGTAATTAGCATATGGAGCAGGAGAGGGGACAGTAATGGGGCACAGCGTACGGCGCCCAGGAATAATGGTAAGTGCAAGGACATCTCTGGGCGCTGCTCTGTGTAGGAAAAGTGCTATCATTGGTGGCGCAGTGCGCCTGCCCCTCCTCTGCTCCTCACTCCGTTCATTGGTGGCAGCGGCAGCACAAGGGGGAGGGAGAGACAGCTTCCTTCTCCCCTGTGCTGCTGAGGGAACATGAGCGTGCTGAAAGCAGCGTGCTTATGTTCTGAGACACTAGACTGCGCAGCAGCGCAGCACAGTATCGTAAAAATGGAAATCCCGGTACCGTTTCGATGCCGGGACAAAATTATCGATTAGGTATCAAAATTTCGATACCCGCAACAACCCTACTGTCATGTAGACCTTCTCTTTCTTCTTCTCCTTTGTTTCACCCAGACCGCCATGACAAATTCTTTAGCCGCATCTCGTCCCTACAGAGTTTGTTACACAATTTTAATGTCCACTAGAGTGCCCCCAGAAATTATATTGTGCTCTAGGTAATAATGCCTATATAATGTCCCTAAAAATAATGTCCCCTAATAGTAACACCCCCACACTACCCCATATAGTAATTTCCCCCACACTGCTCCATATAGTAATTTCCCCCACACTGCTCCATATAGTAATTTCCCCCACACTGCTCCATATGGTAATTTCCCCCACACTGCTCCATATGGTAATTTCCCCCACACTGCTCCATATGGTAATTTCCCCCACACTGCTCCATATGGTAATTTCCCCCACACTGCTCCATATGGTAATTTCCTCCACACTACCCCCCAAACTGTAATTTCCCCCACACTACCCCCCAAACTGTAATTTCCCCCACACTACCCCCCAAACTGTAATTTCCCCCACACTACCCCCCAAACTGTAATTTCCCCCACACTGCTCCCATTTATTTATTTCCCTCACACTGCTCAATATGGTAATTTCCCTCACACTGCTCCATATAGTAATTTCCCTCACACTGCTACATATAGTATTTTCCCCCACACTGCTCAATATAGTAATTTCCCCCACAGTGCCCCCATATAGTAATTTTTCCCACAGTGCCCCTATATAGTAATTTCCACCTCAGTGCTCCATATAGTAATTTCCCATACACTGCTCCATATAGTAATTTCCCCCACAATGCTCCATATAGTAATTTCCCATACACTGCTCCATATAGTAATTTCCCCCACACTGCTCCATATAGCGATTTCCCCCACACTGCCCCATATAGTAACTTCTTCCACACTGCCCCATATAGTAATTTATCCCACACTGCTCCATATAGAAATTTCCCCCACACTGCTCCATATAGAAATTTCCCCCACACTGCTCCATATAGAAATTTCCCCCACCCTGCTCCATATAGAAATTTCCCCCACACTGCTCCATATAGAAATTTCCCCCACACTGCTCCATATAGAAATTTCCCCCACACTGCTCCATATAGAAATTTCCCCCACACTGCTCCATATAGAAATTTCCCCCACACTGCTTCATATAGTAATTTCCCCCACACTGCTCCATATAGTAATTTCCCTAACACTGCCCCATATAGTAATTTCCCCCAGACTGCTCCATATAGTAATTTCCCCCACACTGCCCCATATAGTAATTCTACCCCCCCTCCCCCACTGCTCCAAACAGTAATTTCTTCCACACTTCCCCCAAATAGTTATTCTCCCACACTGCCCCATATAGTAATTCCCCCACACAGTTCCCTATATAGTAGTTTGCACCCACAAAGTAATTTGCCCCCACACTGTCCCCATCAAGTAATAATCCCCCACACTGCACCATTAAGAAATGTGCCCCAACACTGCCATCCATTAAGTTATTGCCCCTACACTGCTCCCAATTAAATAATTTGATTCCATGGAAACATTTGCCCCAACTGTGCCTGTAGTAATATGTCCTCCCCTGCCTTCCAAAGTTGGCACACACACAAAAAAACAAACCAAAAAGAAGGCTAATACTTACCTGTGTCTGAAATGGTAAGGCAGGCGTGCGTACGTCAAAGCTCTGTGTGCGCCCTCCCTATATAGGCGTGCGATTACGTCATCACACATGCCACGCAATGACTTCACCACAAATGCCGCACTGGGCTTTTAGCACCACATAGTCTTCAGGCTAGGCACGTGGCTATAGACCCAAAAGCCACAATTATAATCTGCCACTAGATCCGGGTAAGGTTACCCAGACCCTGGTAACAAAGATCTAATTGGTGGAGGTGGTTGGGGTGCAGGCTATAGGTGTTTGAGCTCCGTGGGCTGGTTCACCTTTTTTCCGCACCTGCTCGTGTAGCCGGAACCTTTTTGCCGCATCTGCTGTGAAGAAAATCCTGATCGTTACCTGAGATGGACGCTCTTTTAGCTGAAGTGTCTTCCCGTGTCTCCAAAGTGGGTGCCCCATCATGTATTAAAGACTGTCTGTTATGGCTACAGGGGCCGTCTGTCCCTCCGGCGTTGGAGTTCGATGCCCCGGCCGTGCCATCCCTGGATTCAGCGGACAACGTTGGTGGTGTCATGGTGGGAGCCCTAGCTGTGGTGGATCTCGAACAGAGGATGGTGTCAGGATCCTGCAAGAGAAGCTGGAGATAGAGAAGACAGAAGAGGAGGTTCTCACACTCTGCGGCTGCGCATGAGCGTCATCGGCTGCGCGATGACGATCAGGCCAGCGAGAGAATGGTGCAAGAGGACGTCATCTGCGTGTCAAGCCTCGTCTTCAGTGTTTCTGTCTTGTTCCAGGAGCGAGCAGGCTTCTAACTCCCCCCTGCAGATCTTGGGCACGGTTGCAGGTCATGGAGGGGCATGCAGGATCCATCTATGACGGGCAGCGTGGAAGCGGAGGAGCAGGATCCCAAGATCCCGTCTCGGCTGGATCCCAAGAAGATGTCATCCATGCGGCGGCTACAGATCCTCAACCTTGACCGTGTCCACAGTCTGGTGAGTGGTCTCCTGTCCACCTCGCCCCTGTAATGTCCTCTTTGTCAAAAGTTTTGTCGTCCCTTGAAGCTTTGATCTCTCAGTGCTCCCTTGTGCCCTGGATGTTTTCAGACCCTAGCAACGCCCCTGCACAGGCAGTAGTGGTTTCAGTGGTTTCTGGTATGGGCATTGGTGTGCTGAGGCATGGTACGAGTCATGGGTGTCAATTTGATATTGTCAAACTTTGTTCTGTTAGAACTTTTTCCTGTTGTGGTGGCATTGGCGCTTTGGGGTCAGTTTTTTAAGAATAAACGGATCCGCTTGCATACTGACAACAAAGGAGTTATGTTTGCAGTAAATTGTTTATCCTCTAAGAGTAAAGGGGTTGTCAAGCTGTTAAGGCATTTAGTTTTGCTTTGTTTAAAATTGAATGTTTGGATTAAAGCAGTGCATATTCCGGGTGTGAGTAATGAAATTGCTGAAGCTTTGTCACATTTTCAGAAGGACCGCTATCGCAGTTTGGCTCCGTTGGCCGATGCTTGCGGGATTTCTTGCCCGGAACATCTGTGGGTTCTGATTTGGTCGTAGCCTTGGAAATACTGAGTCGTTCAGTTGCAGCTTCAACATAGAAAGGCTATGTGTTGGCATGGTTACGCTGGGATAAGTTTGCTTCTGGTTTGTCGGTATCACCTTTGTTGGTGAATGAATCTTTTGCACTGGCTTTTTGCTGCAACTGTTCGGGGAGAAGCTGGCTCACAGTTCGGTATGCAGAATTTTGCCTGGCATGTCTTTCTTCCTTAAGTTATTTGGATCCCAATCTTTTTCAGAGTTTTTCTTGATTAAGCAGCTAATGAAGGGTTATAAATCTATGGGATGCTTACCTAATGGGTGGTGTCCTATCTCTCTGGATTTTCTGGTAAGTTGTGTAGAGTTTCAGTTTGTTTTTCGCAGTTTGAAGCATTGTTATTCTGTACAGCGTTCTCTGTATTATATTTTGGGGATTTCCGGATTGGGGAATTATTGCCACGTTCTCGAAGAGGTTGTTATTTGAAGGTTAGAAGTTGGCTTCTGCCCAGTGATCCCCCTTTTATTGGTCAGACTATATGACCTACTGTGTCCCAGGGCTACGGGTAAGGTTACCCAGACCCTGGTAACAAAGATCTAGCTGGTGGAGGTGGTTGGGGAGCGGGCAATAAGTGTTTGAGCTCCGTGGGCTGGTTCACCTTTTTTCCCCACTTGTCCGCGGAGCTATAACCTTTGTGCCCCTCCCACCTGCACCATTTTTGAATTTTGGCCATGGAATTATGGTGGTTAAGGATAGTCATTCCGTGATGGGATGGACTCTGATGTATGTTTATGGTTTAATTGAGTCAGAGTATATGACTAGGCTCATAATATACATAATATAATATATATGGGGAAAGGTGGTGATTTGAAAACATTTTAATGTTTATTTTAATATTTTCATATACATATTTGTAAAAACTTTTTAAAAATCTTTTTAGGCCCCCAAGTGGACCCCAACATACAATCATTAGATTACTATTTGTGTAAAGTAATAAAATTGTATCCCTCTCCTTACAGAAAGATCATTATATTACAATTCAGCGCTGCCACCAGGTGCATCTTTTGCAGTGTAACAGATAAGCAAGGATGGCAGTTATGGTCTTCTTCCCTCTGCATCAATCTGTCTGAAGTCTCTTCCAGTAGAATCTATGGCAGGTAATAATACTCTTGTAATGGTGGCTGTAGTGTCCACTTTTCGAAACAGGGTTTTGAAGGCATGTCTGGCCAGGATGTGTCCGAGTGTGAGCACTGTCCCTCACTGCAGTAAAGTCTTAGCAGATTTTGGCAGGAGGTTACCTTACTAACACCAATGCTTTGCAATGCAGATTCTAAGTTCTGTAGTAGGGATAAGCAAACTTGAACTTGAAAGTTCGGGTTTGTACCGAACATCTCGGGGTCCGGGCACCTGAACCCAAACACAGACTTTGCTGCGGAAGTCGGATGCTAAATAAAAGCTTGTTGACATGCTGCAGCACAACCAATCAACAAGCTTTTAAGCTGCGGGCACTTGGACGCTATCAGTCCATTCAGACGTCTGTAAGTGTTTTACGGTGCACAAATTGCAGACCTGCAAAACACGGATACCCGCCATGTGCGTTCTGCAAATATGGTGCCATATAGTGAGAATTATCAGCACCATTCTCTTTCTGTGCTCCAGCAAACAACATGGCAGCCATAATGTACAGATATCACAGATTATGCAGCCAACATGGCCTCTAGAATACAGTGATGTCACAATCTGAGGAGCAGCACATGGCACAGACATGTGCCAGTCACATGGCCTCCAGAATACAGTGATGTCACAGTGATGCAGTGTTCCGGTTCTTCATTGTGACATCATCATTCTGAAGGTATTTCTGCCCTGCTCAGGCTGATATTGTTGCCATTTTGAGTTGACGCGTCTGCTGACACTTTTATTGGCTCTGATACAATTTCTGATTCTCAAATCTATATTTTCTGATTTTCTATCAGCTTTCAGTCCTCAGGCACTTTACCACCTGTGCTTGGACTCCTTTTTTATTTGGGGGCTCTTTATTGTCCCATTTGCGTCCACAGTGGATCATGAGTCACCTACTAAATCAAGGTAAGGTTCTGCAAAGTGGGATGTGCTTCCCTGAGGTGAATCTAATAACCGGGGGTTTTATCGTCCTGCACTTTGCCGCTTGTCGATGACAGTAATGGGATCTACAGGAGAAAATCACATTCAGGAACAGTTTTGGGTTTAGTTAAAGGTTTCTTTCTTTAACTCTTAGTAATTACTGCATCATTGATTTTCTTTTAGACGATTACCTTATTCCTCTGAGATTAAGGTCTCGCACTATAGAAAGAGGAAGACAGCACCAAAGAGGGCAGAATGAAGAAGCCCGAGTGCCTCTCCAGGGAAGAAGAGGACGACGCCGACGCCAAGATCCTCCACGGCGTGGCAGAGTGGAGGAAACCAGGCAGCGCAGTCGATCGCCATTATCGCGATCAACGGCTGGACCCTCCCGACCATCAGGAGTGGCCATTGCCGGGCCAAGCAGGAGGCCTACGGTTGGTGTAGCCTTCCAGACCACAACCAATCCGTTGGAAGGGAGAGCTTCTGTTTCTGTGCCAGCTGCTCCTGAGCCCGGCCCTAGTCAGCCAGTGCCACAGCACCAACCAACACCACAAACAAGGGTGCAGAGCAGGGTACGCAGGATAGCAGACCTCCAGTCTCGCCCTTTTATCCAGGACGATGCTATAACATCTTGTACCATCTGCATGGAGGAATTTACCATCGGAGAGCCAGTAACACCGCTTCCCTGCTCCCATCTATACCATCGTGACTGCATATCCCTTTGGCTCAGTTGCACCCCGAGATGCCCCTTGTGTAGGAACCATTGCTTCAGATGAAACAACATCAATAACATCAAGTAGCTTGGATTGCGGCCCAGGTAGGAGGTCCATACGTACAACACATTTATAGTAGTCATAAAATCAGTCTTTCTAGTAATTATTTCATGTTTTGCTTCACTTTTAACCCATTGAAGATTTATTTCTATATTTGTCTCCCTTCAGTTTACCACCACTGACCTGACACCATCAAGGAAGACCCTGCTCCCCATTCCATCTACAACCTATGGTAAGACATCCTCTCTAGCATCTTCATCTGTCTGATGTTTTCTCATTCACTTTACTGATTATTGATGTGTTTCATATGTTGTATTTTAAATTCAGGGTCCCAGCTTAGAACCATCTAAGGAGCCGCCAAAAATGTCCTGTTACCATCAGCAGGACATTCTCCACCAGAATAGACATCTGAAGTGCCTGCTCATGAGGATGAATCTCCAGTGCTGCCGTCCTTTTGCAATTATATGTCTTCTTTGCCAAGACGGCAGTATCACTGGATTTACCATCATTCCAGACTATCCTACCAATATTCTTCAGAGCAAATAAAACATTTCTACTTTTACTTCATCCTTTCACTGACTAATAGTTTTTATTTTATAGTTTAGTTACTGAAAACTGTATTCAAAATGTAATGTTAACCCCTTATTAACCACCCATATGTTATTTTGAGGCTGTTATTAATGACCTTTATGCTAGGCCACCACTTTTTTTAGGCGGCCTAGAATCAGCATGGCGGCAGCAATTGAGGGTTTAAATGTTCTTAATCAATGTAATCTATCTTATCATAAGCCATCTTTAACTCCTTCCTGACATAGCAATTTTCCATTTTTGCTTTTCCACTTTTTACTTCCTGCTTTCCCAGAGCCATGAAAGAACCCCGGACATTAAGGAGGGTACACATGGCAACACTGGCATTGCCGGTTAATGATAAAGGTTCATCACTGGGCTAGAGATGAGAGGTTTTCTGCCAAGTGATGTGAAGGCTTTTTTTTAGCCTAGGTGATTTCCCTTTTATTGGTCAGACTATATCACCTATTGTGTCCCAGGGACTACGGGCAGGGGCGGATTAAGTGCATGATAGTTTTATTTTATTTTTTTCTGTATGAAGAGGTTGCGTTGCTTTGTAAGCGCCACAGACTCTTCCTAGGCCATATGACATTGTTCACATGGTCTAGGTGCAGCTCTGACGTTTTAAGCCCTCACGGGCAGGGCCCTCTCTCCTTCTGTACCAGTTTGTAACTCGTCTTGTTTATGATTATTGCAATTGTCTGTATTATGTATATTATGTATGTATACCTCTTCTCATATGTACAGCGCTATGGAATGAATGGCGCTTTAATAATCAATAATACTAATAATCTGAGTGATTGGGTCTGAGCTGCAGTACCAAGCACAGTGCTATCAAATGGACAGCACTGTGCTTGGTAAGGAGCAAAGAGGCTGCGGTGTTCACTGGGACATCGCGGTCTCCTCCATCAGCTGATTGGCGGGGTGTCTGGAGTCGGACCCCCACCATCTCATAACTCTCTGAATACAGATGTTATAGATGTTACCTGCAGTCCTATGTAACACCCCACATCTCCTGTCATGTAGAGTTGTTGCGATACCAAATTTTTTATTCAAATTCGATACCATAAAAAAGTATTGCGATACTCGATACCATTCGATACCACGTGAAAAAATAAACAAAAAAAGCCACGTGCATTCCGCATTTTAAAAAATGGCGAATCGCGCAGTTTTTATTTATTTTTTCTGTTTCGGCATTCAACGCATAGATTTATATTACATTTTAATAGTTTGGACTTTTCTGACGTGGCGATATGTAATATGTTTATTTATTGTTTATATATTTTATATGTGAAATTGGGAAAAGGGGGCGATTCATACTTAATACAATTTTATTTATTTTTTTACACTTTTTATTTAAATCACTATTTCCCCCCCTTAGGGTCCAGAACCTTGGATTTTTTTCATCCCTTGTTCTATTCACCCTGATAAAGCTCTATAAGGGTGAATAGGACCTCACACTGTCCCTGCTGCTCTGTGCATAGTACACACAGCATCAGGGATGTTACCATGGCAGCCAGGGCTTCAGTAGCGTCCTGGCTGCCATGGTAACTGATCGGAGCCCCAGGATTACACTGCTGGGGCTCCGATCAGAAGCTGCCACTGCCACCAATGAAGAGGAGGAGATAGGACCCTGTGGCCACTGCCACCAATGATTTTAATACTGGGGGGCGCACTGTGCCACCAATTATTTTAATGGGGTGGGGGTTGAGGAGGGGCGCACTGCATCACCAATGATACTTACCCCTTAATATAGGAGGTGGGTACTGGCAGATCAGCGGCAGTTAACCCCTCAGGTGCCGCACCTGAGGGGTTAACTGCCACTAATCTCAGCTCCCTGTCAGGGACAGGGTGCCGGCAATGCGATTCTGCTGCCTGCACCCGCCTCCTGCATTATGTGTTAAATACTGACTACTGTATATGTGTCCAGACTTTAAGTATTAGGCTACACAGAGCGGCGCCCAGAGATGTCCAAGCACTTACTATTATTCCTGGGGCGCCACTCCGTTCGCCCGCAGTGCCCCATTACTGTCTCCTCTCCTGCTCTATATGCTAATTACTATCGGAGCAATGGGCAGGAGACACCAGCTTCTCTACTGTGCGTTCCTTCTCCCTGGCTGTAGCGCTGTCCAAGCGCAGGGAGAAGGAACGCCCACTAGAGAAGCTGATGTCTCCTCCCCATTGCTCCGATAGTAATTAGCATATGGAGCAGGAGAGGAGACAGTAATGGGGCACAGCGTACGGCGCCCAGGAATAATGGTAAGTGCAGGGACATCTCTGGGCGCTGCTCTGTGTAGGAAAAGTCCTATCATTGGTGGCGCAGTGCGCCTGCCCCTCCTCTGCCCCTCACTCCGTTCATTGGTGGCAGCGGCAGCATTAGCACAGGGGGGAGGGAGAGACAGCTTCCTTCTCCCCTGTGCTGCTGAGGGAACATGAGCGTGCTGAAAGCTGCGCGCTCATGTTCTGAGACACTAGACTGCGCAGCAGCGCAGCACAGTATCGTAAAAATGAAAATCCCGGTACTGTATCGATACCGGGACAAAATTATCAATTAGGTATCAAAATTTCGATACCCGCAAAAACCCTACTGTTATGTAGACCTTCTCTTTCTTCTTCTCCTTTGTTTGACCCAGACCGCCATGACAAATTCTTCAGCCGCACCTCGTCCCTACAGAGTTTGTTACTGTCACGAGGGTGTCAAGAGCCACGCCTGACTCTGTTGTACCCGGGGTCAGGAGGTCGCAGCGGTTGGCTGCGCGCTCTATGTCAGATAGGGAAGTTTCCTTATTGTAGCTTTCTGGGTTTGCTTTACAAACCCTTTTGGCTCACTCAGGGATCCGTAGCTCCTTCTCTCAGCTGTTCCTTGTCCAGCACTCCCAATCCTCCTTATATTCCCCTCTCACACTTCTCTGGTTGCCAGATATAGAGCTTCCTGCCTGGACATCTATTCTGACCCACTGGAGCTGTGTTGCTGCGTTCTCTGAGTGTTGCCTTAGAATGCTACCCTCCGGATCCCTGTTGGACCTTTGTGGACAATTGTTGCCGTCCACCTGGGTGTTTGTGTTTGTCTGTCCTCTCCCTGGTGTTTCCCTCTTAGTGCAGTGGTGAGGACTAGCGATCCCACCGGCCCGTTCATTATCTAGGGCTCATTTCAGGGAAAGCCAGGGTTTAGGCACGTGATCGCCGCACGGGTGAGGAACCCGTCTAGGGACGTCAGGGCAGTCAGGTGCCAGCTGCAAGGTGAGTTAGGGGTCACCACCTTTCCCTCTCCCTTGGGCAGGGCTTTCCCTGTTTTCCTCCCTGTGCGTGTTGCCGGTCATTACATTATATCTGGCCCTTATTTTTGTGTAGGTAAAAAAAAAATTTTTTTTTTTTTTTTTTTACCTACGCCTGCACCCGCCTCCTGCATTATGTGTTAAATACTGACTACTGTATATGTGTCCAGACTTTAAGTATTAGGCTACACAGAGCGGCGCCCAGAGATGTCCAAGCACTTACTATTATTCCTGGGGCGCCACTCCGTTCGCCCGCAGTGCCCCATTACTGTCTCCTCTCCTGCTCTATATGCTAATTACTATCGGAGCAATGGGCAGGAGACACCAGCTTCTCTACTGTGCGTTCCTTCTCCCTGGCTGTAGCGCTGTCCAAGCGCAGGGAGAAGGAACGCCCACTAGAGAAGCTGATGTCTCCTCCCCATTGCTCCGATAGTAATTAGCATATGGAGCAGGAGAGGAGACAGTAATGGGGCACAGCGTACGGCGCCCAGGAATAATGGTAAGTGCAGGGACATCTCTGGGCGCTGCTCTGTGTAGGAAAAGTCCTATCATTGGTGGCGCAGTGCGCCTGCCCCTCCTCTGCCCCTCACTCCGTTCATTGGTGGCAGCGGCAGCATTAGCACAGGGGGGAGGGAGAGACAGCTTCCTTCTCCCCTGTGCTGCTGAGGGAACATGAGCGTGCTGAAAGCTGCGCGCTCATGTTCTGAGACACTAGACTGCGCAGCAGCGCAGCACAGTATCGTAAAAATGAAAATCCCGGTACTGTATCGATACCGGGACAAAATTATCAATTAGGTATCAAAATTTCGATACCCGCAAAAACCCTACTGTTATGTAGACCTTCTCTTTCTTCTTCTCCTTTGTTTGACCCAGACCGCCATGACAAATTCTTCAGCCGCACCTCGTCCCTACAGAGTTTGTTACTGTCACGAGGGTGTCAAGAGCCACGCCTGACTCTGTTGTACCCGGGGTCAGGAGGTCGCAGCGGTTGGCTGCGCGCTCTATGTCAGATAGGGAAGTTTCCTTATTGTAGCTTTCTGGGTTTGCTTTACAAACCCTTTTGGCTCACTCAGGGATCCGTAGCTCCTTCTCTCAGCTGTTCCTTGTCCAGCACTCCCAATCCTCCTTATATTCCCCTCTCACACTTCTCTGGTTGCCAGATATAGAGCTTCCTGCCTGGACATCTATTCTGACCCACTGGAGCTGTGTTGCTGCGTTCTCTGAGTGTTGCCTTAGAATGCTACCCTCCGGATCCCTGTTGGACCTTTGTGGACAATTGTTGCCGTCCACCTGGGTGTTTGTTGTCTGTTTGTCTGTCCTCTCCCTGGTGTTTCCCTCTTAGTGCAGTGGTGAGGACTAGCGATCCCACCGGCCCGTTCTAGGGCTCATTTCAGGGAAAGCCAGGGTTTAGGCACGTGATCGCCGCACGGGTGAGGAACCCGTCTAGGGACGTCAGGGCAGTCAGGTGCCAGCTGCAAGGTGAGTTAGGGGTCACCACCTTTCCCTCTCCCTTGGGCAGGGCTTTCCCTGTTTTCCTCCCTGTGCGTGTTGCCGGTCATTACATTATATCTGGCCCTTATTTTTGTGTAGGTAAAAAAAAAAATTTTTTTTTTTTTTTTTACCTACTTAGAATCCATTATGGATCCAATTGCTGCACTGTCCTGAACAATTTCATGGCCTGTCTTTGGAGGTGGCAGGATTGAAGGCGTCGGTCCTCCAGCAACAGCAGCAATTACAACAGACCGCAAGCCCAGCGGTTGCTACTGGTAACCAGGTTGTTGCGGAAACCCAAGGTCCCTCTCCCTGACAGATTTTCTGGGGGAAGGGACAAGTTTTTGACTTTTCGTGAGGCCTGTAAACTATACTTTAAACTGCGTCCTTACTCCTCTGGTAATGAAGAACAGCGGGTGGGTGTTGTTATTTCCCTGCTGCAGGGGGACCCGCAGTCCTGGGCGTTCTCTTTACCTACTGATTCCTAGGCTCTTCGGTCAGTGGATGAGTTTTTCGGGGCCTTGGGTCTCATATATGACGACCCTGACCGAGTCGCACTGGCTGAATCAAAATTACGGAGACTCCTACAAGGAGAGCGGTCGGTAGAGGAGTATTGCTCTGACTTCCGTAGGTGGGCTACGGATACCCAATGGAACGACCCAGCTCTCAGGAGTCAGTTCTGCTCTGGGTTATCCGAAAGGGTTAAGGATGCGCTTGCATTGTATGAGACCCCCTTTTCCCTTGATGCAGTTATGTTCCTTTCTATCCGTATAGATAGACGCCTTAGGGACAGGTTGAAAAAACCGGAGCCATTGGTAACCCCTCCCAAGCAGCAGTTAGTCTGTACGGACTTAGACGAGCCTATGCAGCTAGGAGGAACTACTCGTCAGGTCCGTCCTCCTGAGGTTCGCTGTAGGCGTGGGGGTTGTTTTTTTTGTGGGGAGAGGGGTCATTTCATTAATGTCTGTCCTTCTTTCCTCAGAAACAAAAAAACCGTCGGAAAACTACTAACCCTTAGGCTGTGTGGAGGATGTCAGCCGGGGGGTATACGTTTCCTCCATACGTACATCGCAATTTGTGTTGCCAGCGGTTATTGTTTTTGGTGATAAGACAGAGACTATTTCTTTCTTTCTAGACAGTGGAGCAGGGGTAAATTTGATAGATGCCCATTTTGCCCGCACTATGGGTTTGTCTCTCTGTACACTACAGAGACCTATTCCCATATTTGCTATAGATTCTGCTCCTCTGTCTCAGAGAAACCTCACCCACATCGTTCATAATTTACACCTTCGGGTAGGGGACCACCATAACTAGATGCTCTCATGTTTGTTCTGGAGGGGCTTCCCGCTCCGGTAGTGCTGGGTCTTCCCTGGTTGGTAGCGCACAATCCAGTGGTGGATTGGCAGGCCAGGGAGATATTGGAGTGGAGTGAGCCGTGCAGAGAAAATTGCTTAAATAGCAATTGCTTAGTCGCCTCCATAACTACCCTACCTACATTTGTTTCGGACTTTGAGGACGTTTTTTCTGAAAAGGGTTGTCAGAAGTTACCACCTCATCGTCCTTATGATTGCCCGGTTAACCTTATTCCCGGCGCAAAATTACCCAAGACCAGGTTATATAATCTTTCAGGTCCAGAGAGACAAGCCATGAAGGATTATATCTCCGAGAGTTTGGCTAAGGGACACATCAGACCCTCTTCTTCACCCGTGGCTGCAGGGTTTTTCTTTGTTAAAAAGAAAGATGGGGGCCTGCGTCCTTGCCTAGATTTTCGTGAATTAAATCGGATAACCATCCGAGACCCATACCCTCTTCCTCTCATTCCTGACCTGTTTAACCAGATTGCGGGTGCTAGGTGCTAGGTACTGTATCGATACCGGGACAAAATTATCAATTAGGTATCAAAATTTCGATACCCGCAAAAACCCTACTGTTATGTAGACCTTCTCTTTCTTCTTCTCCTTTGTTTGACCCAGACCGCCATGACAAATTCTTCAGCCGCACCTCGTCCCTACAGAGTTTGTTACTGTCACGAGGGTGTCAAGAGCCACGCCTGACTCTGTTGTACCCGGGGTCAGGAGGTCGCAGCGGTTGGCTGCGCGCTCTATGTCAGATAGGGAAGTTTCCTTATTGTAGCTTTCTGGGTTTGCTTTACAAACCCTTTTGGCTCACTCAGGGATCCGTAGCTCCTTCTCTCAGCTGTTCCTTGTCCAGCACTCCCAATCCTCCTTATATTCCCCTCTCACACTTCTCTGGTTGCCAGATATAGAGCTTCCTGCCTGGACATCTATTCTGACCCACTGGAGCTGTGTTGCTGCGTTCTCTGAGTGTTGCCTTAGAATGCTACCCTCCGGATCCCTGTTGGACCTTTGTGGACAATTGTTGCCGTCCACCTGGGTGTTTGTGTTTGTCTGTCCTCTCCCTGGTGTTTCCCTCTTAGTGCAGTGGTGAGGACTAGCGATCCCACCGGCCCGTTCATTATCTAGGGCTCATTTCAGGGAAAGCCAGGGTTTAGGCACGTGATCGCCGCACGGGTGAGGAACCCGTCTAGGGACGTCAGGGCAGTCAGGTGCCAGCTGCAAGGTGAGTTAGGGGTCACCACCTTTCCCTCTCCCTTGGGCAGGGCTTTCCCTGTTTTCCTCCCTGTGCGTGTTGCCGGTCATTACATTATATCTGGCCCTTATTTTTGTGTAGGTAAAAAAAAAATTATTTTTTTTTTTTTTTTTTTACCTACTTAGAATCCATTATGGATCCAATTGCTGCACTGTCTGAACAATTTCATGGCCTGTCTTTGGAGGTGGCAGGATTGAAGGCGTCGGTCCTCCAGCAACAGCAGCAATTACAACAGACCGCAAGCCCAGCGGTTGCTACTGGTAACCAGGTTGTTGCGGAAACCCAAGGTCCCTCTCCCTGACAGATTTTCTGGGGGAAGGGACAAGTTTTTGACTTTTCGTGAGGCCTGTAAACTATACTTTAAACTGCGTCCTTACTCCTCTGGTAATGAAGAACAGCGGGTGGGTGTTGTTATTTCCCTGCTGCAGGGGGACCCGCAGTCCTGGGCGTTCTCTTTACCTACTGATTCCTAGGCTCTTCGGTCAGTGGATGAGTTTTTCGGGGCCTTGGGTCTCATATATGACGACCCTGACCGAGTCGCACTGGCTGAATCAAAATTACGGAGACTCCTACAAGGAGAGCGGTCCGGTAGAGGAGTATTGCTCTGACTTCCGTAGGTGGGCTACGGATACCCAATGGAACGACCCAGGCTCTCAGGAGTCAGTTCTGCTCTGGGTTATCCGAAAGGGTTAAGGATGCGCTTGCATTGTATGAGACCCCCTTTTCCCTTGATGCAGTTATGTCCCTTTCTATCCGTATAGATAGACGCCTTAGGGACAGGTTGAAAAAACCGGAGCCATTGGTAACCCCTCCCAAGCAGCAGTTAGTCTGTACGGACTTAGACGAGCCTATGCAGCTAGGAGGAACTACTCGTCAGGTCCGTCCTCCTGAGGTTCGCCGTAGGCGTGGGGGTTGTTTTTTTTGTGGGGAGAGGGGTCATTTCATTAATGTCTGTCCTTCTTTCCTCAGAAACAAAAAAACCGTCGGAAAACTACTAACCCTTAGGCTGTGTGGAGGATGTCAGCCGGGGGGTATACGTTTCCTCCATACGTACATCGCAATTTGTGTTGCCAGCGGTTATTGTTTTTGGTGATAAGACAGAGACTATTTCTTTCTTTCTAGACAGTGGAGCAGGGGTAAATTTGATAGATGCCCATTTTGCCCGCACTATGGGTTTGTCTCTCTGTACACTACAGAGACCTATTCCCATATTTGCTATAGATTCTGCTCCTCTGTCTCAGAGAAACCTCACCCACATCGTTCATAATTTACACCTTCGGGTAGGGGACCACCATAACGAGATGCTCTCATGTTTTGTTCTGGAGGGGCTTCCCGCTCCGGTAGTGCTGGGTCTTCCCTGGTTGGTAGCGCACAATCCAGTGGTGGATTGGCAGGCCAGGGAGATATTGGAGTGGAGTGAGCCGTGCAGAGAAAATTGCTTAAATAGCAATTGCTTAGTCGCCTCCATAACTACCCTACCTACATTTGTTTCGGACTTTGAGGACGTTTTTTCTGAAAAGGGTTGTCAGAAGTTACCACCTCATCGTCCTTATGATTGCCCGGTTAACCTTATTCCCGGCGCAAAATTACCCAAGACCAGGTTATATAATCTTTCAGGTCCAGAGAGACAAGCCATGAAGGATTATATCTCCGAGAGTTTGGCTAAGGGACACATCAGACCCTCTTCTTCACCCGTGGCTGCAGGGTTTTTCTTTGTTAAAAAGAAAGATGGGGGCCTGCGTCCTTGCCTAGATTTTCGTGAATTAAATCGGATAACCATCCGAGACCCATACCCTCTTCCTCTCATTCCTGACCTGTTTAACCAGATTGCGGGTGCTAGGTGGTTCTCCAAACTCGATCTTAGGGGGGCCTACAATCTGATTCGTATTAAAGAGGGGGATGAGTGGAAAACAGCTTTTAACACCCCTGAGGGGCATTATGAAAATCTAGTTATGCCTTTCGGCCTGACCAATGCTCCTGCCGTCTTTCAACATTTCGTTAATGACATTTTTAGTCATCTAATCGGCAGGTTTGTGGTAATATACCTAGATGATATCTTAATTTATTCGTCTGATCTGAGAACACATGAGGAGCATGTCAGACAAGTACTACAGGTCCTACGGACGAATGAATTATATGCTAAAATTGAAAAATGTGTTTTTGCCGTTCAGGAGATACAATTCCTAGGTTATTATTTATCTGCGTCAGGTTTCCGTATGGATCCTAGGAAGGTCCAGGCAATTTTGGATTGGGATCTTCCTGAGAACCTCAAAGCACTACAACGGTTCTTGGGCTTCGCGAATTTCTATAGGAAATTCATTAAAAATTATTCGGTGATCGTAAAACCCCTTACTGACATGACTAGGAAGGGGACTGATTTTTCTAAATGGTCTGACGCCGCTAAAGTTGCTTTTTCCTCTCTAAAAGAGAGGTTTACCTCAGCACCTGTACTAGTCCAACCTGATGTCTCTCAGCCTTTTATTGTTGAAGTCGATGCATCAGAGGTGGGAGTGGGGGCTGTACTGTCTCAGGGTCCGTCTCCTGGCAAATGGCGTCCTTGTGCTTTCTTTTCTAAAAAACTATCTGCAGCAGAACAGAACTACGATATTGGCAATAGGGAACTGTTAGCTATTAAACTTGCGTTTGAGGAGTGGCGTCACTTTTTAGAGGGGGCAGTCCACCCCGTCACTGTGTTTACGGACCACAAAAATCTGCTGTACCTCGAATCAGCTAAGCGTCTCACCCCTAGACAGGCTAGGTGGTCGCTATTTTTTTACCAGGTTTAACTTTGTGATTACCTATCGTCCTGGGGTAAAGAATACCAAGGCTGATGCACTATCTCGTTGTTTCCCTGGAGGGGGTAATGTGAGTGATCCGGTACCCATTCTACAAAGAGGAGTGGTTGTCTCTGCGGTACACTCTGCTTTGGAGGGGAAGGTGTTAGAGGCCCAGGGGACGCCCCGGTCTCTTGCCCCTCAGAGAAATTGTTTGTACCGTTGAACCTACGTCTCGAATTATTAAAGGAACATCATAATTCGGCACTTGCTGGGCACCCGGGTAGTAAAGCAACCTTAGAGCTATTGTCTCGTCGTTTTTGGTGGCCAAGGTTGCGTCAGGATGTATTGGATTTTGTGTCTTCTTGTTCTACCTGTGCGCGCGCAAAAGTTTCACATACACGTCCTGCAGGGTCTCTATTACCACTCGTCATTCCCAATAGACCATGGACACATCTGTCTATGGATTTTATCACTGACTTACCTTTGTCTGCGGGTAAAACAGTGATTTTGGTAGTAGTGGACAGGTTTAGCAAAATGGCACACTTTATTGCGTTACCCGCACTACCTAATGCTAAAAGTCTTGCTCAGGTATTCGTCAGTGAGATCGTGAAGCTTCACGGGGTCCCCTCCGATGTTGTTTCGGATCGGGGAACCCAGTTTATTTCTAAATTTTGGAAAGCTTTTTGTTCCCGTTTGGGGGTTCACTTGTCCTTTTCCTCAGCTTTCCATCCTCAGTCGAATGGACAGACTGAGCGTACCAACCAAAACCTGGAGACATATCTAAGATGTTTTGTGTCTGAAAACCAAGAGTTGTGGTCGTCATATTTACCGTTAGCTGAGTTTGCCATAAATAATCGTCGTCAGGAATCCACTGGCAAGTCACCATTTCTTGGTGCATATGGTTTTCATCCCCAATTCTGTACTTTCAAAGAGGGGGGGTCTTCTGGGGTTCCCGAAGAGGAACGGTTTTCGTCATCTCTTTCATCAGTATGGCAGAAGATGCAAGCTAACTTGAAAAATATGGGAGGTAAATACAAATGCATGGCTGATAAGAGACGGTCGCCAGGTCCGGACCTAGGAGTGAATGACTATGTGTGGTTGTCTACTAGGAATATCAAGTTGAAGGTTCCCTCTTGGAAACTGGGTCCTAGGTTTATTGGTCCTTACAAGATTGTAGCCATAATCAACCCCGTGGCTTTTCGCCTGGAGTTACCTCAGACTTTTAAAATCCATAATGTCTTTCATAAGTCGTTACTCAAAAAATATGTTCCACCTCTAGAACCGTCACCGCTGCCACCCCCTCCTGTTGTCGTGGATGGTAGTTTGGAATTTCAGATATCCAAAATTATTGATTCTCGTCGGGTCCGCCGCTCTCTCCAATATCTGGTGCACTGGAGAGGTTACGGTCCCGAGGAAAGAATGTGGGTTCCTGCGTCTGAGGTAAACGCCGACAGGCTAGTTCAGATTTTTCATGCCTCTCATCCTGAGAGACCTGGTCCTGAGTGTCCGGAGGCCCCTCGTAGAGAGGGGGGTACTGTCACGAGGGTGTCAAGAGCCACGCCTGACTCCGTTGTACCCGGGGTCAGGAGGTCGCAGCGGTTGGCTGCGCGCTCTATGTCAGATAGGGAAGTTTCCTTATTGTAGCTTTCTGGGTTTGCTTTACAAACCCTTTTGGCTCACTCAGGGATCCGTAGCTCCTTCTCTCAGCTGTTCCTTGTCCAGCACTCCCAATCCTCCTTATATTCCCCTCTCACACTTCTCTGGTTGCCAGATATAGAGCTTCCTGCCTGGACATCTATTCTGACCCACTGGAGCTGTGTTGCTGCGTTCTCTGAGTGTTGCCTTAGAACGCTACCCTCCGGATCCCTGTTGGACCTTTGTGGACAATTGTTGCCGTCCACCTGGGTGTTTGTGTTTGTCTGTGTTTGTCTGTCCTCTCCCTGGTGTTTCCCTCTTAGTGCAGTGGTGAGGACTAGCGATCCCACCGGCCCGTTCATTATCTAGGGCTCATTTCAGGGAAAGCCAGGGTTTAGGCACGTGATCGCCGCACGGGTGAGGAATCCGTCTAGGGACGTCAGGGCAGTCAGGTGCCAGCTGCAAGGTGAGTTAGGGGTCACCACCTTTCCCTCTCCCTTGGGCAGGGCTTTCCCTGTTTTCCTCCCTGTGCGTGTTGCCGGTCATTACAGTTACACAATTTTAATTTCCACTAGAGTGCCCCCAGAAATTATATTGTGCTCTAGGTAATAATGCCTATATAATGTCCCTAAAAATAATGTCCCCTAATAGTAACACCCCCACACTACCCCCATATAGTAATTTCCCCCACACTGCTCCATATAGTAATTTCACCCACACTACCCCCCAAACTGTAATTTCCCCCACACTGCTCCCATTTATTTATTTCCCCCACACTGCTCCATATGGTAATTTCCCTCACACTGCTCCATATAGTAATTTCCCTCACACTGCTTCATATAGTATTTTCCCCCACACTGCTCAGTATAGTAATTTCCCCCACAGTGCCCCCATATAGTAATTAAATCTCCCACAGTGCCTCTATATAGTAATTTCCATCTCAGTGCTCCATATAGTAATTTCCCCCCACACTGCTCCATATAGTAATTTCCCCCCACACTGCTCCATATAGTAATTTCCCCCACACTGCTCCATATAGTGATTTCCCCCACACTGCTCCATATAGTGATTTCCCCCACACTGCCCCATATAGTAACCTCCTCCACACTGCCCTTATATAGTAATTTCCCCCACACTGCCCCCATATAGTACTGTAATTTCCCTTACACTGCTCCATATAGTGATTTCCCCCACACTGCCCCATATAGTAACTTCCTCCACACTGCCCCATATAGTAATTTCCCCCACACTGCTCCATATAGAAATTTCCCCCACACTGCTTCATATAGTAATTTCCCCCACACTGCTCCATATAGTAATTTCCCCCACACTGCTACATATAGTAATTTCCCTCACACTGCCCCATATAGTAATTTCCCCCACACTGCTCCACATAGTAATTTCCCCCACACTGCCCCATATAGTAATTCTACCCCCCCACCTGCTCCAAACAGTAATTTCTTCCACACTTCCCCCAAATAGTAATTCTCCCACAATGCCCCCATATAGCAATTCCCCCACACAGTTCCCTATATAGTAGTTTGCCCCCACAAAGTAATTTGCCCCCCACACTGTCCCCATCAAGTAATAATCCCCCACACTGCACCATTAAGAAATGTGCCCCAACACTGCCATCCATTAAGTTATTGCCCCTACACTGCTCCCAATTAAGTAATTTGCCCCCATAGAAACATTTGCCCCAACTGTCCCTGTAGTAATATGTCCTCCCCTGCCTTCCAAAGTTGGCACACACACAAAAAAAAAAAAAAAAAAAGAAGGCTAATACTTACCTGTGTCTGAAATGGTAAGGCAGGCGTGCGTACGTCAAAGCCCTTTGTGCGCCTCCCTATATAGGCGTGCGATTACGTCATCACACATGCCACGCAATGACTTCACCACACACGCCGCGCCGGGCTTTTAGCACCACATAGGCCTCAGGCCAGGCACGTGGCTATAGACCCAAAAGCCACAATTATAATCCGCCACTAGATCTGGGTAAGGCTACCCAGACCCTGGTAACAACGATCTAATTGGTGGAGGTGGTTGGGGTGCAGGCTATAGGTGTTGAGCTCCGTGGGCTGGTTCACCTTTTTTCCGCACCTGCTCGTGTAGCCGGACCCTTTTTGCGGCATCTGCTGTGAAGAAAATCCTGATCGTTACCTGAGATGGACGCTCTTTTAGCTGAAGTGTCTTCCCGTGTCTCCGAAGTGGGTGCCCCATCATGTATTAAAGACTGTCTGTTATGGCTGCAGGGGCCGTCTGTCCCTCCGGCGTTGGAGTTCGATGTCCCGGCCGTGCCATCCCTGGATCCAGCGGACAACGTTGGTGGTGTCATGGTGGGAGCCCTAGCTGTGGTGGATCTCGAACAGAGGATGGCGTCAGGATCCTGCAAGAGAAGCTGGAGATAGAGAAGACAAAAGAGGAGGTTCTCACACTCTGCGGCTGCGCATAAGCGTCATCGGCTGCGCGATGACGATCAGGCCAGCGAGAGAACGGCGCAAGAGGACGTCATCTGCGTGTCAAGCCTCGTCTTCAGTGTTTCTGTCTGGTTCCAGGAGCGAGCAGGCTTCTAACTCCCCCCTGCAGATCTTGGGCACGGTTGCAGGGCACGGAGGGGCCTGCAGGAACCATCTATGATGGGCAGCGTGGAAGCGGAGGAGCAGGATCCCAAGATCCCGTCTCGGCTGGATCCCAAGAAGATGTCATCCATGAGGCGGCTACAGTTCCTCAGCCTTGACCGGGTCCACAGTCTGGTGAGTGGTCTCCCGTCCACCTCGCCCCTGTAATGTCCTCTTTGTCAAAAGTTTTGTCGTCCCTTGAAGCTTTGATTTCTCAGTGCTCCCTTGTGCCCTGGATGTTTTCAGACCCTAGCAATGCCCCTGCACATGCAGTAGTGGTTTCAGTGTTTTCTGGGATGGGCATTGGTGTGCTGAGGCATGGTACGAGTCATGGGTTTCAGATTTGATATTGTCAAACTTTGTTCTGTTAGAACTTTTTCCTGTTGTGGTGGCATTGGCGCTTTGGGGTCAGTTTTTTAAGAATAAACGGATAACGTACTGACAACAAAGGAGTTATGTTTGCAGTAAATTGTTTATCCTCTAAGAGTAAAGTGGTCGTCAAGCTGTTAAGGCATTTAGTTTTGCTTTGTTTAAAATTGAATGTTTGGATTAAAGCAGTGCATATTCCGGGTGTGAGTAATGAAATTGCTGAAGCTTTGTCACATTTTCAGAAGGACCGCTATCGCAGTTTGGCTCCGTTGGCCGATGCTTGCGGGATTCCTTGCCCGGAACATCTGTGGGTTCTGATTTGGTCGTAGCCTTGGAAATACTGAGTCGTTCAGTTGCAGCTTCAACATAGAAAGGCTATGTGTTGGCATGGTTACGCTGGGATAAGTTTGCTTCTGGTTTGTCGGTATCACCTTTGTTGGTGAATGAATCTTTGGCACTGGCTTTTTGCTGCAGCTGTTCGGGGAGAAGCTGGCTCACAGTTCGGTATGCAGAATTTTGCCTGGCATGTCTTTCTTCCTTAAGTTATTTGGATCCCAATCTTTTTCAGAGTTTTTCTTGATTAAGCAGCTAATGAAGGGTTATAAATCTATGGGATGCTTACCTAATGGGCGGTGTCCTATCTCTCCGGATTTGCTGGTAAGTTGTGTAGAGTTTCAGTTTATTTTTCGCAGTTTGAAGCGTTGTTATTCTGTACAGCGTTCACTGTATTATATTTTGGGGATTTCCGGATTGGGGAATTATTGCCACGTTCTCGAAGAGGTTGTTATTTGAAGGTTAGAAGTTGGCTTCTGCCCAGTGATCCCCCTTTTATTGGTCAGACTATGTGACCTACTGTGTCCCAGGGCTACGGGTAAGGTTACCCAGACCCTGGTAACAAAGATCTAGCTGGTGAAGGTGGTTGGGGAGCGGGCTATAAGTGTTTGAGCTCCGTGGGCTGGTTCATCTTTTTTCCCCACTTGTCCGCGGAGCTAGAACCTTTGTGCCCCTTCCACTTGCCCCATTTTTTAATTTTGGCCATGGAATTATGGTGGTTAAGGATAGTCATTCCGTGATGGGATGGACTCTGATGTATGGTTATGGTTTAATTGAGTCAGAGTTTATGACTAGGCTGATAATATGGTTTACTAAAGTTATGGTTAAAGTTTGGTTTTAAATAAACAGGCCAAAAAAAAAGGGACATTATATGTCATGTATTGCCATGACTTTTTAGTTTCTATGACTGTTTAATTTCTACTCGCATAGCTGTATAAGGGCTTGTTTGTTGCAGGACAAGTTGTACTTTCTTATTCCACCATGTAATATTGTATAAAATTTCCAAATGTGGCGAAAAAATAATAATATATAATTCAATTTTGCCACAGTTTTTTGTTTTTACAGTGTTCCCTATGGAGTAAAACTGATCTTTTAGCTTCATTCTCTGCGTCAGTAAGATAACAGCAAAAACACATTTGTATAGTCTTGTATTTTAAAACTGAAAAAAAAATATAATAAACTATATTCCGACCCTCATAACTTTTTTATAGTTATGTCTACAGAGCTGTGTGAGGGCTCTTTTTTTTGTTTTTTGCTGATACCTTTTTGAGGTGTGTACGATTTTTTTTAAATACATTTTATAAAAAATTTTGATGTAATGAAAAAACATAAAATCGGCCATTTAGATTTTTTTTTCTGTTACATCGTTGACCATATGGGATAATTTTTTTATATTTTAATAGCCTTTAATAAAAAAAATATATATTGTTAATTTTAATTCTGGGGAAAGGTGGTGATTTGAAAACATTTTAATGTTTATTTTAATATTTTCATATACATATTTGTAAAAACTTTTTTTTAAATCTTTTTAGGCCCCCAAGTGGACCCCAACATACAATCATTAGATTACTATTTGTGTAAAGTAATAAAATTGTATCCATCTCCTTACAGAAAGATCATTATATTACAATTCAGTGCTGCCACCAGGTGCATCTTTTGCAGTGTAACAGATAAGCAAGGATGGCAGTTATGGTCTTCTTCCCTCTGCATCAATCTGTCTGAAGTCTCTTCCAGTAGAATCTATGGCAGGTAATAATACTCTTGTAATGGTGGCTGTAGTGTCCACTGTGCGAAACAGGTTTTTAAGGCATGTCTGGCCAGGATGTGTCCGAGTGTGAGCACTGTCCCTCACTGCAGTAAAGTCTTAGCAGATTTTGGCAGGAGGTTTCCTTACTGACACCAATGCTTTGCAATGCAGATTCTAAGTTCTGTAGTAGGGATAAGCAAACCTGAACTGGAAAGTTTGGGTTTGTACAGAACATCTCGGGGTCCGGACACCTGAACCCAAACACAGACTTTGCTGCGGAAGTCGGATGCTAAATAAAAGCTTGTTGACATGCTGCAGCGCAACCAATCAACAAGCTTTTAAGCCGCGGGCACTTGGAAGCTATCAGTCCATTCAGACGTCTGTAAGTGTTTTACGGTGCACAAATTGCAGACCTGCAAAACACGGATACCCGCCGTGTGCGTTCTGCAAATATGGTGCCATATAGTGAGAATTATCAGCACCATTCTCTTTCTGTGCTCCAGGAAACAACATGGCAGCTATAATGTACAGATATCACAGATTATGCAGCCAACATGGTCTCTAGAATACAGTGATGTCACAATCTGAGGAGCAGCACATGGCACAGACATGTGCCAGTCACATGGCCTCTAGAATACAGTGATGTCACAGTGATGCAGTGTTCCAGTCCTTCATTGTGACATCATCATTCTGAAGGTATTTCTGCCCTGCTCAGGCTGATATTGTTGCCATTTTGAGTTGACGCGTCTGCTGACACTTTTATTGGCTCCGATACAATTTCTGATTCTCAAATCTATATTTTCTGATTTTCTATCAGCTTTCAGTCCTCAGGCACTTTACCACCTGCGCTTGGACTCCTTTTTTATTTGGGGGCTCCTTATTGTCCCATTTGCGTCCACAGTGGATCATGAGTCACCTACTAAATCAAGGTAAGGTTCTGCAAAGTAGGCTGCGCTTCCCTGAGGTGAATCTAATAACCGGGGGTGTTATCGTCCTGCACTTTGCCGCTTGTCGATGACCGTAATGGGATCTACAGGAGAAAATCACATTCAGGAGCAGTTTTGGGTTTAGTTAAAGGTTTCTTTCTTTAACTCTTAGTAATTACTGCATCATTGATTTTCTTTTAGACGATTACCTTATTCCTCTGAGATTAAGGTCTCGCACTATAGAAAGAGGAAGACAGCACCAAAGAGGGCAGCATGAAGAAGTCCGAGTGCCTCTCCAGGGAAGAAGAGGACGCCGCCGACGCCAAGATCCTCCACGGCGTGGCAGAGTGGAGGAAACCAGGCAGCGCAGTCGATCGCCATTATCGCGATCAACGGCTGGATCCTCCCGACCATCAGGAGTGGCCATTGCCGGGCCAAGCAGCAGGCCTACGGTTGGTGTAGCCTCCCAGACCACAACCAATCCATTAGAAGGGAGAGCTTCTGTTCCTGTGCCAGCTGCTCCTGAGCCCGGCCCTAGTCAGCCAGTGCCACAGCATCAACCACCACCACAAACAAGGGTGCAGAGCAGGGTACGCAGGATAGCAGACCTCCAGTCTTGCCCTTTTATCCAGGACGATGCTATAACATCTTGTACCATCTGCATGGAGGAATTTACCATCGGAGAGCCAGTAACACGGCTACCCTGCTCCCATCTATACCATCGTGACTGCATATCCCTTTGGCTCAGTTGCAACCCGAGATGCCCCTTGTGTAGGAGCCATTGCTTCAGATGAAACAACATCAATAACATCAAGTAGCTTGGATTGCGGCCCAGGTAGGAGGTCCATACGTACAACACATTTATAGTAGTCATAAAATCAGTCTTTCTAGTAATTATTTCATGTTTTGCTTCACTTTTAACCCATTGAAGATTTATTTCTATATTTGTCTCCCTTCAGTTTACCACCGCTGACCTGACACCATCAAGGAAGACCCTGCTCCCCATTCCATCTACAACCTATGGTAAGACGTCCTCTCTAGCATCTTCATCTGTCTGATGTTTTCTCACTCACTTTACTGATTATTGATGTGTTTCTTACGTTGTATTTTAAATTCAGGGTCCCAGCTTAGAACCATCTAAGGAGCCGCCAAAAATGTCCTGTTACCATCAGCAGGACATTCTCCACCAGAATAGACATCTGCAGTGCCTGCTCATGAGGATGAACGTCCAGTGCTGGATTTACCAATGTTCTAGAGTCCAGACTATCCTACCAATATTCTTCAGAGCAAATAAAACATGTCTGCTTTTACTTCATCCTTTCACTGACTAATAGTTTTTATTTTATAGTTTAGTTATGGAAAACTGTATTCAAAATGTAATGTTAACCCCTTATTGACCACCAATATGTTATTTTAAGTCTGTCATTAGTGGCCTTTATGTTAGGCCACCACTTTTTTAGGCGGCCTAGAATCAGCATGGTGGCAGCAATTGAGGGTTTAAATGTTCTTGATCAATGTTATCTAGCTTATCATAAGCCATCTTTAAGGGCTGTTTCACACGAGCAGATGCCGTGCGTGACATCCGCTGCGTGAATGACAGCCAAGACCCGATGCGGACAGCAGAAGCATGGAGCATTAACGTGATTGATAATGCTCCGTGCCTCTCTGTTATCTCTTTACTACGAAATCACATTGAGATAAAGTTGTCACTGTGATTTCGTAGTAAAGAGATCACAGAGAGGCACGGAGCATTATCAGTCATGTTACTGCTCCGTGCCTCTGCAGTCTGCATCGGGTCTTGGCTGTCATTCACGCTGTCAACAGCCCTAACTCCTTCCTGACATAGCAATTTTCCATTTTTGCATTTCCACTTTTTATTTCCTGCTTTCCCAGAGCCATGGAAGAACCCCAGACATTTAGGAGGGGTACACATAGCAATACTGGCATTGCCGGTTAATGATAAAGGTTCATCACTGGGCTAGAGATGAGAGGTTTTCTGCCCAGTGATGTGAAGGCTTATTTTAGCCTAGGTTTTGGAGGGAAGATTTTTCCCGCTTTTGTCAGGGTCACTGGGCAGAAGTTGGATTCTGCCCAGTGATCCCCCTTTTATTGGTCAGACTATATGATCTATTGTGTCCCAGGGATCTGGGCAGTGGCGGATTAAGTGTATGATAGGCCCGGGGCTGTCTACCGGACTCCCCCCCCCCCCCTCCATTTTAGTATATTAGTTTTAGTTTTTTTTCTGTATGAAGAGGCTGCAATGCTTTGTGAGCACCACAGTCTCTTCCTAGGCCATATGACATCACATTCATCGTTCACATGGTCCTGGTGCAGCTCTGTCCCATCTGAGTTATTGGGTCTGAGCTGCAGTACCAAGCACAGTGCTATCAAATAAACAGCACTATGCTTGGTAAGGAGCAAAGAGGCTGCGGCGCTCACCGGGACATTGCGGTCTCATCAAACAGCTGATTGACAGGGGTGTCAGGAGTCAGACACACACCATCTCATAACTCTCTGAGTACAGATGTTATAGATGTTACCTGCAGTCCTATGTAACACTCCACATAGCACAGTGTTTTGTGGGGTGTTACATAGGACTGCATTGATCATCTACTACATTATCTACACACAGAAAGTTATCAATGTTATCTGGGCTGTTACATAGGACTGCAGGTGACAAAATAAACTTTTAGTTGCCAAATTTAAAATACGTATGATTATAATAAAAAACGTTTTGGAGGAGAATACAACATTACATACCTGTTACATCCAGTGACATCTCCTGTCATGTAGACCTTCTCTTTCCTCTTCTCCTCCGTTTGACCCAGAACGCCATGACAAATTCTACAGCCACATCTCGTCTCTACAGAGTATATTACACAGACACGTTAGCTTTCTCATAATTGGGGTCATATATCAAACTGGTGTAAAGTAGAACTGGCTTAAGGGCACATAGCAATCAATCAGATTCCACCTTTCATTTTCCGAAGGAGCTGTCAAAAATGAAAGGTGGAATCTGTTGCTATGGGTAACTAACCAGGTTCTACTTTACAACAGTTTGATAAATTACCCCAAAGGTCCCTATAGTGTCTACAGCAATTATATTGTCCCCTAGAGTGCCCCTAGTAATAATATTGTGCTCCAGATAATAATGCCTGTAGTGTCCCCAAAAATAATGTCACCTAATAGCAAACGCCCCCAAAATACTCCCACACAATAATTTCCCCCACACTGCCCCATATAGTAATTTCCCCCACACTGCTCCATATAGTAATTTCCCTCACACTGCCCCATATAGTAATTTCCCCCACACTGCTCCATATAGTAATTTCCCCCACACTGCTCCATATAGTAATTTCCCCCACACTGCTCCATATAGTAATTTCCCCCACACTGCTCCATATGGTAATTTCCCCCACACTGCTCCATATAGTAATTTCCCCCACACTGCTCCATATAGTAATTTCCCCCACACTGTCCCATATAGTAATTTCCCCCACACTGCTCCATATAGTAATTTCCCCCACACTGCTCCATATAGTATTTTCCCCCACACTGCTCCATATAGTATTTTCCCCCACACTGCTCCATATAGTATTTTCCCCCACACTGCTCCATATAGTAATTTCCCCCACACTGCTCCATATAGTATTTTCCCCCACACTGCTCCATATAGTAATTTCCCCCACACTGCTCCATATAGTAATTTCCCCCACACTGCTCCATATAGTAATTTCCCCCACACTGCTCCATATAGTAATTTCCCCCACACTGCTCCATATAGTAATTTCCCCCACACTGCTCCATATAGTCATTTCCCCCACACTGCTCCATATAGTAATGTCCCCCACACTGCTCCATATAGTAATGTCCCCCACACTGCTCCATATAGTAATTTCCCCCACATTGCTCCATATAGTATTTCCCCCCACACTGCTCCATATACAGGGAGTGCAGAATTATTAGGCAAATGAGTATTTTGAGCACATCATCCTCTTTATGCATGTTGTCTTACTCCAAGCTGTATAGGCTCGAAAGCCTACTACCAATTAAGCATATTAGGTGATGTGCATCTCTGTAATGAGAAGGGGTGTGGTCTAATGACATCACCACCCTATATCAGGTGTGCATAATTATTAGGCAACTTCCTTTCCTTTGGCAAAATGGGTCAAAAGAAGGACTTGACAGGCTCAGAAAAGGCAAAAATAGTGAGATATCTTGCAGAGGGATGCAGCACTCTTAAAATTGCAAAGCTTCTGAAGCGTGATCATCGAACAATCAAGCGTTTCATTCAAAATAGTCAACAGGGTCGCAAGAAGCGTGTGGAAAAACCAAGGCGCAAAATAACTGCCCATGAACTAAGAAAAGTCAAGCGTGCAGCTGCCAAGATGCCACTTGCCACCAGTTTGGCCATATTTCAGAGCTGCAACATCACTGGAGTGCCCAAAAGCACAAGGTGTGCAATACTCAGAGACATGGCCAAGGTAAGAAAGGCTGAAAGACGACCACCACTGAACAAGACACACAAGCTGAAACGTCAAGACTGGGCCAAGAAATATCTCAAGACCGATTTTTCTAAGGTTTTATGGACTGATGAAATGAGAGTGAGTCTTGATGGGCCAGATGGATGGGCCCGTGGCTGGATTGGTAAAGGGCAGAGAGCTCCAGTCCGACTCAGACGCCAGCAAGGTGGAGGTGGAGTACTGGTTTGGGCTGGTATCATCAAAGATGAGCTTGTGGGGCCTTTTCGGGTTGAGGATGGAGTCAAGCTCAACTCCCAGTCCTACTGCCAGTTTCTGGAAGACACCTTCTTCAAGCAGTGGTACAGGAAGAAGTCTGCATCCTTCAAGAAAAACATTATTTTCATGCAGGACAATGCTCCATCACACGCGTCCAAGTACTCCACAGCGTGGCTGGCAAGAAAGGGTATAAAAGAAGAAAAACTAATGACATGGCCTCCTTGTTCACCTGATCTGAACCCCATTGAGAACCTGTGGTCCATCATCAAATGTGAGATTTACAAGGAGGGAAAACAGTACACCTCTCTGAACAGTGTCTGGGAGGCTGTGGTTGCTGCTGCACGCAATGTTGATGGTGAACAGATCAAAACACTGACAGAATCCATGGATGGCAGGCTTTTGAGTGTCCTTGCAAAGAAAGGTGGCTATATTGGTCACTGATTTGTTTTTGTTTTGTTTTTGAATGTCAGAAATGTATATTTGTGAATGTTGAGATGTTATATTGGTTTCACTGGTAAAAATAAATAATTGAAATGGTATATATTTGTTTTTTGTTAAGTTGCCTAATAATTATGCACATTAATAGTCACCTGCACACACAGATATCCCCCTAAAATAGCTAAAACTAAAAACAAACTAAAAACTACTTCCAAAAATATTCAGCTTTGATATTAATGAGTTTTTTGGGTTCATTGAGAACATGGTTGTTGTTCAATAATAAAATTAATCCTCAAAAATACAACTTGCCTAATAATTCTGCACTGAATGTAGTAATTTCGCCCCCAGTGCCCCATATAGTAATTCCCCCCCAGTGCCCCATATAGTAATTTCCCACACACTGCTCCCATATAGTAATTTCCCCCACACTGCTCCATATAGTATTTTCCCCCACACTGCTCCATATAGTAATTTCCCCCACACTGCTCCATATAGTAATTTCCCCCACACTGCTCCATATAGTAATTTCCCCCACACTGCCCCATATAGTAATTTCCCTTACACTGCACCATATAGTAATTTCCCCCACACTGCCCCATATAGTAATTTCCCCCACACTGCTCCATATAGTAATTTCCCCCACAATGTCCCATGTAGTAATTTCCCCCACAATGTCCCATGTAGTAATTTCCCCCACAATGTCCCATGTAGTAATTTCCCCCACAATGTCCCATGTTGTAATTGCCCCCCACTGCCCCCATATAGTAATTTCCCCCACACTGCCCCATATAGTAATTTCCCCCACAATGTCCCATGTAGTAATTCCCCCCCACTGCCCCCATATAGTAATTTCCCCCACACTGCTCCATATAGTAATTTCCCCCACACTGCTCCATATAGTAATTTCCCCCACACTGCTCCATATAGTAATTTCCCCCACACTGCTCCATATAGTAATTTCCCCCCACACGGCTCCATATAGTAATTTCCCCCACACTACCCCATATAGTAATTTCCCCCACACTGCTCTATATAGTACTTTCCCCCACATTGCTCCATATAGTATTTTCCCCCACTGCCCCATATAGTAATTTTCCCCACACTGCTCCATATAGTAAAGTCCCCCACACTGCTCCCATATAGTAATTTCCCCCACACTGCTCCATATAGTAATTTCACCCACACTGCTCCATATAGTAATTTCCCCCACAATGTCCCATGTAGTAATTCCCCACCCACTGCCCCCATATAGTAATTTCCCCCACACTGTTCCCCATGTAGTAATTCCCCCCCCCCCCCCCACTGCCCCATATAGTAATTTCCCACACACTGCTCCATATAGTAATTTCCCCCACACGGCTCCATATAGTAATTTCCCCCACACTGCCCCCATATAGTAATTTCCCCCACACTGCCCCATATAGTAATTTCCCCCGCAATGTCCCATGTAGTAATTCCCCCCCACTGTCCCCATATAGTAATTTACCCCACACTGTTCCCCATGTAGTAGTTTGCCACTATTAAATAATTTGCCCCCACACAGGTGATCACTATATAGATCTATGTGTTTTTGACATATTATAAAAGTATATTATAAGTATATCACACCTATCAATAGCACACCTACAGGGAGTGCAGAATTATTAGGCAAATGAGTAATTTGACCACATCATCCTCTTTATGCATGTTGTCTTACTCCAAGCTGTATAGGCTCGAAAGCCTACTACCAATTAAGCATATTAGGTGATGTGCATCTCTGTAATGAGAAGGGGTGTGGTCTAATGACATCAACACCCTATATCAGGTGTGCATAATTATTAGGCAACTTCCTTTCCTTTGGCAAAATGGGTCAAAAGAAGGACTTGACAGGCTCAGAAAAGGCAAAAATAGTGATATATTTTGCAGAGGGATGCAGCACTCTTAAAATTGCAAAGCTTCTGAAGCGTGATCATCGAACAATCAAGCGTTTCATTCAAAATAGTCAACAGGGTCGCAAGAAGCATGTGAAAAAACCAAGGCGCAAAATAACTGCCCATGAACTGAGAAAATTCAAGCGTGCAGCTGCCAAGATGCCACTTGCCACCAGTTTGGCCATATTTCATAGCTGCAACATCACTGGAGTGCCCAAAAGCACAAGGTGTGCAATACTCAGAGACATGGCCAAGGTAAGAAAGGCTGAAAGACGACCACCACTGAACAAGACACACAAGCTGAAACGTCAAGACTGGGCCAAGAAATATCTCAAAACTGATTTTTCAAAGGTTTTATGGACTGATGAAATGAGAGTGAGTCTTGATGGGCCAGATGGATGGGCCCGTGGCTGGATTGGTAAAGGGCAGAGAGCTCCAGTCCGACTCAGACGCCAGCAAGGTGGAGGTGGAGTACTGGTTTGGGCTGGTATCATCAAAGATGAGCTTGTGGGGCCTTTTCGGGTTGAGGATGGAGTCAAGCTCAACTCCCAGTCCTACTGCCAGTTTCTGGAAGACACCTTCTTTAAGCAGTGGTACAGGAAGAAGTCTGCATCCTTCAATTAAAACATTATTTTCATGCAGGACAATGCTCCATCACACGCGTCCAAGTACTCCACAGCGTGGCTGGCAAGAAAGGGTATAAAAGAAGAAAATCTAATGACATGGCCTCCATGAACCCCATTGAGAACCTGTGGTCCATCATCAAATGTGAGATTTACAAGGAGGGAAAACAGTACACCTCTCTGAACAGTGTCTGGGAGGCTGTGGTTGCTGCTGCACGCAATGTTGATGGTGAACAGATCAAAACACTGACAGAATCCATGGATGGCAGGCTTTTGAGTGTCCTTGCAAAGAAAGGTGGCTATATTGGTCACTGATTTGTTTTTGTTTTGTTTTTGAATGTCAGAAATGTATATTTGTGAATGTTGAGATGTTATATTGGTTTCACTGGTAAAAATAAATAATTGAAATGGGTATATATTTGTTTTTTGTTAAGTTGCCTAATAATTATGCACAGTAATAGTCACCTGCACACACAGATATCCCCCTAAAATAGCTAAAACTAAAAACAAACTAAAAACTACTTCCCAAAATATTCAGCTTTGATATTAATGAGTTTTTTGGGTTCATTGAGAACATGGTTGTTGTTCAATAATAAAATTAATCCTCAAAAATACAACTTGCCTAATAATTCTGCACTCCCTGTATACCAGTCCTAAAAAGGTCACTTTTGTGGCCCTATTAGCTAGCGTTTTGTGTCCCTAACAGCCTGTCCCTGCTCCACACAGCAACCTCTCCCTACACTGGCAAAACACTGAATGTAAAATGGCGGCCAGATCAGGTTTATTTATAAGGTAGGGGGGTATGTCTATGTGCTGAAATGTCTCAATTGGCTTTCCTGTACCACCTGATGGATGTGTCATGGGTCAAAGTTTTTCACAATGTAAAAGAATATGGCGGGCTCGAATTTCTCCATATGTTTGCATGTTCGGCGAATCGCGAACACACAAAGTTCGCCGTGAAACGACCGCCGGGTGAACCGCAAGGCCATCTCTATTCTGAGGTACTGCACTTTTCACATGCAGTTCTGCAGAGTTTACATCATATCCTTAAGGACACAACGCGACATGTAAAGAGATCACCGAGGTGCATTTTTGTGGCTCTGGTTCTGCAGATCCAGAACTTGCAGATGGGAAACTCCAAGTTTCACTGCTCGGAAGTGATCAGTCCATAGAAACCTGCTGAAAGGAGGACAGGACAATGGCGTTCTATAGAGACAGGGACACTCCGATACAGAGGCAGAGTTCAGAAAGAGGTTCTACACCTGCCGACATCTCCCAGATGTGTCCTGGGCCGGAAAAGACAAGGGATGGAAGGAAGATCTACATGAGCTGGCAGCCCAAGTGTGACCCCGATTAAGAGGGAGCCTCTAACCGATAGCCACATACAGGACAGATCTACACGTCACCCTATAGATACACCCTATGCAGATACATGGCGTCATGCGGATATAAGCGGTGGTTGTATCGCTCACAGATATGGATGTGGCTGCAGAGGACGTATCCACAGGAGGCCAGGAGCCTCCGCCCCGAGGCAGCAGAGGTCAGCCATGTTTCGCTTCAGGAGGATTTGTCATGACATCTCCCACAGAGTCAACTGCTCAGGGGATGCTGCAATTCGGCCTTTTAGGTCATCATCCCCCATGCAGCCTCAGGGTTTAGATGCCACGTAGGAGATGCCACTTACCTGTAGGCAGTAGGCAGTCAGCGGCCATCTTGTCATACAGCGGCCATGTCCTCTCTCCAGATACTACTCTCAGTGCGGCTGCACATAGCGGTGTCGTAGAATGGAGGCGATGGGGATCCTCCTTGCTGTTCAAGAATATAAATAGGTGTAAGTGCACACAACAGCATACATCTCAGTGCAATAAAGTAGAGAGTTGATGGCTTTGTGTGGTAGCAATGGCAGGCAAATGTCCAAAAGCGTCCATACTGCAAAGTATCCTTGCTCCAGGGCACCACAAGCCCTCTAAAGACCTGGCAGCAACATCTAAAGACAGCACTGACGCTCGCAATCACTAGTGCATTGTCACAGGGCTACTGTATGCCGCTGGACACCATAGGAGCTGTGCTCCTGGAAGTTTGGACCAGACTCTTATTGGGGAATCGGGTCACATGCATATGTTGCCTCTCACCCACATAAAAATCATGATCCAGTTACATCCTGCAATATCATAGCCACTTTTGATAATTCTGCTGATCGGACGTTTCGGTCCTAAATGGACCTTCTTCAGCGGTCTTGGTTATCTGGCTCCGGTGGTTGGGGTATGTGGCGGTACACTGGACCACCATTTAGGACCGAAACGTCTGGTCAGCGCAATTATCAGAAGTGGCTATGATATTGCAGGATGTAACTGGATCATGATTTATATATGATAATGTCAAACTAATAAATGGTATAAAATTGCATAATTAGACGCTGTGTGCCGCAATCTTCTCTTCTCCAATTACGACCACCAAGTCCTTGCTGGCACCAGCTAGCTTAAGTGTGCGAAGCTCCATCACTATAACTCCAACATTAGTGTCAAAAGAATTAGACGAACAAGGTGCAAATGAAATGCCTCCTAAACAGCAAAATCAATTGGTTTAAAAATAAATAAGTAAATAAAAAAATTGATTAAAAATAAATAAATAAATAAATAAATAGACAGTTGGGAGCAGCTACTTTACTCCTGAAAACAGGCACAGACTACAGTGAACTTTTGACCATCTGGTTTATCTCTGTCAGACTTTTTTTCATTTCCATTAAAAGGGGAATTTCCTGGATTTTAATAATGATGACCTGTCCTCAGGATAGGTCATCAATATCAGATTGGTGGGGGTCCGACACCCGGCACGCCTGCTGCTCCGCTGGTTGAAGAGAACGCCGCGCTCCGTGCGAGTGCAGCCTCCACTTCGTTGCTCGCAGTGGGGATCAGTGTAACTACAAGCCATCCCATTCACTTCTCCCTATAAAAGTGGATAAAATCGGGCCGTCCCATAGAAGTGAATTTTAGCACCTGATTTCCTCCAGTAAAGAAGCGCACTGGTTACTGCAGACCCCGACTCTCTGGACTTATTTCCCATTGGTGTGCACCACGCCTTACCATCCTTTCCGGAGAGCAGCAACACATGGTGACAACAGGGGTCCCAGCGTGGCATTAGGGGCCACCTCACCATGGTCTTTCTGAGGCGGATACTATACCACAGCACAGAGTCTGAATGACAAGACATTTTGCCACTTCAAGGGGTCAATTATTAAAGACCGGTGTTTCACAGGCTGGTCTTCGCCAAATGCCCACTAACAGAAGATCCAACCAATTTTTAAAAGGTGACTTTTTAACTTTCTTTGACATCCTTGAAAAAGTGGCAAGGGTGACTGAGAAAGCTAAAAAGTGGCAAGATGGCACCTGCAACAGAAGATTTTTTGGTGTAGAACATCAATACATGACTCCTCCTTTGTCTCAAATCTTCTCCATTCAATCTGTGTTTGCTGTCAGTGAACGAGAACATTGTTTTACAAGCAGATGCTCTGTAAGTGAGATCATTACTACAGGCAATGATGCTGAAACATTAACTGCAGCAAACACACAATGCCTGCGCCCACAGAAGAAGCTTTATAGCTGGAATGCTCAACCTGCGGCCCTCCAGCTGTTGTAAAACTACAACTCCCACAATGTCCTGCTGTAGGCTGTTTAGGCATGCTGGGAGTTGTCATTTTGCAACAGCTGGAGGGACACAGGTTGATCATGCCTGCTTTATAGCCACAGATTAGAGGCGACGGCCCAGTTTTAATAAATGTATTCACTGTTAGGCCTAGTTCACACTTCAGTGTTTGGTCAGCGATTTTCAGCCAAAATCAGTTAGTGGGTCAAAAACACAGAACAGCTGCAGATCTTTCCATTCTACCTTATCTGTTGAGGATCCATTCTGGGTTTTGATTTAAAAATCACTGATTGAAATCAATGACGTGCGAACTAGGCCTTAGTCCCCTGAGTACATGAGCGTTTTTTTCACGCATCAATTCTGCGTTGCGTGAGAATCGCAGCATGATCTATATTCTATATATTTTTCATACAGCCCTGGCCCCATAGAAGTGAATGGAGCTTCAGTGAAAAACACATTGTAAGGGCTCGTTCACGTGGCCGTTGCCCCTCCGTTGTCGTATTGCGGCCCACATACGGCGGGTCTGCAAGACACAGGGCACCGGCTGTGTGCACGCCGCATCATGGATGCGGACCCATTCACTTGAATGGGTAATGGCTAAATACTATATTCAATAAGGACCTGATGACGTCACAACATCACGTGGCACCCCTAGATAACGTGGATTGGAAACAGGAGAGCAGCGATTTTTTTCACGGGGATCACGGAGCTCACGAGTGAAGCAGCACGGGGAGTGAACTAAAAAACTCCTGCAGCGCAGTAGAAGTATGTGGAACCTACTAATTTAGTATTTTGTACTGAAACTGTTGGGGATGTGCTGTGAGGGATTGTGCACTGAGATGTGGGGCTGCTGTGTGATGCCCTTGGTTAGGAAAATGGCGCGCTGTGTAGCACACATGCGCCTTTTTACTGTGATTTTCTACTTTGAACGTGCTAGGGATGTGCTATAAGGGATTGTACATGGAGATGGGAGACAGCTGTGTGTATGCAGAGGGAGGGGGGTATCTGGTTGTATATTGGGGGGGCTGTGTACTATTGTGGGGTCTGTGGGTTGTATATGAGGGATTGTACACTGAGATGGTGGGGGGGGGTTGTGGACGCTGAGGGAGGGGGTATCTGTCTGTATGGGGGGGGGTTCTGTGTCGCATTGTATGCTGGGGGGTGGGCGCACACTGTGTAGTAGGGTGGTGTTAGTGAAGTCACGTGTGCAGCGTGGGCTGTTGGAGACAGGACAGGGAGAGCAGGAGAGGCAAGTTTTAATTATTTATTTTAGTCTGATCTGAGGTCTGATATCATGGGGCCCTGGGGTCTGTCACATCATGGGGGGCCTGGAATAAGCATATGGGGGTGCCTGACTCTGGGGGTCCGACTCCTGACTGAGCAAGGGGGGGCCTGAATGAGTATATGGGGGGGGGGGGGGCTGAGCAACTGACATATGGGGGGCTGAATTAATAACTGATATTGGGGGTCTGAATAAATAAATAACTGATATTGGGGGGGGGGCTGAGCAACTGACATATGGGTGGGCTGAATAAATAAACAACTGATATTGGGGGGGTTCCTCCTGAGTAAGTGATATGGGGGGGTCCTGGGCAACTGGCATATGGGGGGTCTGAGCAACTGATATGGGGGTGTGAATTAGCATCTGATAGGGGGGCCTATCTGAGCAAGTGACATATGGGGGGCTGCCTATTTTATATACTGTAATATGCAAAATAACAGTTTTATATACTAGCAGACATGGGGGGGGGGCACTATGGAGGGGGAGGATAACTATGGGGGGGCCTTATCTTGTATACTGCCACACATGGGGTGCACTATGGAGGGGGGGAGCAATATGGGGGCCCTATCTTATATACTGGAACACATGGGGGGCACTATGGAGAGGGAGGAGCACTATGGGGAGCCTATCTTATATACTGGCACACATGGGGGGCACTATGGAGAATGGGGAAAGGAGCACTATTGGGGTCATTATATAGGGACATTATACTGGCACACATTATGGGGGCATTTTATTCTGGCACATTATCAGGCACCATGGGGATAAGGGGAGGCGCACTATTGGGGCACGATATAGGAGTATTTTATACTGGCGCAAATTATAGGGCACTATGGGGACCTTGTCTCAACTAGGGGCACTAAAAGGTTTTTTGGGCACACAGTAAGGGGCATTGGCACACATTATGAGGTGACTATGGGGACATTGGCTCTACAGGGGGCACTAAGAGGAGGTATTTTTTTTATACTGCCCACAACAGGGCACTTTTATTTTTACTGTAACACGTTATAAAGATAATTATTACTACCGGAGACATTATGGTGGGCTTTATTACAGTTGAGGGACTATGAGGAACATAATTACTAGTATGAGCACTATGGGAGCATTATTACTTATGGGACACAGTGGGGTCATTATTACTGTAGGGGCACTATTATTAATATGTGCTGTTTGGTAGATAATTATTTATATTAGTGGGACTGTTAGGTGAGCACTGTTACTGTGGGGGGCTCCCTGGCACGGTATCGGCTTAGCACAATTATTTTTGGGGAACATTATGTTTACACTATTAGTGTCAGGGACAGTGTTTTCTGGGCACAGTTATTTTTTTTAGGACACTGTGTGCCAGTAATTATGGAAGGGGAACTATCTGTGTGTAACTTGTATAGGGAGCACAGAGGGCACAGTATTGGGGGTGGCAGGATGGGGTGTTCAGAAGGTGGGAGGAGGATGATGGAAAAGTAGGAAACTAAGATGTCTGTCTGTCGAAATTTCTCCCATTAATACGCCCAGTTCCACCGGGTTACAGCTTCCGGGTCAGCACATTGGCTCCATCAGATTCCTTATTATATCTGGGTATCCATATCGGGACTAAACTGGATTATTATTCGAAATTGAATATTCTACCAACAATAAACAAAGTAAAGGAAAAAATTAGAACATGGTTAAAACTCCCTCTGTCACAAATCAATCGTAAATGTTACTATACATATTAAACGCTAGTCCAATAACGATTGAAGATATGTTTTTTTATTTTTTTTATTGGAGACTCTGTTCAACGAACTAATATGGGGGCGCAAACGGGTTAGAATTAAAATACAATATCTGTATAAAGAGGAAAGCGGAATGTCTGTCCCTTTTCTAAAAGGATATTATGTAGCTGCTCAGTTGAGATGGTGTGTGATAAATCGAAAGAATAACCATGTACGGTCTATGTTTGGGGAGTACTGCAGACCCTGGGAGGATCTTTTTCACATTCTGGAAACTGGTATTCTTGGGAACAAAACAATAACAAATCCGTTCAGCAGAATGCTTGGACACATTTGGAAACAGGTCAGGCTTATGGTCGGAGTATCCCAAGCGGTTTACTACACCCCCTTGTGGGGGAACCTATATCTACCACAAATCATGCAGTTAACGGATGTTGAGTATTGGGAAAAACGTGGGATACACTTAATCACACAGGTCTTTTATAAATGACAGGTTAAGTCTTTAACCGAAATCTTTCCAGACACTACTTTAGGATTTCTTGATAAATTTCGACGTGAACAGTTACGACACGCTATACACTATACGGAAAATAAGAATTATTTAAATATAGCCCGGGACACTTTTTTAGATTTCTGTTACGATATGACATTAAACACTTCCGCTATATCACATATTTATGCAAAGTTAAAATATAAATGCACTAAATCAATCACATTTAGAGTTGAGGATAAATGGGAGAGAGATTTGCAGAATGTGGAATCAATCCCATGGAATACGGTATACAGAAATATCAATAGATCTGCGGTCTCCCTGGCCCATACATGGATCCTTTTGAAAATTATACACCGTCTCTATTATACACCAGTATTATTGCACTCTATTTATAATGATAGAGAACAGAATTGCTTCAAATGTAACAGAGATAGAGGAGATTATAAGCATTTACTGTGGGAATGCCCGGTGATAAAAGACTACTGGATTAAAATATTCAGGAATCTGCAGAATAGTTCCCCTATGAAATATGAAGTATGTATTGAATATGTTTTTCTGGGTTTATTCCCAGAAACAGATAATAACAAAACTGAGCAACTACTTTGGCTTCGGGGAATAGCCTTGGCTAAAATAATAATAGTTAAACATTGGGGCTCCAGGAAATACCCAAATTTCCAGGAATGGATGGAACTCATGAACAGGGTTAAGGAATACGAAAATTGTATTGCGCAATCAGGGAAAAAAAAAGACAGCCTGGCTACGGATATGGGGTAGATGGAAGTGATGACACTTGGTGACCTGATGGTAGCTCCGCGGAAAAAGGGGGATGGAGGGAGGGATAGAAGGGAAAAAGACAAGAGGGAGACTCAACACAAAATGAAACTATGTTGTATCACATCTTTTTGATCTTGAATTTATAGATTGTAAATTACTTTTAATTTTAATTAAAAAAAATAAAAAATAAAAAGATGTCTGTCTTTCAAACTCTGCAGAGAGAAGAGATGGCTGAAAAATCATGGATACACCTTAATAAAATGGGTATGGTTGGTGATATTAACTTCCTATTTGTGGCACATTAGTATATGTGAGGGGGAAAACTATTCAAGATGGGTGGTGACCATGGCGGCCATTTTGAAGTTGGCCATTTTGAATCTAACTTTTTTTTTTTCAATAGGAAGAGGGTCATGTGAAGAGGGTCACATCAAACTTATTGGGAATTTCACAAGAAAAACAACGATGTGCTTGGTTTTAACATAACTTTGATCTTTCATGAGTTATTTACAAGTTTCTGACCACTTATAAAATGTGTTCAATGTGCTGCCCATTGTGTTGGATTGTCAATGCAACCATCTTCTCCCACTCTTCACACACTGATAGCAACACTGCAGGAGAAATTCTAGCACAGGCTTCCAGTATCCGTAGTTTCAGGTGCTGCACATCTCGTATCTTCACATTTTGCCGACTTCAAAATGGCCACCATGGTCACCACCCATCTTGAAAAGTTTCCCCCCTCACATATACTAATGTGCCACAAACAGGAAGTTAATATCCCCAACCATTAACATTTTATTAAGGTGTATCCATATAAATGGCCCACCCTGTACATCAAAGGAGACGTCCCTGGATGGAAGAGGTACTGTATGTGGATGTCACGAGGGTGTAAAGAACCACGCCTGACTCCGTTATACCCGGGGTCAGGAAGTAAAATAGGGCTGTTTCCTCATGGTAGCTTTCTGGGTTTGCTTTGCAACCCTTTTTGGCTCACTCAGGGATCCGTAGCTCCTTCTCCTCAGCTGTTCCTTGTCCAGCACTCCCAACCTCCTTATATTTCCCTCTCGCACTTCTCTGGTTGCCAGATATAGAGCTTCCTGCCTGGACGTCTATACTGACCCACTGGAGCTGTGTTGCTGTGTTCTCTGGTTGTTGGTCCAGAATGTTTCCCTCCGGATCCCTGTTGGACCTTTGTGGTCTGCTGTGGTCGCCCACCTGGGTTTATGTGTTTGTCTGTATTGTCTGTCCTCTCCCTGACCCTCTTAGTGTCAGTGGTGCGGACTAGCGATCCCACCGGCCCGTTCACTATCTAGGGCTCATTTTAGGGAAAGCCAGGGTTTAGGCACGTGATCGCCGCACGGGTGAGGAACCCGTCTAGGGACGTCAGGGCAGTCAGGTGCCAGCCGCAAGGTGAGTCAGGGGTCACCACCTTTCCCTCTCCCTTGGGCAGGGCTTTCCCTTTTCCCTCCCTGTGCGTAACGCCGGTCATTACATTATATCTGGCCCTTATTTTGTGTAGGTAAAAAAATTAAATAAATTTTTTACCTACTTAGAATCCAGTATGGATCCAATTGCTGCTCTGTCCAAACAATTTCATGGCCTGTCTTTGGAGGTGGCAGGATTGAAGGTGTCGGTCCTCCAGCAACAGCAGCAATTACAACTGACAGCAAGCCCAGCGGTTGCTAGTGGTAACCAGGTTGTTGCGGAACCCAAAGTCCCTCTCCCTGACAGATTTTCTGGGGGAAGGGACAAGTTTTTGACATTCCGTGAGGCCTGTAAATTATATTTTAAACTGCGCCCTTACTCCTCTAATAATGAAGAACAGCGGGTGGGGGTTGTTATTTCCCTGCTGCAGGGGGACCCGCAATCCTGGGCGTTCTCTTTACCCACTTATTCCCAGGCTCTTCGGTCAGTGGATGAGTTTTTCGGGGCCTTGGGTCTCATATATGAAGACCCTGACCGAGTCGCACTGGCTGAATCAAGATTACGGAGACTCCTACAAGGAGAGCGGCCGGTAGAGGAGTATTGCTCTGACTTCCGTAGGTGGGCTACGGATACCCAATGGAACGACCCGGCTCTCAGGAGTCAGTTCTGCTCTGGGTTATCCGAAAGGGTTAAGGATGCTCTTGCATTATATGAGACCCCCTTTTCCCTTGATGCGGTTATGTCCCTTTCTATCCGAATAGATAGACGCCTTAGGGACAGGTTGAAAAAACCGGAGCAATTGGTAACCCATCCCAAGCAGCAGTTAGTCTGTACGGATTTAGACGAGCCTATGCAGCTAGGAGGAACCACTCGTCAGGTCCGTCCTCCTGCGTTTCACTGTAGGCGTGGGGTTTGTTTTTTTTGTGGGGAGAGGGGTCATTTCATTAATGTCTGTCCTTCTTTCCTCAGAAACAAAAGACCATCGGAAAACTACTAACCCCAGGCTGTGTGGAGGATGTCAGCCGGGGATTATATGTTTCCTCCACACGTACATCGCAATTTGTGTTGCCAGCGGTTATTGTTTTTGGTGTTAAGACGGGGACTATTTCTTTCTTTCTTGACAGTGGAGCAGGGGTAAATTTGATAGATGTCCATTTTGCCCGCACTATGGGTTTGTCTCTCTGTACGCTACAGAGACCTATTCCCATATTCGCTATTGATTCTGCTCCTCTGTCTCAGGGAACCTCACCCACATTGTTCATAATTTACACCTTCGGATAGGGGACCACCATAACGAGATGCTTTCATGTTATGTTCTGGAGGGGCTTCCCACTCCGATAGTGCTGGGCCTTCCCTGGTTGGTAGCACACAATCCAGTGGTGGATTGGCAGGCCAGGGAGATATCGGAGTGGAGTGAGCATTGCAGAGAAAATTGCTTAAATAGCAATTGCTTAGTCGCCTCCATAACTACCCTACCTACATTTATTTCGGATTTTGAGGACGTTTTTTCTGAAAAGAGTTGTCAGAAGTTACCATCTCACCATCCTTATGATTGCTCGATTAACCTTATTCCCGGCGCAAAATTACCCAAGACCAGGTTATATAATCTTTCGGGTCCAGAGAGACAAGCCATGAAAGATTATATCTCAGAGAGCTTGGCTAAGGGACACATCAGACCCTCTTCTTCACCCGTGGCTGCAGGGTTTTTCTTCATTAAAAAGAAAGATGGGGTTCTGCGTGCCTAGATTTTCGCGAATTAAATCGGATAACCATCCGAGACCCATACCCTCTTCCTCTCATTTCTGACCTGTTTAACCAGATTGCGGGTGCTAGGTGGTTCTCCAAACTTGATCTTAGGGGAGCCTACAATCTGATTCGTATCAAGGAGGGGGATGAGTGGAAGACAGCTTTTAACACCCCTGAGGGGCATTATGAAAATCTAGTTATGCCTTTCGGTCTGACCAATGCTCCTGCTGTCTTTCAACATTTCGTTAATGACATTTTTAGTCATCTAATCGGCAGGTTTGTGGTAATATACCTAGATGATATTTTAATTTATTCGTCTGATCTGAGAACACATGAGGTGCATGTCAGACAAGTACTGCAGGTCCTACGGACGAATAAATTATATGCTAAAATTGAAAAATGTGTCTTCGCCGTTCAGGAGATACAATTCCTAGGTTATTTTTTATCTGCTTCAAGTTTCCGTATGGATCCTAGGAAGGTCCAGGCAATTTTAGATTGGGATCTTCCTGAGAACCTCAAAGCACTGCAACGGTTTTTGGGCTTCGCAAATTTCTATAGGAAATTCATTAAAAATTATTCAGTTATTGTAAAACCCCTTACTGACATGACTAGGAAGGGGACTGATTTTTCTAAATGGTCTGACGCCGTTAAGTTGCTTTTTCTTCTCTAAAAGAGAGGTTTACCTCGGCACCTGTACTAGTCCAACCTGATGTCTCTCAGCCTTTTATTGTTGAAGTCGATGCGTCAGAGGTGGGAGTGGGGGCTGTGCTGTCTCAGGGTCCGTCTCCTGGCAAATGGTGTCCTTGTGCTTTCTTTTCTAAAAAAAACTATCTGCAGCAGAAAAGAACTACGATATTGGCAATAGGGAACTATTAGCTATTAAACTAGCGTTTGAAGAATGGCGTTACTTTTTAGAGGGGGCAGTCCACCCCGTCACTGTGATTACGGACCACAAAAATCTTCTGTACCTCGAATCAGCTAAGCGTCTCACTCCTAGACAAGCTAGGTGGTCGCTATTTTTTACCAGGTTTAACTTTGTTATTACCTATCGTCCTGGCGCAAAGAATACCAAGGCTGATGCATTATCTCATTGTTTCCCTGGAGGGGGTAATGTGAGTGATCCAGTACCCATTCTACAAAGAGGAGCGGTTGTCTCTGCGGTACACTCTGCTCTGGAGGGGAAGGTGTTAGAGGCCCAGGGGGACGCCCCGGTCTCTTGCCCCTCAGAGAAATTTTTTGTACCGTTGAACCTGCGTTTCGAATTATTAAAGAAACATCATAATTTGGCACTTGCTGGGCACCCGGGTAGTAAAGCAACCTCGGAGCTATTGTCTTGTCGTTTTTGGTGGCCAAGGTTGCGTCAGGATGTATTGGATTTTGTGTCTTCTTGTTCTACCTGTGCGCGAGCAAAAGTTTTGCATACACGTCCTGCAGGGTCTCTATTACCAGTCGCGTCATTCCAAATAGACCATGGACACATCTGTCAATGGATTTAATCACTGACTGACCTTTTATCACTGACTTACCTACCAACCAAAACCTTGAGACATAACTAAGATGTTTTGTGTCTGAAAACCAAGAGTTGTGGTCATCATATTTACCGTTAGCTGAGTTTGCCATAAATAATCGTCGTCAGGAATCCACTGGCAAGTCACCATTTCTTGGTGCATATGGTTTTCATCCCCAATTCTGTACTTTCAAAGAGGGGGGGTCTTCTGGGGTTCCAAAAGAGGAACGGTTTTCATCATCTCTTTCATCGGTATGGCAGAAGGTGCAAGCTAACTTGAAAAATATGGAAGGTAAATACAAATGCATGGCTGATAAGAGACGGTCGCCAGGTCCGGACCTAGGAGTGAATGACTATGTGTGGTTGTCTACTAGGAATATTAAATTAAAGGTTCCCTCTTGGAAACTGGGTCCTAGGTTCATTGGCCCTTACAAAATTGTAGGCATCATCAACCCCGTGGCTTTTCGCCTGGAGCTACCTCAGACTTTTAAAATCCATAAAGTCTTTCATAAGTCATTACTCAAAAAATATGTTCCACCTCTAGAACCTTCACCGCTGCCACCCCCTCATGTTGTTGTGGATGGTAATCTAGAGTTTCAGATATCCAAAATTGTTAATTCTCGTCGGGTCCGCCGCTCTCTTCAATATCTGGTGCATTGGAGAGGTTACGGTCCCGAGGAAAGAATGTGGGTCCCTGGGTCTGAGGTAAACACCGACAGGCTAGTTCGGGCTTTTCATGCCTCTCATCCTGAGAGACCTGGTCCTGAGTGTCCGGAGGCTCCTCATAGAGAGGGGGGTACTGTCACGAGGGTGTCAAGAACCACGCTTGACTCCGTTATACCGAGGGTCAGGAAGTCGCAGCGGTTGGCTGCGCGCTCTATGTAAGATAGGGCTGTTTCCTTATTGTAGCTTTCTGGATTTGCTTTGCAACCCTTTTTTTTGCTCACTCAGGGATCCGTAGCTCCTTCTCCTCAGCTGTTCCTTGTCCAGCACTTCCAACCTCCTTATATTTCCCTCTCACACTTCTCTGGTTGCCAGATATAGATCTTCCTGCCTGGACTTCTATACTGACCCACTGGAGATGTGTTGCTGCGTTCTCTGGTTGTTGGTCCAGAATGTTTCCCTCCGGATCCCTGTTGGACCTTTGTGGTCTGCTGTCGTCGCCCACCTGGGTTTATGTGTTTGTCTGTATTGTCTGTCCTCTCCCTGGTGTTTCCCTCTTAGTGTCAGTGGTGCGGACTAGCGATCCCACCGGCCCGTTCACTATCTAGGGCTCACTTCAGGGAAAGCCAGGGTTTAGGCACGTGATCGCGGCACGGGTGAGGAACCTGTCTAGGGACGTCAGGGCAGTCAGGTGCCAGCCGCAAGGTGAGTCAGGGGTCACCACCTTTCCCTCTCCCTTGGGCAGGGCTTTCCCTTTTCCCTCCCTGTGCGTGACGCCGGTCATTACAGTGGACCTGTATTAGGCTACTTTCACATCTGCGTTAGTGTTTCTGGCAGGCTGTTCCAGCAGAGAACAGCATGCTGGAATTCACTGGATCCAGCACTGCTGGATGCAGACAGAATGCCCGCCGGCCCCACTGACTATAATGGGGTAAGGCAGCGATCCGGCCAAAATCTGGAAAAAATGCAGAGAATCAGCAGGACCGCATGCTGTGGTTTGTGTCTGGCTGATTCCTTGCATTGTCAGGCGGATCAGGTGGCCGGAGCGTAGTGTCACAGGTGTGAAAGTAGCCTTACCATGTATGTTTTGTATTGCTCTAACTAATGTTAGGACGGAATAGGTTAGGTTGCAAATTTGGCTTGGGACGGGGGATGGCCCAGGCACATTCTTTGCACAGGGGCCCTCTGCTGTCTGTGTCCGCCCCTGGCCTGTGGGTTGTATGTGAAGGGGTCTGTGTGATGGGGGCAGCTGTGTGTATGTGGAGGGGGGTGTCTTGTGTGGGATTGTATGTTGTTGGTAGTGTGTGTAAAGCCTGTATTACATAGGCAGAATTTACAGGCGATAAGGAAGGAATTGAATGCTCGCTTGCTGAGGAGACGGCTCCTATTACATGCAGCAATCTTGTCCACAGTATGGGGAGGAGTGATCGTTGTACCATCGCTTATCTCCAGTACATAATAGATGGGAAAGGTTCATTTTGAGAATATAGGAAATTTCAAATTTGTTTTTTAAACAAATAATGTTAAAGGGGTTATCTAATATCGAAAATATCCCCTCCAATGCCCAGACCCTTTGTATGGATTATACATGTCAGGGCACCCGCGTCGCTTCAGATAAATGATCTGGACTGACATTCTGCTGTTTGGCCACAAGATGTCGCTGTTTCCTAAGCACAGCAACAGACTGCATTTCATGTGAAGTTGGGAACGCTCAGGGGGTGGAGTTACAAGTCTGGAGAGGAAGGCAGCAGCCATCTTATAGTGAGGCTGTGAGAGACACTAAGGAAATGTGTGAGCAGTGAATCAGATGGCATCCAGGTGTGAGAGTGGCCAGAGCGGCAGCTAAGTGAAGCTGATCGTGTCCAAGACCCTGATCCTGTCCAGAGGAAACGAGGATTGCTTCTAGGCACACTGAGAAGCAAAGCTACATACATTGCGGTATCGCATGATTGTTGGAGAGGCATTTGTTCTTTTCAGAGTCACCAGTGGATGCAGAGCAGCAAAAAAAAAAAAAAAAAAAGCCAAATTAAATTGATGGATGTAGGAGCCCTAAAAGTGAAGCCAGCATCAACCAATCACAGCTCGGCTAATTTCTGGTAAAATGAAAGCAGTGCTCTGATTGGTTGCTATAGGCAATGGCTAGTTTCTCTCGTAATCTATGTGTTGCTCTGTGCCCCGCACATCCATCCGCAGTTATTACACCCAATATCAGTGGGGATCACTCTGACTCCATGACACCTTTAACACTGGGTGATCTTGTGAGCCATGTACCGGGGTGGGCTCCCCAGGATACAGCACAGTCACGAAAGAGGAAAGAAACCCCAACACCAGCTTTTGCCAAAGCAGAATTTTACTTAAATGTGTTAATGAACACAACCACAAATGCTGGGAACCTTCACTAAATTTACATACACCCAGCCCGAAGGCTGAGACCCTTGTGCTGCACAGCACGGCGCCTCCGATGGATGCATGAGGAAAGAGCAGTAATATACCTACTGGCGGGCATGCCTAAACCGCCACACCTTACCTGTTATTACCCTAAAAGAACAAGAATCACAGAATGTGTGTGTGGTACGGGCTAGCCTGCGGTGCAGCACAATCTTACACAGATCTACAGGATTCCCCCTCCCATAACTAGTCCTGTAGCACATGCCTGAGTATTCCTTCTGAGCCAAACGCCAGCCTGACTTGAGTTAGTGGGAATTTTATCAGCTCTCCAGTGTGAAATGTCACTTTAAGTTATGTAGTCCTTGCAATGAACAGCAGTAACACTTGTGGCCTGACACAAAGAGAGACCCTAAGTAACTAACTAAAGGCCTGGTCTCAGTCTCTAGGCGTCAACACTGTGATGAGGTGCGTGCACGATCTTACCGACCCAGGTCTGCTCTGCATCCACTGGTGACTCTGAACAAAACAAATGCCTCTCCAACAAGCATGCAATACTGCAGTGTAAGTAGCTTTTCCCCTCAGCATTCCTGGAAGCAATCCTAATTTCCTCTGGACAGGATCAGGGTCTTGGACACGACTATAAAATGGCTGCTGCCTTCCTCTCCAGACTAGTAACTCCACCCCCCTGAGAGTTCCCAATATCACATGAAATGCAGTCTGTTGCTGTGCTTAGGAAGCAACGGCATCTTGTGGCCAAACAGCAGAATTTCAGACCAGACCTTTAAAGGGGTTTTCTCAACAGGCTATTTAATACTTACCTGGTCCCGGCGCGCCGTCCACTTCCTGGTTTCGGCACTCGGCAGGGGGCGGGTTCCATCTTCATTGATGTCTTCTCCTTGCCGGTCCACGCACTGTACTGAAAGCACACGGCGAGTCTGCGCATGCGCGTTCAGTACAGTGCGCGGCCGGCTGGGAGAAGAAAAGAAAAGTCATCTGCGCACGCACGGCCACCGCAATTCATGAGAAGAGCGGTGGCCGTAACCAGGGGAGATGGAAGACAACAGTCAGGTAAGTATAGGTTTATTTTTATCTAAGGGGTGGGGATTGGTTAATAAAATATATTTAGAAAATTTATCACTGTTAAATCATTAACAGATTTAACAGTGATCATTAAGATGATAATACCCCTTTAACTTCATTTAAACAAACACAATGTTCAGACAATGAGAGCTGTTTCCCCATCACACAGGCTATATGGCTGCGGACGAGGTCATCGTGACCCCCGCATCATTTTATTCCAGTTGTTAAATAATTTTGGGTGATGTTCAAAAACTGGTGTAAATTAGAACTGGCTTAGTTGCCCATAGCAACCAAAAATATACCGTTCATTTTCAAAGAAGCTCTGAAAAATGAAAGGTGGAATCTGATTGGTTGCTATGGGCAACTAAGCCAGTTTTCCTTTCCACCAGTTTTGCAAAATCTCCCCCATCATGTTAGTGCAGTTTCTTCTTCATGGTAAGTTTCCAGGGAAGTTGCCTAGCAACAGTCCACATGTGCAGTGGATGACATCAGCAGACTTTCTGATCGGGGAGATGGGTTTTCTCTAAATAAAGGTGGACAGGCACTCTTGTTTCCTCAAAATCCTGGCAGACGTCACTTTCCTCCTCTTGTCCTCAGATAACTGCCTTGAGTGTTTGTCCACCTCTCGGTAACTTAGAAGGACTTTGTGTGCTGAAATCATCGAATTCCTCTGGTGCTGACCTCACGTCACAGCGTGTGATACTACAGAGCTGCATTCACGATACTGTACAATTCGGAGGTGAATTCTCCCAGCATTCCCTGGTTGTTTGTTGTCTACAGAGCTTGTCGGTGATTTGCAGTCCATTTGTAGGGCGCCAGGCCATCACCTGAAGTAGATGGTGCACGTACTATTTCCCTGCATTACAGGAGCGCCTGCACACGTTGCAGATTTTATTACAGAATTTATTACAGAATTTTCCACAAATTCCAATTCCTGTTCATATGCATACCTCACAACTTTTGAAAAGCCCAAAAAGGGACAATAGGTACTCAAAGTGTTTATTTTATTTACAAAGCCACGCATTGAACGTCACCCAATGCTCGAGCCCCTTATAGTGCATCCACACTGTAGTTGTGTTTTTGTAGTACAACCAATTTTGAATATTGAACTACAGAAACAATCCAGATGCACACAGTTAAATGCAATCTTGTGGACTGCAGCGGTATAGTTAAATCAGTTGCGCTACAGCTCTGGTCTTATTCCCCCAACACTCAGATCTTCATGCAGCCACAGCTTAACCCCTTCAACCACTGACATACCGGTACATCACAAGGTTACGGTAATGTATGGAGCAGTCTGCTGCAGTGAGCCCACTCCGTATATGGCGGGTGACCGTTGTATCATACAGCAGACACCCAGCCGCAATGACAGGGAATGGTGATCCCACCAAACCGTTAGTTAACCCCTCAGATGCCACAATCAATGCAGATTGCAGTACTTGTGAGGTCAGGCAGAGGGATGCAGGCTCCCCCTTCCCAGCAGTTAAATTGTGGGTCTCCGATTGGTTACCATGGCAGCCTGGATGCTTTTGAAGCCTTCCAGGTCTGCCATAGTAAGCACCCTGCTGCTGTGTGCACAAAGCACAGCATGTGAAAATCCTATTCACCCCAATAGATCTATTAGGGTGATTATGACAAATGCAAAGCCAAAAATGAGCCAGGTACATAAGGTGTTAAAGATGAGCCGTCACATCCTCCATGAGCTGAAACAGGTAGCACACTTTACAGCTACTTCCTCAGAGTCAACCTTAACATCCCCCATGGGTTTTATTATTTTTGGTAACAGATACTAGTGGTCTCTCCCCCCAGTGGAAATGGCTGAGGTGAAAACAATTTAAAAAACATATCCAGCTGCACAGGAACATGTGATGCATGCAAAAACTGGATGTTGACGCAGGACCAGAGCTTGACAGGGGGAGACCAACGGAGCCAGACAGGGGCGTACATAGAAATCACTGGGCCCCATAGCAAGCATCTGAATTGGGCCCCCTAACCCCACCCACTACCCACTCCTGGCCCATCCCACCTCCTGTCCTGGCTCCTCCCATGCCACACCCCCATTAAAGAATCCCTAATGCCCCCCAAAATGCCCGGGGGGGGGGGGGGAGTAGGAGAGCACACCGTCCACTATGAGCCCCCCAAACCCTTAATGCCCACCAAAATGCTCAGGACAGTGTGCTTTCCTTCTACTCTCCCCCCTGGGCATTTTGGAGTAATGGGGGCATTAGGGGTTGGGAGGCAGGAGGCTCATAGAGGACTCGGAGGGGGGGGGCGGCAGAGAGACTCAGAACAGTGTGCTTGTCTCCTACTCCTCCTTCCCCCTGTGCATTTTGGGGTAATGTGGGCATGGGGGGGGGGGGTAAACTCATACAGGACAGAGTAGGAGGAAAGCAAACAGTCCTCTAAGCACCCCAAACGCCCCTCAAAATGCTCATGACAGTGTGCTTTCCTTCTACTCCTCTCCCCCTGGCATTTTGGGGGGCATTAGGGGTTCATAGAAGACTCGGGGGGGGGGGGGGGAGGACTCATAGAGGACAGTGTGCTTTCCTCCTACTCCTCCCCCTCTGGACGTTTTGGGGTAATGGGGGGGGGGGGGGGCTCATACAGGACAGAGTAGGAGGAAAGCAGACTGTTCTCTATGGCCCCCCCCCCCCCCCCCATGAGTTATCTTGCTGCTGCCTGGCAATGCTGCAGCCTGCATTAACCTATCTATCCATCCCATTACTGGCTGGGGACCCTTCCCAATATAAACAAACCACCAGCAGTCCGGCACCAACCATGTCCGGTCAGGAGCGGGCAGGCAGTCCTTCAGTCTGGGGCTGGAATGGATGCAGGGTGCAGCCAGGCAGCTGCCTACTTCACTCCTCGCTCAGGTCAGAGAGAATGAAGGTGTACAGACAGTGTATGTCCGGCGCCCGTCCCTGCTACCCGCAAACACTGGCCAATCAGCAGCCTCCTCTTTGTGCTGCTGACTTGCGCTGATTAGCCAGTGTGAAAATTAGAACACCTGCAGGCTGGCAAATCAAGTGAGGCAGCATGATGAGCAGGTTAATAGGGGAGGGCCCGCCGATCAAAGGCAAGTGCCGCGGTCCCTGCACCACCCACAGTGTGTGTTTGATAATTGTACTAGTACCCCCCACGGGCCCCATAGCAGTGGCGTACCCTGCCTCTATTGGCGGTACGCCACTGGAGCCAGACAAGACACCCTCTGCAGGCACCTCAGAGGCAGACCCTTTTAAGGAGGTTTCCAGGATCAGGTATTGATAGCCTATAAAACCAATATCAGATCAAAGGGTATCAAACCAGCACCTCAGCAAGGGGCCACAGCCTCTTGAACATGTACAAAGCAATTTAGTAACAGTTGAGGGAATTGCCGCTTCCTCCCCTTGAAGTGAATGGGCTGAAGATCCAGTACTCTGCACAGCATAAAACCAGGTCAAGTTTGACATTTCATACTAGGTGTGTTCAAGGTGCTTCTGTACCCAGTGATACATAAGTGTAACAAAGTAACTTAAAATAAATTTTTATTAGCAAAATAAATAAAATAATGACAAAAGCTTCAGTCTGTGGCTGCAGATCCAGGGAGGGGATGGGTGGAAGGTCCTAAGGACACAATGTTCTTCACAGCAGCCTCCACCTCCCGTCTGGTGATGGGTCTCCTGTTATATATGGACAGCCTGGCTGCTTCAGATGCTATGGACACCAGCAGCTCAGATTCTTTGACCAAACAGATTTCCCGCCCCTGAGGTCCCTGTAAAGAACAAATTGTTTATCAGAACAAGGATAGAAAAGCAGAGGCCATTTCTAGATAGCATCACCCACCCTACACATTTGACTGGTGCAACTTAGCATACCCAGGAAGCTTTAAAGGGGAGGTGGAGATAAGTGGATTCCAAGCACTCCTGGTACCACTTGCCCAAGAATCTGACCAGGTTCAGACTTGCCCACAGGGGAACAGATTAGTCCCTGGTGAGCCCCCTAGACACCCATACTCTGGTACAGCAGACTGCACTTTATACTGTAGATATGCAGAGCACAGCATCCCAAACCAGGTAGATTATGTTACCAATTACCCAGTTTACAGATGCATCAGTTGACTGAGAACTTACAGGTAAACAGCTAGGATAGCCTGCATCATCTTTCATCAGGACCTGCCCTCTAGAAGTCAATGCAGAGACCTCATATCTTGTAAAGCCCTGCCACAATATTTGCATTTATACAGTGGTCCCCCAGAATGTATTTTGCTGGTGGGTCCTAGGCACCCATCTGACACTGAATCAGACTACACAAACCCCATTGATAGCATAGCAGTGAGGGTAGACACATGTAGCAGATGCAGCCATGAAGCACAACAAGCAGTTCATATTGCATTACGGTTTCAATTTGAAAACACAGATTTGCAGTAAATCCTGCTGTTGGTTTTGTACTGTGGCTGCCACACGTGTTCACAACCATGCCAAGCTTTCTAGATCCCCTATGTTGATGACCAGCTGGAAAACTAAGATTCAGTGTTCAACTAACCCAAGTGCCACATATACAAACGTTTGGACACGGTGCCAATACTACATCATGTTACCCAATGGGGCACTTTTCAAGCCACACCTCTTTTGGGTACATTCAGGTTTCAGAACCAAAATCCATGTCCCACGTTGGCAGTGTAATCTATGCGGTTCCTATCTGAAGTCAACATCAAGTGGCATCTCTTGACTCAACCCATGAGGAAGCCACAGCCAGATAGCTGCATTGAGTGGGTTCAGCCTTGGATTTCTGCTGCAGATTTCCAGGAAAATAAGTTTGACTTTTAATGTGCATTTTTTGGTCGTGTGAACATCCCCCAGTGCGAGGAGCCTCAGGTCACCTCTTACCAAACCTCCTCCAGCCAAAGAGCTTAGAAAGTCACTTCCTTTGAGACTGGGATACTTGGATTAAAGTCATTACTGGCAGTTAACAAGTCACAGCAGATCTGTCATCTACAGATCACTTATACATGAAAGCTGCCAAGTAATGCCAGGACCTTGGAGAAATAACTGCTCCTCCAGGAAAGATGCAGCGACTGTAGGTTAGGGGGGCCATATTGGCAGAAATAGAAGGCTCATTGCCCACCATTCCCTGCCGACCTCTGATTTTAGGGAGTTGCTCTTAGACCATCTCATACCTACCTGTTTTAAAACCTTGTAGATGAATCTGGAGTAGTTCTTGGACTTTGTGTGGCTTTTCTTCCCTGCAGATCTCTGGCTGCCAGCTTCCATTTTATTCACAGCGTTGGAGGAACACTTCATTCTGGATTGTTCAAGGAGCCTGATAAGGAGAATAAAAGAACATGATGCCAAGGACATACCAGGCAGGGAAGCAACACCAACTAAGTGTCCTGCAGAATGACTACTCAACACTGAAAACCCCAGCACTAGGCTGAGCATCCTGACAAGAGGTCACCCAGCATGTCCCCTATAAATGACCAGTGCTGCACAATGCATTACCAACGGTCACATGCAGGGGGAGCCACAGTATAGTATTGCACTTGAGCCCAAGAAATGGGATGGTGGTCGGGGGTCAACACACTACAGTACATTTAAATGGTCAGCATTTCAATACATTTTTGCAGTTAGTACAGACTAACTTTTTAAGGCGACTTTCACACTTGCGTTAATTTTTCTGTATCGAGATCCAGCAGAGGGATCAGAAAAACATTTCCATTTAATCCTCATGCATTCTGAATGAAAAGAGTTTGGGATGCATCAGGTCTTGCTTTCCATTTTGTGACAGGACACAAGACCACTGCAGTTGTGTCCAGTCACAACAGAATAAAACAGATCCATCACTGAAAACAATGCAAGTCAATGGTAAAAAAAAATAAAAAAAAAAATCCCAGCAATGCTGTTCCTTAGCGCTAGTGTGAAGCTAGCCCAATGTAGGTTATAGACAAATGCCTCTCCAGCATCTCACTCCAGGCAGAATGAAATCAACCCTTCAGAGAGCTGACAGTCATCTACTCTCACTACTTTGTAGTTTGATGGTGGTGCGGCATTTTTCTCCAAGATGATGATTGATGTAGTGATAGTGACTGATTAATAAGCATCTGATTGGAGGGGTCCAGCTACTGGGACACATGCAGGTTCTGACCAGGTTTGTGAAACCAAAATTAGGTGCTGGTCATAAAAAAGGACAGAGGGTATTTATTTTTTTATTGGACTCCAGGTTCTGGATACAAGAACTGCATAAAAAACCTGAATGTGTGAATGCAACAGAGAGGAGAAATTAGTTTGCAGTCAGTTTCTGCTCAAGTCCATTAATAAACTCTACAGTAAGTTTATCACCTCTTTAAACCCATGTTTTTTTCTTCTAGAAGCCACTGCAGTTCAGCTTTCAAAAAGTTGCAGAGATAAGTTTTGAGTGAAACCCATTACCACAGCAGACATGTTGACTCCAGGAGTGGGAACAACTTAAACACCACAGACTGAATAAACCCTCCACCCCCAGTGTCCTGTACACAAGCACTAATGGATTCACACACTCACAACCAGCATAACCAATAGTCCAGGGTTGTCCCAATTTATCAGAGACTAGACTGGCAGATCTGGTTTATCCTGACCCACAAATTATATAATTCCCACCCAGAATTGGGTTCCTGGAGAGGCAATAACAGGGTCTGACAATGGGACCCCACTGCCCCATGAAGAGGGTGCCCATGTCCTCCATAGTGATCTTTGAGCACATACAGTCACCTCCACTATAGACCAGCAGAAGCTAAAGAAATTTGTGAGAAGACCTGAAATCTGCCAGATTATCAAACATTCCAGACCATCAGACAAATCCATGCAACTCATCACCACCCTCACTCCAAATCAACTTACCTAATAACCAACCTCACAGTACTGCTGCTGACCAGAGCGCCGTCCTGGGTGTTATACAGCGGGGAGCCATGTGCCTCCAATAAACCAATCATCGGGGGCAGCTCCCTGCAGATGATTACTCAATTACCTCATCTGCTTCTGTCACTGAAAAACCTGCAAACCTATCACTGCACAAAAAAATAAAAAAACACAATGGGGGAGATTTAGGGCTCATCCACACAACGCAGGCCATCCGTGTTCCTATTGTGGACCGCATACGAGGGTTGACTTGAATGGGTCCGCAATCTGCAAGATATGACACTGTGTGGAGCGGAGGCACGGATTGGAAGCCCTACGAAGTGCGAAGTCAATGAGTCCAAAACGAAACAATACAGGATTCACGCGGCCCGTGCCAGTGCACTGTGGAAAGCAGCACGGACAGCCTACGTTCATGTGAATGAACTCTTAGGGCCGCTTCACACGAGCAGATGCCGTGCGTGGCATCCGCTCCGTGAAAGAGTGCCAAGACCCGCTGCAGACTGCAGAGGCACGGAGCAGTAACATGACTGTTAATGCTCCGTGCCTCTCTGTGATCTCTTTACTACGAAATCACAGTTGTCACTGTGATTTCGTAGTAAAGAGATCACAGAGAGGCACGGAGCATTAACAGTCATGTTACTGCTCCGTGCCTCTGCAGTCTGCAGCGGGTCTTGGCACTCTTTCACGGAGCGGATGCCACGCACGGCATCCGCTCGTGTGAAGCGGCCCTTATAGAAACTAGTAGAAACGAAACCTGGCTCAGTTGCCCGGAGCAACCAATCAACTAAGGCCAGTTTTACATCCCAGTGCAGGGGAGAATCCAAGAGTGGCCTAAAATACCAGTCTTTGTAAATGACCCCCACAGTATGTTTAGCACCTGATGTTTTTTAATGCAGTTTTTGCTGGATCCGGCAGGGATCTGCAAAAACGCTTCCGTCTAGATAATACAACCAGCAGAATCCATTATGAACGGATCGGGCTGTATTATCTTTAAAATAGAAAAGATGGATCCTTGTTCTTTTGTGTCCGAGAAAACAGATCCATTTTTTCCAATTAGTCTGATAGACCACTGTTTGCCTTTTTTTTTAACATATGTCTATTTTTCCTGATAAAACTTAACTTTTAATATAACATAATAAGAAAATCCCTTCTTTGACCATTGAATTATTTCTGTTAAAACTATTGGTTGTGTTGCCTCATTATTGGTCAGTTTATACATCAGCACTATTATGTCTGGTGCTATAATATTCGTGGTTGGAGACTGATAGCCGCGCGCTGGCTCCAGATCTCTCTCCTTAAGGCCTCTTTCACACGGGCGTGTGCGCTCCGTGGCCGTATTGTGCACCGCATTTGCAGATACGCAAAACACGGGTGCCGTTCCGTGGGCATTCCGCATCACGGATGAGGACCCATTCACTTCACTTGGTCCGGAGATGCGGAATGGTGCGGAACGGAAGCACGGAACGGAACCCTACGGAAGCACTACGGAGTGCTTCCGTGGGGTTTCGTCCCGTAATTCCGTTCAGCAAAAAGATAGAACATGTCCAATCTTTTTGCGGAATGGCCGGATCTCGGACCCATTCAAGTGAATGGGTCCGCGATCCGCTGCGGCTGCCCCACGGACTGTGCTCGTGCATTGCAGCCCACATTTTGCGGGCCGCAGCACGACCACGGGGCGCACACACCCATGTGAAAGAGGCCTAAACGGTACCCTGCCTACCACATAAAGTAAATTATTGCTTCTCCTTAATATTAGGCGTCCCCTCTGCAGTCATTTCCGTCTAAGATCCTGCATGCAGTACTTTTGTTTCTGTCTAAAAAAACGGATCTCAGACGTAAATGGCTCAAACGGATGACAACTGATGCAACAGGATCTTTATTTATTTTTACAATAAAAGTAAAAAAACGGATCCATTAAAATCCTATGCATAAGGGCGGGTTCACATCAGCGTTATGGATTACATTTTAGTTTTCTGTTATAACAGAAAATAACGGAATCCGTAAGTCAAAACGGAAGCTTTTAAAAGGCATTCCGTTTTGCTTTCCGTCATATCAGAAGTGTATAGGAATCATAACGGATCCGTCTGGTTTCCGTTATCCAGAACGTAAAAAAAGTCCTGTCGTCAGGAAACCAGACGGATCCGTTCTGCTGCCCATAGACTTGTATTATGAAAGATCAATACAGAATGCCTCTTAAAGGCTTCCGTTTTGACTTCCGTCTTAAGGATTACGTTAATTTCCGCTTTAACCATGTTATAACGGAAAACAAAAACGGAATCCATAATGCTGGTGTGAACAAGCCCTTACATCGGTTTTCTGTCCGTCATGGGAAGGCAACCAAATGGAATGCATTCTGGTGACTCTGTTCTGTTCAGTTCACTTTTTCTCCCCATTGATAATGAATGGGATCTGACGGATCTCAATACCGGAAAGAAAAAACGCAGATTTGAACGTAGCGTGGTGTGTTTTTTTTTAAGTTTAAAGTACGTGCCCACTTCCTCTGAAGAGCATTATAGGAAAATGGATTGGTAAAAAAATGCATTAAAAGGGGTATTCGGGTTAGGCCTCATGCACACGACCGTTTTTTTTTAGGTCCGCAGAAACGGGGTCCAATTTTTGGAGGATCCACGGACAAACGGATCCATCCTGAATTACCATGCAAGTCAATGGGGACGGATCCGTTTGACGTTGACACAATATGGTGCAATTGCAAACGGATCCGTCCCCCATTGACTTTCAATGTAAAGTCAGGAGTCCCTTTTATACCATCGGATCAGAGTTTTCTCCAATCCGATGGTATATTTTAACTTGAAGCGTCCCCCATCACCATGGGAACGCCTCTATGTTAGAATATACCATCGGATTTGAGTTAGATCGTGAAACTCAGATCCAACAGTATATTCTAACACAGAGGCGTTCCCATGGTGATGTCACAGACGGTGTACAGGAAACAAGACAGTGCAACATGCATATATGACTCACTGGATCCAAAGCTAAGGAACCAAGAGGGAGACCCCTGCACAAGACCTGGCACTTTCCCTGGCTGCTCTGCCTATGCAAAAATCCCAAAGGTGGATGGTTGTATATCCACGTACCTCGACTATATAACACCTGAACACCCTACAATAGTGAGGGGACACGATCACCGGCTCCCTACACCAGACACGGAGGGAGTCAGGGTCACCTGGGATCCAGCAAACAGAAAATAACAGATAAATGTACAGCACTTAACTTAGTAGCAGACAGGGAAATAGGATCAGCATGCACACACACTCCAGGAAGAAGTATAAGCTGCCCAGTAATGCATTATGGGGCGGAATTTAAAGGGATGCAATCTGTCCAACTACATGACAGCTGAGAGAGGCTAACGAGATGAGGAACTGAATACCACAACAAAGAAAACTCAAGGAGGAGGTTCTGAAAGGCTTCTGTCAGAGCTTCTCAGCTGTCTGGTTGTGACAGTACCCCTCCCTCTACGAGTGGACTCCGGACACTCAGAGCCCACCTTCTCAGGATGGGACCTATGGAAAGCCCTGATGAGACGAGAGGCCTTAATGTCCGTCACTGGGACCCACATCCTCTCCTCAGGACCATAACCCTCCCAATGAACAAGGTACTGGAGAGAACCGCGGACAACACGAGAATCCACAATCCTAGAGACCTGAAATTCAAGATTCCCATCAACCATAATCGGAGGAGGAGGCAAAGGCGAGGGTACAATGGGTTGAACATAAGGTTTCAATAAGGACTCATGAAAAACATTATGGATCTTCCAAGTTTGAGGAAGATCAAGACGGTAGGCAACAGGATTGATGGCAGACAGGATTTTGTAAGGCCCAATAAACCTAGGACCCAACTTCCAGGAGGGAACCTTCAATTTGATATTCTTGGTAGACAACCACACCAGATCACCAACATTCAGGTCCGGACCAAGCACACGACTCTTATCTGCCACATGCTTATATCTCTCACTCATGCTCTTTAGATTATCCTGAATCTTTTGCCAAATAGATGACAAAGACGAGGAGAATCTGTCCTCATCAGGTAAACCAGAAGACACCTCTCCCGAGAAAGTCCCAAACTGCGGATGAAACCCATATGCACCAAAAAATGGTGATTTATCAGAGGACTCCTGACGACGGTTATTTAAAGCAAACTCAGCAAGGGACAAAAAAGAACACCAATCCTCCTGATTCTCCGCCACAAAACAGCACAGATATGTCTCCAGATTCTGATTGACCATTCGACTGCGGGTGGAAAAAAGAAGAGAATGTCAACCGAACCCCCAAGCGAGAACTGAAAGCCTTCCAGAATCTGGAAACAAACTGCGTGCCCCTATCAGAGACTATGTCTGAAGGAATACCGTGCAATTTGACAATGTGATCAATAAATGCCTGCGCCAGCGTCTTAGCATTGGGCAAACCAGGAAAAGGGATGACATGCACCATTTTGCTAAAACGGTCCACCACCACCAGAATCACAGTCTTCCCCGAGGAACGAGGCAGGTCCGTTATGAAGTCCATGGACAGATGTGTCCAAGGACGGGAAGGAATGGGTAAGGGAAGGAGAGGACCTGATGGCCATGAATGAGGGACTTTGGCACGAGCGCAAGTCTCGCAGGCTGCCACAAAACCCTCAACCGACTTACGAAGCGCAGGCCACCAGAATCTCAGAGCGATGAGATCCAGTGTGGCTCTTACCCCCGGGTGCCCAGCAAGGACCGTATCGTGGTGTTCCTTAAAAATCTTGTGTCTTAAAGCGAGAGGCACAAACAACCTCACAGGAGGACAAAGATCAGGAGCCTCTGACTGGGCTGCCTGCACCTCTGCCTCCAATTCAGAGAAAAGAGCAGAGACCACCACACCTTCGGCCAAAATGGGACCCGGGTCTTCAAAATTCCCGCCTCCCGGAAAACAACGTGACAGGGCATCTGCCTTCACATTCTTAACCCCAGGGCGGAACATGACAACAAAATTTAATCTTGAAAAGAACAAAGACCATCTGGCCTGTTTCGGGTTCAGACGCTTGGCTGACTCCAAGTAGGCCAGATTTTCATGGTCAGTAAACCTGGTAATAGGGTGTCTGGCTCCCTCTAGCCAATGGCGCCATTCCTCAAAAGCCAACTTGATGGCCAACAATTCCCTATCTCCCACATCATAATTTGTCTCTGCGGAGGAGAGTTTTTTCGAGAAAAATGTACACGGTCACCATTTGGCAGGAGAGGAACCCTGAGACAAGACCGCACCCACACCCACCTCAGAAGCATCAACCTCAACTATGAAGGGTAAAGAAATATCAGGTTGCACCAAGATGGGAGCGGAAGCAAAACTCTCCTTGATATTAGAAAAAGCCTTACGCGCCTCTACCGACCAAGAAGAAAAATCTACCCCCTTTCTGGTCATATCAGTGAGTGGTTTAACAATAGAGGAATAATTCAAAATAAACTTCCTGTAATAATTTGCAAAGCCCAAAAAATGCATCAGCGCCTTCTGATTCTCAGGAAGCTCCCACTCAAGCACAGCGCGGACCTTCTCGGGGTCCATGCGAAAACCAGAAGCAGAGTAAAGAAACCCCAGAAATTGAATTTCTGGAACCGCAAACACACATTTTTCCAGTTTCGCATATAATTTATTCTCCCGCAGAATGAGCAAGACCTGACGTAAATGTTCCTTATGAGTTTTGAAATCAGGAGAAAAAATCAAAATGTCATCCAAATACACTAATACAAATTTTCCCATCAACTGATAAAAAATGCTGTTCACGAAATGCCGAAAAACGTATGGGGCATTCATCAAACCAAAAGGCATAACCAAATTTTCAAAATGGCCCTCAGGGGTATTGAAGGCCGTCTTCCATTCGTCTCCTTCTCTGACCCTGACCAGGTTGTATGCTCCTCTTAGATCTAATTTGGAAAATACTTTAGCCCCAACAACCTGGTTAAACAGGTCCGGGATCAGAGGAAGCGGATAAGGGTCACGAATAGTGATACTGTTCAGCTCCCTGAAATCCAGACAAGGTCTTAAAGAACCATCTTTTTTCTTAACAAAGAAAAAACCAGCGGCAACAGGTGACTTCGAGGGTCGTATGTGTCCTTTTCTCAGACTCTCAGAGATATAAGCACGCATAGCGACCGTTTCAGGTTGGGAAAGATTGTATAAACGAGATTTAGGCAGCTTGGCACCTGGGATGATATTAATAGGGCAATCGTACGTATCCTGAACTCCACTCTCAGAGAAGACATCCGAAAATTCAGAGAGAAAAGATGGTACAGTCTTAGTAGCAACCTCAGAAACAGATGTTGTGAGGCAATTCTCTCTGCAAAAGTCACTCCAACCATTTATTTGCCTCGCTTGCCAATCAATGGTGGGGTTATGTTTAGTGAGCCAGGGTAGCCCCAACACTAGAGGAGTAGGTAAACCGCTAAGGACGAAACATGACACATCCTCAACATGAGCATCACTCACAATTAAACGGATATTGTGAACTATGCCCTTTAATGATTTCTGAGAAAGTGGAGCTGAATCAATATCAAAAACAGAAATATCCTTTCCCAAAGTGCACACCTGGAAACCATGAGTTATTGCAAATTGATTATCAATGAGATTGACAGCTGCTCCACTATCCAAAAAAATCTCACAAAAAATGCTCTTGCTCTCTAGCGCCACCCTAGCAGGCAGGACAAAACGGGAACTACAAGCAAATGGAAAACCTTCAATTTCCGCCTCAACCCTGCCAATAGTAACAGACGGAACATTTTTGAAAGATTTTTTCCTCTTTGTTTCTTTATTACTCCCAGAAAACTGCCTGAATCTCCTAGAGGGACAAACATTTGCCAAATGATTTATACGTCCACAACAAAAACAAACCCTCCCATGCGGGCTGAATCTTCTATTGTCAGAAGCAATCAACCCCAGCTGCATGGGCTTCCTCCCAGAAGGGGCTGACAGTGACTGAGACCCCTGCGCACAGAATAGGACCGCTGCACTGTCCTGGGACTGAGTATGACAGGAAGGAGAGATCTCTTCTCTCTCTCTAAGACGCCTGTCAATACGAACGGCCTGAGACATAGCAGAGTCCAAGGAAATAGGCCTTTCATGAAAGTCAAATGCATCTTTCAATCCCTCTGAAAGACCATGGCAAAATTGACTTCGGAGTGCAGCATCATTCCAACCAGTATCAGCTGCCCATCTCCGAAATTCTGAGCAGTATATCTCTGCAGATTGTTTACCCTGGCATAATAGACGTAGTCTAGACTCAGCCAGAGCAATACGATCCGGATCATCATATATCTGACCCAGGGCTAAAAAGAATTCATCCACTGAACGGAGGGGCCGTCCCCCCTCCGGCAGCGAAAAGGCCCAGGACTGAGCGTTACCCCTGAGCAGCGATATAATGATCCCCACCCTCCGTTCCTCATCACCAGAGGAATGGGGAAGAAGGCGAAAATGGAGTTTGCAAGCCCCTCTAAAACGCACAAAATTCTCACTACCCCCGGAAAACGTATCCGAGAACGAGATCTTTGGCTCAGAACAAACTCCATGAACGCCAGCTGAACCAGTCACTTGAAGAAGTCCTACGGAGATCAGCTACCTCCAATTAAAGACCCTGAAGGTGTTCAGCCAAAAGTGAAACCGGATCCATGCTTGAGACGGTTTTGGCGGCTTATAATGTCACGGACGGTGTACAGGAAACAAGACAGTGCAGCATGCATATATGACTCACTGGATCCAAAGCTAAGGAACCAAGAGGGAGACCCCTGCACAAGACCTGGCACTTTCCCTGGCTGCTCTGCCTATGCAAAAATCCCAAAGGTGGATGGTTGCATATCCACGTACCTCGACTATATAACACCTGAACACCCTACAATAGTGAGGGGACACGACCACCGGCTCCCTACACCAGACACGGAGGGAGTCAGGGTCACCTGGGATCCAGCAAACAGAAAATAACTGATAAATGTACAGGACTTAACTTAGTAGCAGACTGGGAAATAGGATCAGCATGCACATACACTCCAGGAAGAAGTATAAGCCGCCCAGTAATGCATTATGGGGTGGAATTTAAAGGGATGCAATCAGTCCAACTACATGACAGCTGAGAGAGGCTAACGAGATGAGGAACTGAATACCACAACAAAGAAAACTCAAGGAGGAGGTTCTGAAAGGCTTCTGTCAGAGCTTCTCAGCTGTCTGGTTGTGACAGGTGATGGGGATGCTTCAAGTTAGAATAGACTAAAAGAACTGTGTACATGACTGCCCCCTGCTGCCAGACCCCCCCTCCCCCCCTGTATTTAAAGAGGACCTTTCACTAGTATACAAACTAAAAACTAACTCTGTGGGCAGAGCGGCGCCCAGGGGTCCTCCTGCACTTACTAGTATGCCTGGGCGCCACTCCGTTTGCCCGGTATAGGCTCCGGTGTCTCAGCTCCGTCTGTTGTATTGGACTGATTTTTTGTAGGAGGTGTGTCCCTTGCTGCAGCACTGGCCAATCGCAGCGCACAGCTCATAGCCTCCTCCGGCCGGGAGCTCCTCCTACTGGTAAGTGACAGGTCTGTGCTGTAGGCAATGCGCCGCACAGACCTTTCACTTACCACTAGGAAGAGTGCCTGGCCGGTCACAGACATCGCAGCTCGCAGGTAAGTATAATGCTTTTAAAAATTGCTAAGTAACCATGGCAACCAGGACTGCAGTAGTGTCCTGGTTGCCGTGGTTACCGATCGGAGCCCCAGCGATTAAACTGGGACTCCGATCGGTACTCTCCACTGTCACCAATGATAGGGGGGGGAGATTTTAATTAGGAGGGGGGGGGAGGCCCACTGGCCACCAATGAATCTACTGTACTACAGGGGAGGGAGGGGGGGCCAGCCGCACTGGCCACCAATGTGTTAACTACAGAGGAGGCCGGTCGCACTGGCCACCAATGTGTTAACTACAGGGGAGGGAGGGGGCCGCACTGGCCACCAATGAGTTAAATACAGGGGGTGAGGTGGGGTCTGCCCCCTGCTGCCTGGCAGCACCTGCCAGGCAGCAGGGGGCACTCATATACACAGTTCAAAGTATATTCTAACTAGAAGCGTCCCCATCACTATGGGAAGGCCTCTATGTTTTAATATACTGTCAAATCTGAGTTTTCACAAAGTAAAAAATCTTTTATGCAGACAGATCTTCAGATCCGTCTGTATGAAAGTAACCTACGGCCACGGATCACGGACACAGATGCCAATCTTGTGTGCATCCGTGTTTTTTCACGGACCCATTGACTTTAATGGGTCCGTGAACCATTCTCCGTCAAAAAAATAGGACAGGTCAGGAAACACGGATCACAGAGGCGGCTGCAAAACAGTGCATTTTCCGATTTTTACCACCAAAAAACGGAAAACGGCACAACGGCCACGGATGCCCACAACGGTCGTGTGCATGAGGCCTTATATAGCGTTATATATCTTTCAATAAATCTTTATTGATTATTTTCATATATCAAAGTAAAACAATTGGTCAAAGGAATCGTACATATTACCCGTACATCGGGTCATATTGAATTAGTGTGTACATTATTCATAGGAGCAAGATAGTAACAAGTACTCCAACATTGCATTCAAATGACAATTGGTATAGCCTCAGTACAATCCAATGGCAATGTCTGATATAGTAAACACAGGGATCAACCAAGATGTAAGGAAAAGGAAACAAAAACTAAAAAAAGGCAGAGATTACAGAGAAGGCCAGAACCTTGGAGTGTACATCTTAAACGGCAATCCGTACAAGCATTCCAGTGTGTACTCTTCTAGCGCCCATTCATAGTGTACCAGTGACTCTTAGTCAATCCTCGGAAGGGTTGGTCCACTGCGCCCATTCCCTTTCAAATCTGCGAAGCGCAAAGCCTTTGTGTGCAATCATTTTTTCAAAAGACCTAGTGATGTCTACTGAGTTGATGATTTCCTGTACCGTCGGGATCGTTGTGCTCTTCCAATACCTAGTAATGGCCAACTTTGTGGCCAGGAACAAATGCATAGCTATGGTCCTAAATTTGTACGGAATCTCCGTAATGTTAATAAAAAGTAAGGCCAAGGCAGGGTCTCTGTCTAGCTTGCAGCCAGCTACTTTTACCACTAGTTGAAAAATACTAGACCATAAATTATTTAGTAAGGGACAGCTCCATAATATGTGTAGAAGAGTCCCCCTACTACCGCATCCCCTCCAGCACAGTGGCTCCACACCAGGATAGATACAGCTCAATCTCTGCGGGGTAAAATACCATCTAAGTAGAGTTTTTGAGTAAGCTTCAAGGTGGGATACACATTTCAATCGTTTAGTTGCATAAGTAATAGCTGTCGACCACTGCGCTGGGGGGATAACGCGATCCAGGTCGTGTTCCCATGCGATAATGGGCGACGTTTATAGAAAGGAGTTTTTGTTGCCCAGGAACGTATATAGAGGGCGTATTCCCTTCCATTTAGAATTTGGCAAGCTCCATTGGTTCAGGAGCTCTACATGTGAATGGAGTACAAGCTGTGAGTTAGTGGCTAAAAGGTGGCGGATTCTCAAATATTTATAAAAGTCGCTTTTATGAATGTTGAAACGGCTTTGCAGATTTTCAAAGGAGTCAAGGACCTCCCTTTGGAGTAAGTCAGCAACCGTTGCTACTCCCTCTGCTCTCCATCCCTCTAAAGAGAGATCAGGTATCAGGCATTGCAGCGCCTCCAGTGGTGTGACTTTCGCTATGGAAGCAGTTATTCCACTACCTCCATTGTGATATTTTTTCCAGACCTTCAAAGAGGTGGAGATTGTATACGGGAGGGGCTGTGACGGTATATCCTTAAAAAGGGAAGCTAATAGTATTGCCTTTAAATTGTGGGTTGGGGCAAGGGTCTGCTCGATATGTACCCAATGTTTGGGGTTGTCAGTTGTCCACCATTCCTTGAGTTGATGAACTCTAGTGGCCAAGTAGTAATCATAAATGTTTGGAAGGCTTAGGCCGCCCACTTTCTTAAATTTGGACATAATTGACTTAGCAATGCGTGGTGGACCCCTTTTCCAAATAAACTTGTTCAGTAGCTTGGTGGCCATGATAAAAAAGGAGTTGGGGAGGTCTACTGGGAGAATTCTGAATAAATAGAGAAGCTTAGGGAGCACATGCTGTTGAAAAGCGGCTATTCTACCTAACCACGAAAGCTCCGTTTTTGCTATACTATCCAATTCTTTTTGAAGCTCTGTAAGGAAGTTGGGAAAGTTTGCATCATATAACTTTGGTATGGTGGGGGTAAGTTGAACCCCGAGGTATTGGACTCCTGTAGTCTGCCAATCCCAAGAGTAAGTTTGTTTTAGTTGCTTCAGGGTTTGGTGGGGTATAAAAAGAGGAAGGGCTTGGGACTTGCTCTCATTCAGTTTATAAAATGACAAAGCTCCGTAGGTATGAATGATCTTTTTCACTTCCTGAAGGGACAGGGTTGGGTTAGTCATGGAGAGGATTATGTCATCCGCGTATAAAGAGAGGGTGTGTTGCCTGTCACCTATCCGGATTCCTGATATATTCTCGTTTTGTCTGATGGCCTGCGCTAATGGCTCCAGGGATAGAATAAAAATAAGGGGGGAAAGGGGGCACCCCTGCCTGGTCCCATTCGAGAGACTAAAGGAGTCTGACAACACCCCATTAGTTAAAACACGGGCAGCAGGGCCTTTATATAATGCCTCTATAGCTCTGATGGTGGCGACCGGGAAACCCATCTTTTGGAGCACCGAGAAGGCAAACGACCAATTCACCCGGTCGAATGCCTTCTCAGCGTCCAGCGTGAGGAACACCGCAGGACTCCGTAATCTGTTGACTCTATCCAGGAGGTTCAACACTCTCCTGGAGTTGTCAGTGATTTGCCTCCCCATGACAAAGCCCACCTGGTCAGGGGCAATCAGGGACGGGATAATCTCCGCTAATCTGTTTGCTAGTAATTTGGCATAGATTTTCAGGTCAGTATTGAGGAGGGAAATGGGGCGGAAGTTTTGGGGGATAGTTGGTTCTTTCCCAGGTTTGGGCAAAGTAACGATAGTGGCTTCTAGCATCTCTCTAGGCATGTAGCCATCCGACATGGTCTTCGCTAAGGATGAGTGAAGATGTGGGCCTAGGATCTCTGAAAAGAGCTTATAGTAGGAATTGGACAGGCCATCTGGTCCAGGACTTTTATTGAGGGGTAAACGCTTGATGATCCGCACTACTTCTTCTAGTGTGATGGGCAAACAGACATTAGTTTTTTGCTCTTCGGACATGGAAGGCAATGAGAGGGAGTCGAGGAAAGTACTGATGTCATGATCAGAAGGCTGAACCACCTCCTCATTATCAGCTAGGTTATACAATTGCGAATAGAATGACATGAACCTATTCGCTATCTCTTTTGGATCATATAATTTGTGGGTTTTGGAGGGATTCCAGAGAAAGGCGATCCGGGAGTTTTGGACCTTACGCTTTATTCTATTGGCTAGTAGTTTCCCTGCTTTATCCGCCTGAGAGTAGTACAAGGCTTTTATTTTCCTCAAGGACATTTCGTAGTTATGCAGCATGTGCTCCCTTAGCTGAGCCCTGAGAGAGCCTAGTTCCTCTGAATAACTAGGAGTAGGAGATGCTTTATTCAGAATCTCTAATGCTCTGATTTTGTTTAATAGGTATGTAATGAGATGCTCTCTTTTCTTTTTAGCTCTGTGCCCTAGTTTAATAAAAATGCCCCTAATGTAGGCTTTGTGTGCCACCCAGGTGACAGAAGGGTTATCTACTGAGCCTGCATTGTTTTGGAAATATTCAGATAGCGCGACTTTTACCTCCGCTTGACAATCCAGGTCAGCTAATAAGTATTCATTAATTCTCCAAGTCGAGTTCGGAGGGCGGTTATATTGTTCTGAGAGGGTCACTGATACAGGTGCATGGTCTGACCATGATATCGTTCCAATGTCTGAGCCAGTGGTGATCGAGAGGGATGCTCTATCAACCAACACAAGGTCTATACGAGAATATGACATATGTGAAGGGGAGAAATAGGGGTAGTCACGCTCCGTGGCGTGATGTAGACGCCAAATGTCGTATAGGGCCAATTTGGAGAGAGTGCTCATTAACGTATTAGGATTCCGTCTCGAGGGAGCGGAGGAGTCTACAGATGCATCAGGGACTAGATTGAAATCTCCGCAAATAAGGACCCTCCCCTGTTGAACAGACTGGACCTTATTGAGGAGTCTTTGGAGAAAACGTTGGGAATGCGTATTGGGTGCATAAAGACTTACCAAGGTGTACAATATGTTGTTTAGATAGCAGACATGTATGATGTACCGCCCTCCGGAGTCGACAGTAGAGGACACCGCCGTGTACGCCACAGTATTTTTGATTGCTAGCAATACTCCTCTTTTCTTCTTAGAGCAGTGAGCCTGGAGGATAACTGGAAAACATCTATGTTTAAGACGGTCAGCATCAGCAGCTATTAAATGTGTCTCTTGGGCGCAGAATATGTCACACTGCAGGGAGAGGGCCTCCCTCCACATCAGGTTGCGTTTATGAGGGCTGTTCAGCCCCCTAACATTAAGAGTGCTAAGCTTCAGTACCATTCGTAATCAATGATGCTATTGACGCAAAAGATACCCTGAGGTGGAGGGAGGCGTATCCCAACAGCCGAGGACGTACACAAGTAAACATCGCATAAAGTTGTACTCTGCCTAAAACATAAAAAAGGGTTAAAACTGCAATGTAACACAAAAACAATGACTGAAAAGTCACAACACAAAGTAAGGCACTAGGTTGCGCCTTCACACTCATTGGGGGAGAAGTCCTACCAAATGCCAGGACAGAGAACAATAGGTTCACTGCTCCATAAACTCAAGCAGAAAAAAGGGTCCCCTTTAATACGCTTTCTTGCGTCGTCTATTCTCCACCACTTGCCACTCTCCGGATCCGTGGTGACGTCTAGGAACATCAGGACCATGTGTAGGTTCCACTGTAATGTTCCATGAAGCGAGGGTTGCTTTTCCTTCAGCTACTGACCGGATCACTACCATGGAGCCCTCCTTATGGATTAAGAGCTTGACCGGAAAGCCCCATCTATAAGCAATGGAATGAGCCCTCAGAGCTGTGGTGATAGGGGCAAGGGACTTTCGAAGTTGCAGTGTCGCTGCTGAGAGGTCCACAAATAGCTTAACCCCTTCATATGGGGCTGGGAGAGACTCCATTTTCCTTGCGGCCATAAGGAGATTCTCTTTAATGTGGAAAAAGTGCACTCTTGCCAGCACATCTCTCGGAATATCATCTGGCAAATGCTTAGGCTTGACAATCCTGTGAGCCCTGTCAATTATTAAATCGCGTTCTGTGCTGTCAGGCAGGAGCAAACGGATTAGCTTTTGTATGTATCCCGTTAATTCAGATGTGGCGATCTCTTCTGGGACCCCCCGCAGTTTTAGGTTGTTCCGGCGGGAGCGATCCTCTAGGTCCGCCATCTTAGCTTTGAGCTGGTTAACTTCTTCTGAGAGAAGCTCGTGCGAGTCGATTAAAGTATTGTGAGAAGTGGCAAATTCGCCCATCTTCGTCTCCACGTGCACCATCTTATCCCCCAGTTCCTTAACTGTAGCCTGGATCGGGATTATAGATTTTGCTATCTGTGCGGTAATGGAGTGGTGAAATGCCAGAAGCATGTCTTTTAGGAGGGTCCCAGAGGCTGTCTGGTCTGATGTCTGCAGATTCTGCAGTGCCTCATGTATAGAGGGAGAGCCCGACTGACCCCCAAGTGAAGGAAAGCACTCACCGGAGTTGCTAGGACCGCGATGTCGTGGCCGCTGTTTATCAGGACTAGCGGTCGGTGAGGTCTGAGTGATGGCGTCCTCTGGGGGAGCGGGAAAACCTGCCTCCGTCATTCCCTGCAGCTTGTGTGAGGTCTTTGCTGCCTGGGACTCCACCGGAGATGCGCTGGAGGGAGACTGATAGTGCTGGAGACCGGACGGGGAGAGCGATCCTGGTGAGGAGGAAGGGCTGGAACCCGATGTGCTGCGTGCTCCATCCCCGCCGGCGCCATCTTTAGTCTTCTCCTGGATAAGAAAAAAGTCCAGTTTGCCCTGCTGTTTTAGGCTCTTCCTGCCTCTAGTCATCATGGAGGCATACAGGGACCAGGAGGGAGAAACCAGCGGCTATTAGGTGGTTGCAGAAGGGGATTAGCAGGTCTGTAAAGCTTTCATGGAGCAGGAGCTCAAAGTCACGCTGCCATCTCTCTCGGCTGCTTGGCCACGCCCCCCCTATAGCGTTATATATAACCATTAGATCGGTGGGTCTCTCGCCGGTAGGAGGCAGGTTGGGCCTGTGTGCGCCCACTGCGTGTTTCAGAGATAGCCGAGCACAGCGAATTAAAAATTGCACGGGCATTTTTTAAAACTGAAAAAAAAAAAAATATATATATATATATATATATATATAGATATATGGGAAAAATAAAAAAAATTAAAAAGAGTATGGAAAAAAGCATCAGACCCTCTGCGCTGCCATAAGATCCGCCTAATTTATGACAAGGCGCGTGCTTCCATCTGTGGCAGTCCGTGCGCCTAGAGTAAAAACTAGATTTAGTAGATCTTAGTTGATATTTGCGTATTTGTCCAGACGCAAATGTAAGTAAATTTGCCAGAGCTAAAGTCCTAGCCCCGGCACAGCCCCCGACACGACCATACCCCTATCACGCCCAACTGGTGTACACGGCGCAAAACCGACCATGGGCAGTGGCGTACAGCCAATGTACAGCCAATATAGGCAGGGTACGCCACTGCTATGGGGCCTGTGGCACAGGGGGGCCCGGAGCGCACGGAAGGCTCCGCCCCCTGCAACTGCGTTCACTGCAGGCTCAGCTTGAAGGTCTCCCTGAACGAACTGTCATGGACTCTGCGCGCTCCCTAGGACCCAGCCTGGCTGCTCACTCCCTCTGTTCGTGTACCTGCACAGCACATTGGGCCAATCCAGGGGAGTAGATAAGGGAGGGGATAGGGGGGTTCAAACCCCCCCCAGAGTGTCTGTCCTCCTAACCTGCCAGAGAACGGCCCAGGCGTGCCGCTGCCTGCAATAGCGGCACGGGCAGTGCGGCACACAGAGAGGTGATGGAGGCTGCAGTGCGGGCAACATAGGCGTGCGCACGGGTTGTGCCAGGTGTGCCTGGGCACACCCTAATCACACCCCTGTGCTCCGCCTCCTGCACTGCCGCCTGCCAGCCCCGCACTAGTGTCCGACCGGCGACCGCACAGATGGCAACTATGACACAAAGACACATACTGTAGACAGTGTATTTAGTCCACCCCCACTGCTTCTGTGCTCCGCCTCCGTTACTCAGTCTCCCGGCGGCCGGCCAGGTAACGTCACTCACTCCGACGTCACGTGCCTGCTCCGCCTTCATTAATAAAGTGGGAGGAGCATGCGCCTGCGGCGTGACGTAGTGAGAGACGTCACGTTATGCTGCCGCCGGCCGCCTAGTTTTAGTGTTTGAAGAGCGGGAGCCAGCCTGCCTGCCCGCCCACTCGCCCCGTGCCCAAGCAGCCCAACTGCCCATGCCCAGGCAGTGAATGGATATATATCTTGTATAGATCACCAGGTGATGTGATGTCTTTTGTGCACTGTATGTGAAAAAGAAAAACTGATGTAATTGTGAATACTATCTGGAGTCCTGACAGTCCCAGTAAGTTAGTGATAGATTATTAGATAGTAGTAGTACATATACTTTGCACAAGTAGCTCACTTAGTCACTTACATAAGGAACGGCGGGTCCGTCTTACAATAGGGACACTGTCAGGGACACTGTTATGGGGGGGGGGGGGAGATATCTGTGGATGTGGATGATGACTCTTATAATTTGAGAAAGCTGAACCTCCCCCAGGAAAAACAATTATCTACGGCCATGGGCCAATCAGCATTAGGAGTGTGCAAAGATGCTGATGGCCCAGCTGATTGGCGCACCCAGTGTGGAAGAAGTTGAAAAGTGACTTGTGCTGTACGCCCGCCTCGCCAGTGTCGCCAGCCAAATCGTCATCCCGCAGCCAGTCCGGACCTGTGCCACTGCCAGCCCGCCCACACAGTAAGACTGCCCCAGCCCCCAGTCACTATCTTTTGAACCCCAACCCAGATCATTAAAAAAAAATTCCTTACCTAATAACAGTCTCTCTTACTGGCACTGGCGTAATTAGAAATGACTGGGCCCCACAGGAAACTTTTGAACGGGCCCCACAGAATTTTTTTGAATGGGCCCCCCCAGTTGTCCAGCACCTCTGACCGGCAGAGACCTTTGACTTCTTCCCTAGTACAGTCCAATTATCGTCCAAAAGACAGTGTCAAAATATCATACTACAGTATACATATATTTCCTTCACTTGTCTATTGGACGATAATTGGACTGTATTAGGGAAGAAGTCAAGGGTCTCTGCCGGTCAGTGGCGCTGGACAACTGGGAGGGCCCATTCAAAAATTTCCTGTGGGGCCCGTTCAAAAATTCCTGTGGGGCCCAGTCATTTCTAATTATGCCAGTGTCCCTAATGTTTTTGGTAGGTCATGTATACATTTCTTTATTTGCAAATGGGGGTGTGGCAGAGGAGGAGCCAGGGCAGGAGGTGGGATGGGCCAGGCTAGGGGGCAGGGTTAGGGGGCCCAATTCAGATTCTTGCTATGGGGCCCAATGATTTCTATGTACGCCCCTGACCATGGGATAAAATATGGATACACGGCCGGACTTGTGACGCTTTTTACATCTAAATGTTTTGCAAGTCCCTTAGTAAATGTGCCCCATTGACTAAAAAAGTAATCTCAAGGGTGAAAACAATGCAGCTACAAAATAAATAAAAAAAACATGTTTGTCTAAAAATGCTAAGAGATACGTCCCAAGGCAGAGAACAACAACCTCCAGCATACAGCTGTTCTAAAACTACAACTCCCAGGATCCTCATTTCACTTCTATGAGAGTTAAAAGAACAGACAATAGGTGTGCATGCTGGGAGTTGTAGTTTTACAGCAGCTGGAATGCCAAATGTTGCTGATCCCTGTCCCAGGGAAAAAGAACCATCTCACTGGGGCCACCTTTTGGAAGTGGCTCCTTATGAGTTAGGGCCCGTGCACACGACCGTATACCCTCCTCCGTCAGCGGGCCATATGTCCCGGAGCGGCATACACCGTGCGCACAGGAGCACACAGCATCATAGGTTACAATGAAGCTGTGCACGTCGGGCCATATGATCTTATGAGCGTGGGACAATAGTCGGGTGGGTGGACAAACAAAAACCTATTAATTCTGACAAACTCCAAGAAGTGATTATGAAAGAATGGGTTGCTATCAGTCAGGAATTGGCCCTGAAGTTGATTGAGAGCATGCCCAGTCGAATTGCAGAGGTCCTGAAAAAGAAGGGCCAACACTGCAAATACTGACTCTTTGCATAAATGTCATGTAATTGTTGATAAAAACCTTTGAAACGTATGAAGTGCGTGTAATTATATTTCACTACATCACAGAAACAACTGAAACAAAGATCTAAAAGCAGGTTAGCAGCAAACTTTGTAAAAACTAATATTTGTCTCAAAACTTTTGGCCGTGACTGTATATGTTAGGTGGGAAATGTGGCGTTGCTATGTTAACTGCATTAAGTTCTCCAGCTTTTTCATATTATTTGGGCTCCTGATGAGACATCCTAAATAGTAACAGTAATGTTATTTATAAGGCTGAAAAAAGACATTTGTCCATCCAGTTCAGCCTGTTATCCTGCATGTTGATCCAGAGGAAAGAAAAAATGTTATCCTCATGTTAGGAGAAAAAATTCCTTCCCGACTCCAATCAGGCCATCAGAATAAATCCCTGGATCGACGACCTCTCTAGTAGCTATAGCCTGTAATATTATTACACTCCAGAAACACATCCAGGCCCCTCTTGAATTCCTTTATTGTACTCCCCATCACCACCTCCTCAGGCAGAGAGTTCATAGTCTCACTGCTCTTACCGTAAAGAATCCTCTTCTATGTTTGTGTACAAACCTTCTTTCCTCCTGAAGCAGAGGATGTCCCTCGTCACAGTCACAGTCCTAGGGATAAATAGCTGATGGGAGAGATCTCTGTACTGACCCCTGATATATTTATACATAGTAATTAGATCTCCCCTCAGTCGTCTTTTATCTAAAGTGAATAACCCTAACCTCTCTTAGTTGGCTAAATTTAGCTTTTTATAAGTTTGGTATTTTTGTCCCTCCCTGAAGAAACGCTCTTTTGAATGACAATTGGAAGGTTATAACTTTATGGTCACTGGTGTCCCCCGACCTGCACATCTGTTGTTCTGTCTTCTGATGGAGAAACGCGTGGAGCCTGAGCAGATTAGGGAGATGAATAGCTAATTATTAGAGAGGTTAAGCACCAGGTTACTAGTAGCCACGTATTGAGAATCAAGGACAGTTGGTTTACTTGTCCTCAGCCCCACGAGTGAGGGAAGCGTTAAGCAACATGAGGGTGCTGCTACTTAGTTTCAGTCTGTGTCCCTCCTCATCCGGCCGCACTGATTACATAGAGAGACGCTGCTGCCTAATAAGAGAGGCAGGCGTCTGTGTCTCATCTATGTATTATTGTGGCTGGGTCTGAGCTCCTATCCCCTAAGGCAGGCATGTCCAAACTGCGGCCCTCCAACTGTTCCAAAACTACAACTCCCAGCATGCCTGGATAGCTTACAGCTATTAGAGCATGCTGGGAGTTGTAGTTTTGCAACAGCTGGAGGGCCACAGTTTGGACATGCCTGCCCTAAGGCAAATTATTTGGAGTGACCTTACTATATGCTTCCTGCCCCCTTTTTTTTTAAAAAAAGGGAAAAATATATTTTTTTTTAAAAGAGTGGCTTCATACATTGGATATTGATAACATAGGTTGTTCTGGCTTGGCACTGTCATTTATTATACATTTTCTAAGGAGTGGGTTTGCTTTTTCTTGCCCATTTTAGTTGATGATATAATTATTAAGACTTTTTTTTTCATTTCAGCGTCTACACTAGTTACTGTGAGTTTAATTGGATTGTGAGATTAATGCAATAACAGCGCTATCACGTTTATGTATGTACAGTGAGGAACAGAAGTATTTGAACACCGTGCGATTTTAAAAATTCTCCCACTTAGAAATCATGGAGGGTTCTGAAATTCACCTTGTAGGTGCATTAAAAAAATATATATATATAAAATAAGGAAATCACATTGTATGATTTTTAAAGAATTTATTTGTCCTGCTCTGCTGAACATAAGTATTTGAACACCTGAGAAAATCAGTGTTAATATTTGGTACAGAAGCCTTTGTTTACAGAGGTCAAACGTTTCCTGTAGTTCTTGACCAGGTTTGCACACACTGCTGCAGGGATTTTGCCCGACTCCTCCACAAAGATCTCTGGCCGACTCCTCCACAAAGATCTCTTTTAGATCTGTCAGGTTTCAGGGCTGCCGCTGAGCAACACGGAGTTTCAATCCCTCCCAAAATGTTCTATTGGATTTAGATTTGGAGACTGGCTAGGCCACTCCAGAACCTTGATATGCTTCTTATGGAGCCACTCCTTGGTTATCCTAGCTGTGTGCTTCGGGTCGTTGTCATGTTGGAAGACCTAGCCACGACCCATCTTCAATGCTCTGAATGAGGGAAGGAGGTTGTTGCTCAAAATCTCACAATAAATGGCCCCATTCATCCTCACCTTAATATACAGTGCAGTCGACCTGTCCCCTTCACAGAAAATCACCCCCAAAGCATGATGTTACCACTCCCAAGCTTCACAGTAGGGATGGTGTTCTTGGGATGCAACTCATTCTTCTTTTTCCTCCAAACACGACCAGTGAAGTTTAGACCAAAAAGTTCTACTTTGGTCTTATCTGACCACATGACTTTCTCCCATGCCTCCTCTGGATCATCCAGATGGTCATTGGCAAACTTCAGACTTGAGCAGGGGAACTTTCCGTGCAATGCATGATTTGAAACCATGACGGCGTAGTGTTCTACCAACAGTGACCTTTGAAACTGTGGTCCCAGCTCTCTTCATGTCATTGACCAGCTTATCCCTTGTAGTTCTGGACTGATTCCTCACCTTTCTTATCATTAGTGATATCCCATGTGGTGAGATCTTCCTTGGAGCCATAGTCCGAGGGAGACTGACAGTTGTCTTTAGCCTCTTCCATTTTCTAACAATTGCTCCAACAGTTGATCTATTTTCACCAAGCTGCTTGGCAATTGCCCCGTAGCCCTTTCCAGCCTTGTGGAGGTCTGCAATTTTGTCTTTGGTGTCTTTTGACAGCTCTTTGGTCTTGCCCATGGTAGTAGTTGGCATCTGACTGACTGTGGGATGGACAGGTGTCTTTAAAGGAAACCTGTCACCAGGATTTTCTGCATAGAGATGGGGACATGGGCTGCTAGATGGCCGCTAGCATATCTGCAATACCCAGTCCCCATAGCTCTCTGTGCTTTTATTGTGTTATAAAACTGTTTTGATCCATATGCAAATGAACCTGATATGTGTCCGGAGATGAGTCCAGCTGAAAGGAGCCCAGCACCGTCCCGCGTCCTCGGAATCTCCTCCTTGCTGGCTGACGTCACAGAGCTGGAGCTCCGAAATCTCGCGATGCGCGAGCTAGCGCATGCATAGTTCGTTCCCTGTGCTGATGCCAGCACAGGGAATGAACATGATGCCAACACTGCGAATGCGTTAGCTCGCGCATCGTGAGATTTTGGCGCTCCAGCTCTGTGACGTCAGCCAGCAAGGAGGAGATTCAGAGGACGCGGGGCGGGGCTGGGCTCCTTTCCGCTGGACTCATCTCCGGACACAGGACACATATCAGGTTCATTTGCATATGGATCAAAATGTTTTTTTAACACAATAAAAGCACAGAGAGCTATGGGGACTGGGTATTGCAAATGTGCTAGCGGCCATCTAGCAACCCATGTCCCCAGCTCTATGCACAAAATCCTGGTGATAGGTTTCCTTTAAAGAGCTCAGACAGGTGCTACTAAGTAAGATTAATGAGTGGAGTAGACGTGGACTTTTTAAAGGCACAGTCAGTGACAAGTCTTTGAGAGCCAGAAATCTTGCTGTTTCTCAGGTGTTCAAATACTTATGTTCAGCAGTGCAAGACAAAAAAAATCTTTAAAAATCATACAATGTGATTTCCTGATTTATTTATTTTTTTATTCTGTCTCTCAGAGTGGGAATGCACCTACAATGTGATTTTCAGACTCCTCCATGATTTCTAAGTCGGAGAACTTGCAAAATCGCAGGGTGTTCAAATACTTCTGTTTCTCACTGTATATTATATATATATATATATATATATATATATATATATATATATATATAGATATATAATGTTTTTAACACATTTTCTTTTCTTAAAAAAAAAATATTATGCTGCCATATAATGAGAATTATCAGCACCATTCTCTTTCTGTGCTCCAGGAAACAACATGGCAGCAATAATGTACAGATATCACAGATTATGCAGCAAACATGGTTTCTAGAATACAGTGATGTCACAATCCGAGGAGCAGCACATGGAACATACATGTGCCGGTCACATGGCCTCTAGAATACAGTGATGTCACAGTGATGCTGTGTTCCGGTCCTTCATTGTGACATCATCATTCTGAAGGTATTTCTGCCCTGCTCACGCTGATATCGTTGCCATTTTGAGTTGACGCATCTGCTGACACTTTCATTGGCTCCGATACATTTTCAGATTCTCAAATCTACATTTTCGATTAGTATTCAGTCAGCAGGCACTTTACCACCTGTGCTTGGACTCATTTTTTATTTCAGCGCTTCTTACTGTCCCATTTGCGTCCACCTCTTACTAGTTGACAGTGGACAATGAGTCACCTACAAAATCAAGGTAAGGTTCTGCAAAGTGAGATGCGGTTCCCTGAGGTAAATCTAAAAACTGGGAGTTTCATCGTCCTGCACTTTGCCGCTTGTCGATGACAGTAATGGGATCTACAGGAGAAAATCACATTCAGGAACAGTTTTGGGTTTAGTTGAAGGTTTCTTTCTTTAACTCTTAGTAATTACTGCATCAATGATTTTCTTTTAGACAATTATCTTATTCCTCTGAGATTAAGATCTCGGACTATAGAAAGAGGAAGACGACACCAAAGAGGGCAGAATGAAGAAGCCCAAGTGCCTCCCCAGGAAAGAAGAGGACGACGCCGACGCCAAGATCCTCCACAGCGTGGCAGAGTGGAGGGAACGAGGCAGCGCAGTCGATCACCATTATCCCGATCACTGGCTGGACCCTCCCAACCATCAGGAGTGGGCATTGTCGGGCAAAGCAGCATGCCTATGGTTGGTGTAGCCTCCCAGATTACAATAAATCCATTGGAAGGGAGAGCTTCTGTTCCTGAGCCAGCTGCTCCTGTGCCCGGCCCTAGTCAGCCAGTGCCACAGCACCAACCACCACGACAAACAAGGGTGCAGAGGAGGGTACGCAGAATAGCAGACCTCCAGTCTCGCCCTTTTATCCAGGACGATGATATAACATCTTGTACCATCTGCATGGACGAATTTACCATCGGAGAGCCAGTAACACCGCTTCCCTGCTCCCATCTATACCATCGTGACTGCATATGCCTTTGGCTCAGTTGCAACCCTAGATGCCCCTTATGTAGGAGCCATTGCTTCAGATGAAACAAGTATAACATCAAGTAGCTTGGATTGCGGCCCGGGTAGGAGGTCCATACTTACAACACATTTATAGTAGTCATAAAATCAGTCTTTCTAGTAATTATTTCACGTTTTGCTTCACTTTTAACCCACTGAAGATGTATGTCTATATTTGTCTCCCTTCAGTTTACCACCCCTGACTTGACACCATCAAGGAAGACCCTGCTCCCTGTTCCATCTACAACCTATGGTAAGAAGTCCTCTCTAGTATCTTCATTTGTCTGATGTTTTCTCACTCACTTTACTGATTATTGATGTGTTTCATATGTTGTATTTTAAATTCAGGGTCCAAGACTAGAACCATCTAAGGAGCCTTCAAAAATGTCCTGTTACCATCAGCAGGACATTCTCCACCAGAATAGACATCTGCAGTGTTGCTCATGAGGATGAAACTCCAGTGCTGCCGTCCTTTTCCATTTATACGTCTTCTTGGCCAAGACGGCAGTATCACTGGATTTACCATCGTTCCAGACTATCCTACCAATATTCTTCAGAGCAAATAAAACATTTCTGCTTTTACTTCATCCTTTCACTGACTAATAGTTTTTATTTTATAGTTCAGTTACAAAAACTGTATTCAAAATGTAATGTTAACCCCTTATTGACCACCCATATGTTATTTTAAGGCTGTCATTAAAGGGGTTCTGCACTTTGTTTTAACTGATGATCTATCCTTTGGATAGATCATCAGCTTCTGATCGTCGGGGGTCCGACACCCGGGATCCCTGCCGATTAGCTGTTTGAGAAAGCAGCGGCGCTCCAGTAGCCCCGCGGCCTTCTCACTGTTTACCGCCGGCCCACTGACGTCACGACTAGTATCAACTAGAGTGGGCGTGGCTAAGATCCATTCAAGTGAACAGAGCTTAGCCGCGCCCACGCTAGTTGATACTAGTCGTGACATCACTGGGCCTGCGGCAAGCAGTGAGAAGGCCGCAACGCTGTTGGAGCACCGCTGCCTTCTCAAACAGCTAATCGGCGGGGGTCCCGGGTGTCGGACCCCTGCCGATCAGAAGCTGGTGATCTATTCAGAGGATAGATCATCAGTTAAAACAAAGTGCAGAACCCCTTTAATGGCTTTTATGCTAGGCCACGACATTTTTTTAGGCAGCCCAGAATCAGCATGGCGGCAGCAATTGAGGGTTTAAATGTTCTTGATCAATGTAATCTATTTTATCATAAGCCATATTTAACCCCTTCCTGACATGGCAATTTTCCATTTTTGCGTTTCCACTTTTTACTTCCTGCTTTCCCAGAGCCATGGAAGAACCCCGGACATTTAGGAGGGGTACACATAACAACACTGGCATTGCCGGTTAATGATAAAGGTTCATCACTGGGCTAGAGATGAGAGGTTTTCTGCCCAGTGATGTGAAGGCTATTTTTAGCCTAGGTTTTGGAGGGAAAATTTTTCCCGCTTTTCTCAGGGTCACTGGGCAGAAGTTGGATTCTGATATGAGCTATTGTGTCCCAGGGACCCGGGCAGGGGCAGATTAAGTGCAGGATAGGCCCGGGGCTGTCTACAGAACTTAAGCCAGCCCCCTCCATTTTAGTTTTAGTTTTTTTTCTGTATGAAGAGGCTACGATGCTTCGTGAGCGCCACAGTCTCTTCCTAGGCCATATGACATCACATTCATCGTTCACATGGTCCTGGTGCAGCTCTGTCGCATCTGAGTGATTAGGTCTGAGCTGCAGTACCAAGCACAATGCTATCAAATGGACAGCGCTGTGCTTGGTAAGAAGCAAAAAGGCTGCAGCGCTTACAGGGACATCGCGGTCTCCCCAAACAGCTGATTGGCGGGGGTGTCTGGAGTCGAATCCCCACCATCTCATAACTCTCTGAATACACATGTTATAGATGTTACCTGCAGTCCTATGGAGCACCCCACATAACATAGTGAACTGTCCCCTCCCTACATCTCTGAACTACTTTCCCGATATATCCCCACACGCACTCTCCGATCCTCCTTCTCTCCTCTCCTCTTATCGCCTCTTATCACAACCGACTCCAAGATTTCTCCCGTGCATCCCCCATACTCTGGAACTCGCTACCCCAACATATCAGACTCTCACCTACAGTGGAATCCTTCAAAAGAATCCTGAAAACCCACCTCTTCAGATAAGCCTACAACCAGTGACCCTGCTGCCTCTTTACCACCATGACCAACTCCAACCGCACCTACTGTGTCCTTCTCCCATACCATGTAGATTGTAAGCCCTCATGGGCAGAGCCATTTCTCCTTCTGTACCAGTCTGTAACTTGTCTTGTTTATGATTAGTGTCTGTGTTATGTATGTATACCTCTTTTCATATGTACAGCGCTATGGAATGAATGGCGCTTTAATAATAAATAATACAAATAATAATAACTATTGTGTTATGCAGGCTGTTACATAGGACTGCATGGAACATCTACTACATTATCTGCACGCAGAAAGCTATCACTTTTATCTGGGCTGTTACATAGGACTGCAGGTGACAAATGATTTATTTATTTTTTGCCAAATTTAAAATACATATTATTATAATAAAAAAAGGAGAGAAGATGAGACGCAGGTCACAGTAGTGAGCCAGCTCTACATGTAGGGGAAAACAGCACCACATACCTGTGACATCTCCTGTCAGTGTAGACCTTCTCTTTCCTCTTCTCCTCCATTTGACCCAGACCGCCATGACAAATTCTTAAGCCGCATCTCGTCTCTACAGAGACTGTTACACAATTATAATGTCCACTAGAGTGCCCCAGTAATTATATTGTGCTTCAGGTAATAATGCCTGTATAGTGTCCCTATAAATAATGTCCCCTAATAGTAACACCCCCACACTACCCCCATATAGTAATTTCCCATACACTGCTCCATATAGTAATTTCCCCCACACTGCTCCATATAGTCATTTCCCCCACACTACCCCATATAGTAATTTTCCCCACACTGCCCCATATAGTAATTTCCCCCACACTACCCCATATACTAATTTCCCCCACACTGCTCCATATAGCAATTTCCCCCACATTGCTCCATATAGTAATTTCCCTCACACTGCTCAATTTATTAATTTCCCTCACACTGCCCTTATATAGTAATTTCCCCCACACTGCCTCATATAATCATTTCTCCCACACTGCCCCATATAGTAATTTCCCCCACACTGCCCCATATAGTAATTTCCCCCACACTGCCCCATATAGTAATTTCCCCCACACTGCCCCATATAATAATTTCTCCCACACTACTCCATATAGTAATTCCTCCTGCACTGCTCCATACAGTAATTTTTTCCACAATGTCCCCAAATAGTAATTCCCTCACACTGCCCCCATGTAGTAGTTTGCCCCCACAAAGTAATTTGCCCTTCACACTGACCCCATTAAGAAATTTGCCCCAACACTGCCATTCATTAAGTAATTGCCCCCTCACTGCCCCCACTTAAGTAATTTCCCCCCATGGAAACATTTGCCCCATTTCCCTGTAGTAATATGTCCTTTTCTTTCCCCCGCAAAGTTGGCACACACACAAAAGAACAAACAAAAAAAAAGCTAATACTTTACCTGTGTCTGGAATGGTGAGGCAGGTGCGCGTACATCAAAGCCCTGTGTGAGCCCCCCTATATAGGCACGCAATGACGTCATCACACACGCCACGCAATGACTTCACCACACACGTCGCGCCAGGCTTTTACCACCACATAGGCCTCAGGCCTACTAGGCTTGAAGCTTATGGCGGTGATAGGAGGCGGGGCAGGAAACTATGTGCTTCCATGCCCCGCCATAGCTTTTGAGCGTTTGGGTCAGCGTGACCCAAACACCCCAATTATAATCCGCCACTGGATCCGGGTAAGGTTACCCAGACCCTGGTAACAAAGATCTAATTGGGGGAGGTGGTTGGGGTGGAGGATATAAGTGTTTGAGCTCCGTGGGCTGGTTCACCTTTTTTCCTGCACCTGCTTGTGTAGCCGGACCCTTTTTGCCGCATCTGCTGTGAAGAAAATTCTGATCGTTACCTGAGATGGACGCTCTTTTAGCTGAATTGTCTTCCCGTGCCTCCGAAGTGGGTGCCCCATCATGTATTAAAGACTGTCTCTTATGGCTGTTCGATGTCCCGGCCGTGCCATCCCTGGATCCAGCGGATAACGTTTGTGGTGTCGTGGTGGAGCCCCAGCTGTGGTGGATCTCGAACAGAGGATGACGTCAGGATCCTGCAAGAGGAGCTGGAGACAGAGAATACAAAAGAGGAGGTTCTCACCATCTCAGGCTGCCCATGCACGGACTCGACTACGTGATGACGTTCGGGCCGACGAGAGGATGGCCCAAGAGGACGTCATCTGCGTGTCAAGCCTCGTCTTCAGTGTTGCTGTCTGGTTCCGGGAGTGAGCAGGCTTCTAACTGCCCCAGCAGATCTTGGGCACGGTTGCGGGGCACGGAGGGGCCTGCAGGATCCATCTATGACGGGCAGCGTGGAAGCAGAGATGCAGGATCCCAAGAAGATGTAATCCATGCAGCGGCTGCAGTTCCTCAACCTGGACCGGGTCCACAGTCTGGTGAGTGGTCTCCTGTCCAGCTTGCCCCTGTGATGTCCTCTTTGTCAAAAGTTTTGTCGTCCCTTGAAGCTTTGATCCCTCAGTCGTCGCTTCCCTCCTCCTCCTCAGACTGCTGCCCCTGAGCCTATGTGTTCTAATGTTGCTTCTGCTTGGCTGGCAGCTGGGGGGGGGCTGGGGGAAGTGAGGCTGACAGTTTAGTGGAGCCATTATCGGTTCCCCAATGTTTTCCTTTGTTGGAAAAATCCAAGAGTATTGCTAAGTAGTGATGTCCCGAACTATTCGCTGGCGAATAGTTCCCGGCGAACATAGCTTGTTCGCGTTCGCCGCTGCGGGCGAACATATGCGATGTTCGGTCCGCTCCCTATACATCATCATTGAGTAAACTTTGACCCTGTACCTCACAGTCAGAAGACACATTCCAGCCAATCAGCAGCAGACCCTCCCTCCCAGACCCTCCTACCTCTTGGACAGCATCAATTTTAGATTTATTCGGAAGCTGCATTCACAGTGAGAGGAGGGAGAGTGTTGCTGCTGCTGATTCAATAGGGAAAGCGTTAGCTAGGGCATTGTTCTGTGTCCACAGACTCATCTGCTGTAAGGACAGCATCCTGACAGCACCCCAAAAAGCCCTTTTCAGGGCTATTACATCAGTGTGCTTTTTTTTAAAATTATATATATATACAGGTCCTTCTAAAAAAATTAGCATATTGTGATAAAGTTCATTATTTTCTGTAATGTACTGATAAACATTAGACTTTCATATATTTTAGATTCATTACACACCAACTGAAGTAATTCAAGCCTTTTATTGTTTTAATATTGATGATTTTGGCATACAGCTCATGAAAAGCCAAAATTCCTATCTAAAAAAATTTGTATATCATGAAAAGGTTCTCTAAACGAGCTATTAACCTAATCATCTGAATCAACTAATTAACTCTAACCACCTGCAAAAGATTCCTGAGGCTTTTAAAAACTCCCAGCCTGGTTCATTACTCAAAACCGCAATCATGGGTAAGACTGCCGACCTGACTGCTGTCCAGAAGGCCATCATTGACACCCTCAAGCAAGAGGGTAAGACACAGAAAGAAATTTCTGAATGAATAGGCTGTTCCCAGAGTGCTGTATCAAGGCACCTCAGTGGGAAGTCTGTGGGAAGGAAAAAGTGTGGCAGAAAACGCTGCACAACGAGACGAGGTGACCGGACCCTGAGGAAGATTGTGGAGAAGGACCGATTCCAGACCTTGGGGGACCTGCGGAAGCAGTGGACTGAGTCTGGAGTAGAAACATCCAGAGCCACCGTGTACAGGCGTGTGCAGGAAATGGGCTACAGGTGCCGCATTCCCCAGGTCAAGCCACTTTTGAACCAGAAACAGCGGCAGAAGCGCCTGACCTGGGCTACAGAGAAGCAGCACTGGACTGTTGCATGTCATTCGAAAATCAAGGTGCCAGAGTCTGGAGGAAGACTGGGGAGAGGGAAATGCCAAAATGCCTGAAGTCCAGTGTCAAGTACCCACAGTCAGTGATGGTCTGGGGTGCCATGTCAGCTGCTAGTGTTGGTCCACTGTGTTTTATCAAGGGCAAGGTCAATGCAGCTAGCTATCAGGAGATTTTGGAGCACTTCATGCTTCCATCTGATGAAAAGCTTTATGGAGATGAAGATTTCATTTTTCAGCACGACCTGGCACCTGCTCACAGTGCCAAAACCACTGGTAAATGGTTTACTGACCATGGTATTACTGTGCTCAATTGGCCTGCCAACTCTCCTGACCTGAACCCCATAGAGAATCTGTGGGATATTGGGAAGAGAAAGTTGAGAGACGCAAGACCCAACACTCTGGATGAGCTTAAGGCCGCTATCGAAGCATCCTGGGCCTCCATAACACCTCAGCAGTGCCACAGGCTGATTGCCTCCATGCCACGCCGCATTGAAGCAGTGATTTCTGCAAAAGGATTCCCGACCAAGTATTGAGTGCATAACTGAACATAATTATTTAAAGGTTGACTTTTTTTGTATTAAAAACACTTTTCTTTTATTGGTCGGATGAAATATGCAAATTTTTTTAGATAGGAAATTTGGGTTTTCATGAGCTGTATGCCAAAATCATCAATATTAAAACAATAAAAGGCTTGAACTACTTCAGTTGGTGTGTAATAAATCTAAAATATATGAAAGTCTAATGTTTATCAGTATATTACAGAAAATAATGAACTTTATCACAATATGCTAATTTTTTTAGAAGGACCTGTGTATATATATATATATATATATATATATTGCAGTTGCCTGGCTGCTCGTGTGTGAGAGGCTGTAGGCTCAGTCACAGACAGGGTGTGACAGAAAATACCTTGCAGATAAAAAAAAAATTATATTTTATATTTTTCTGTGATATAATCACATTTGCAAGCCCGTGTGTGTCAGGCCCACACATACTGTATTGTGGCCACTGGCTAGTGACTAGGCCTGCACTCATACCATTTCAGGGTGTCATTCACTCAAATACCGTGCAGATAAAAAAAATAATATAACAAATTTTTGGGTGATATAATCACATTTGCAAGCCCGTGTGTGTCAGGCCCACACATACTGTATTATGGCCACTGGCTAGTGGCTGATTAGGCCTGCACTCATACCGTTACAGGGTGTCATTCACTCAAATGCCTTGCAGATAAAAAAAATTATATTTAAAATTTTTCTGTGATATAATCACATTTGCAAGCCTGTGTGTGTCAGGTCCACACATACTGTATTGTGTCCACTGGCTAGTGGCTAGGCCTGCACTCATACCGTTACAGGGTGTCATTCACTCAAATACCGTGCAGATAAAAAAAATTATATTAAAAATTTTTGGGTGATATAATCACATTTGCAAGCCCGTGTGTGTCAGGCCCACACATACTGTACTGTGCCCACTGCCCAGTGCCCACCACTTATATAGGTTGGTACAGTACCTTGCACGTATAGTACCACTTCACATTAAAAAAAAAATGACAGGCAGAGGCAGGCCACCCCGCAGTGGCCGTCGTGGTAGTGGTGCTGTGATTTCCACTGGCCCTGTAATAATGCCCAGTGTTCAGAGGCCACGTACCCATAACCCAAAAAATTCAGAGAAAATAGCTGACTGGCTTACACAGGACACCCAATCTTCAACAGCTTCCGCTAAGAAACTTGACGCACCATCCTCCTCCAGCTCTGCTTTGGTTACCTGCTCTCAAGTTACCACTCTCCCGCCCGCCGCCACCACCACCACTACCACCACAGCCACCACAGCCGCCTCACTTGATCCCTCAGAGGAGTTATTTACACATCAGTTGGATGAAATTAGTGATGCACAACCATTATTGCCAGGGGGTGTAGATAACAGGGATATGTCTCAGTCAGGCAGCATTACACACATGGACGTACAGTGTGATGATGATGATGATGTTGTACCCACTGCTGCTTCCTTTGCTGAGATGTCAGAAACAAGTGAAGTGGTTGATGATGACGATGTGTCCGTGGATGCCACGTGGGTGCCTGCTCGAAGAGAAGAAGAAGAGGGGGAAAATTCAGAAGGGGAATCAGAGAGAAGGAGGAGACGAGTTGGAAGCAGGGGGAGGTCATCGCAAGGAGTGAGTATCAGCATGTGTCAGCACCCGGGGTCAGACAGACAGCACGCCAATCAACGCATGCTGTTGCCACCACCAGAATGCCGCCATTGCAAAGCTCAGCAGTGTGGCATTTTTTTTGTGTGTCTGCCTCTGTCAACAGCGATGCCATTTTCAACCTGTGCCAAAAGAAACTGAGTCGTGGGAAATCCAATACCCACCTAGGTACAACTGCTTTGCGAAGGCACATGATCGCACATCACAAACGCCTATGGGATCAACACATGATGACGAGTAGAAGCAGCACACAAGCTCAAAGCCACCATCCTCCTCCTGGTCCAGCATCTTCAGCCACGTCAACCACTGCTGTCCTCCTTGCCCCCTCTCAACCACCCGCCACTCCGCCTCTCACCTTGAGCAGTTCCATCTCATCTGCCCACAGTCAGGTGTCTGTAAAAGAAATGTTTGAGTGTAAGAAGCCAATGTCACTGAGTCATCCCCTTACCCGGCGTCTGACAGCTGGCATGACGGAACTCTTAGCCCGCCAGCTTTTACCATACCAGCTGGTGGAGTCTGAGGCCTTCAAAAAATTTGTCGCTATTGGGAAACCACAGTGGAAGGTACGGGGACAAATTTTTTTTTCTAATAAGGCAATCCCAAACCTCTACTCAGTGATTGAAAAGGAAGTCATGGCATCTCTGGCATACAGTGTTGGGGCAAGGGTCTTTCTGAGTACTGATACCTGGTCTGCAAAGCACGGTCAGGACAGGTATATCACCTACACTGCGCATTGGGTCAACCTGCTGACGGCTGCCAAGCATGGAATGCGTGGCTCTGCAGCTGAGTTGGTGACACCGCCACGACTTGCAGGCAGGCCTACTGCCACCTCCTCTACTCCTCCTACTCCATCCTCTTCCATAACCTCCTTGGCTGAGTCCTCTTCTGCTGCGGCGTCTGGCTGCACATCAACTGAATCCCCCCAGCTATTCCACATCCCGGATACAACAGTGTCACGATGTCTTGGGGTACACTTGCCTCAAAGCAGAGAGCCACACCGGACCAGCACTCCTGTCCGCCCTGAATACACAAGTGGATCATTGGCTGACTCCGCACCAACTGGAGATTGGCAAAGTGGTGTGTGACAATGGAAGCAATTTGTTGGCGGCATTTAATTTGGGCAAGTTGTCACATGTGCCGTGCATGGCACATGTGTTGAATCTCATCATACAACACTTTGTTTCTAAGTACCCAGGCTTACAGGACGTCCTCAAGCAGGCCAGGAAGGTGTGTGGCCATTTCAGGTGTTCCTAAACGGCCATGGTGCACTTTTCAGACATTCAGCGCCGAAACAACATGCCAGTGAGGCGCTTGATTTGCGACAGCCTGACACGTTGGAATTCAACACTCCTAATGTTCGACCGCCTGCTCCAACAAGAAAAAGCCGTCAACGAGTATTTGTATGACCGGGGTGCTAGGAGAGTCTCTGCGGAGCTGGGAATTTTTTTGCCACGTTACTGGACGCTCATGCGCAATGCCTGTAGGCTCATGCGTCCTTTTGAGGAGGTGACAAACCTAGTCAGTCGCACCGAAGGCACCATCAGCGACCTCATCCCATTTGTTTTCTTCCTGGAGCGTGCTCTGCGAAGAGTGCTGGATCAGGCTGTAGATGAGCGGGAAGAGGAAGAGGAAAAGTTGTGGTCACCATCCTCACCAGAAACAGCCTTGTCATCATCGCTTGCCGGACCTGCGGCAACGCTGCAAGAGGAGTATGAGGAAGAGGAGTCAGAGGAGTAATGTGGCTTTGAGGAGGAGGAAGACCAACCACAGCATGCATCCCAGGGTGCTCGTTGTTGTCACCTCTCTGGGACCTGTGGTGTTGTACGTGGCTGGGGGGGGAGAACAGACCGTCAATAACATCAGTGAGGAGGAGGAATGGGAAATTAGTAGCTAGGCATCCAACCTTGTGCAAATGGGGTCTTTCATGCTGTCATGTCTGTTGAGGGATCCTCGTATAAAAAGGATGAAGGAGAACGCCCTGTACTGGGTGGCCACGCTACTAGACCCCCGGTATAAGCAGAAAGTGGCTGAAATGTTACCAAATTACCGGAAGTCAGAAAGGATGCAGCAGTTCAAAACCAAACTAAAAAATATGCTTTACACAGCTTATAAGGGGGATGTAACAGCACAACGGGAATCTAACAGGGGAAGAGGGGAAAGTAATCCTCCTCCTACCACGACCACGGCGGCAAGGACAGGACACTTCACAGATGTGTTGTTGATGGAGGACATGCAGAGCTTTTTCAGTCCTACACATCGCCACAGCCCTTCGGGATTCAGCCTTAGAGAATGACTCGACCGACAGGTAGCAGACTACCTCGCCTTAACTGCAGATATCGACACTCTGAGGAGCGATGAACCCCTTGACTACTGGGTGTGCAGGCTTGACCAGTGGCCTGAACTATCCCAGTTTGCGATAGAACTTCTGGCCTGCCCCGCTTCAAGTGTCCTGTCAGAAAGGACCTTTAGTGCAGCAGGAGGCATTGTCACTGACAAAAGAAGTCGCCTCAGTCAAAAAAGTTTTAATTACCCGACCTTCATTAGGATGAATGAGGCATGGATCCCGAAGGGACTGACAGTAGGGGATACGTTTAACTAACAAATGGCCTGATGACATGCCTTGGCCTCAAAATAGTCCCCACGCTGCTGTATTTAATGTCTACATACCGGATGACTTTCGTGAATTCTCCGCCACCAACTAGGGTTAAAGCCGCAATGTTTTAGTCACCTTTCTGCCTTGAAAACATCAATTTTTCCGGACCCTGCTACAACAGCGGCTGCAACAATAACATTATTTTTCAGGCATGTGTACATGCCTAATTTTTCTGGCCTCTGGTGCTGCACTGTGGCTGCAAAAAAAAAAAGGCACATACAAGTGTCAATTCCCCTTTCGTGATCGTTACCTTGCTGTGGTGAAGGGGCTTGCTTATCACAATGAAGCGATCATCACCTCTAAGAGTGTGTTGGCAATGTTGCCACACCCCAGATGATAAGGCCGTTGCTTCATTATGATCAGACCAAAAGCGATCGGCTGGATGTTTTTTCAGAGAAAAAACTTAATTTTTGTAATTTTTTTTTTTTAAGTTGTATGGGTGGGTTTTTAATACATAAAATAAAATAAAAATCATAATAAAGTATCTTAATAGTTTATTAGAAATAATGCAGACAATTTAAAAAATCCCCATCAATTCCAATACAAAGCAAGTACAGAGCTTAGAAGAAAATTATTTCAGGATGTCGTAATGGTTCGTTAATTCGACAATGGTTAATCAATTCGACACACGTCCCCGGATAGGGGATGTAACAGGGATTAAACTGATAGGAATAGTACTAGTTAAGACACCACTCATATAGGGTGTCACAGCACATTGCTCCGTGCACGCACAGTGCCCCAACTTGGGAGTAAGAGGACCGACCAAGCTGCTTTTTCCATCTCCCGGTTCCTAAAATCAATTCAGTTTGGTGTATCAGAGTTTGGTCTGTCACGGTGAAGGCAGTCGAAGGTACTCGGCCTAAATTTTTTTTCACAAAAGGCAATCCCACCCTGAAATGGGACGTAACTGTCATGGTCTTACCTTCTTACTGTTCTCCTTCGTTTGACATGTGCTGGCGGCCATCTTGGTTTCTGGGTTTCTTGTAGCCTCCCACCCTGCGGCTTCTCCTTCCCACTGGGAGGAGCTGGATGCCTAGCTCATATATATAGGAGGTCTGTGGCTTCAGTTCCTTGCTTGGTCCTCCTGTGTTCACATGCTTCTAAGACTGCTGCTGCTTCTGGTTCCTGATCCTGGCCTCGTCTGACTACCCCGTTGGTTCCTGATCCTGGCTTCGTCTGACTATCCTGCTGGTTCCTGATCCAGGCTTCGTCTGACTACCCTTCTGGTTCCTGACCTCTGTCTACGCAAGACCCTGCTTCGGTTTAGCCATCCGTTTGGACTTTTGCTTACAGCTTGATTTTCAATAAAGCCTTCTTATTTCCACTTATCTCTTGTTGTACGTCTGGTTCATGGTTCCATGACATTAGGACCAAGCCATGAATTTTGACGGTACAGGGCCATCCTCGCTACCTACGCTGGTTGCCAGACTTGATCAGCATGATCACCTGTTGGGTCGGTTCGCTGTGGCGTTGCAAACCCTGCTTGAACGCACGGCTCATTTCGCTTCCGTTGCCGATGGGTCGGTTGTCGCTCCTGGGCCCGCTCCTACTGCCGCTCCGGTTGTTGCGCCAGAGTCTACCCCGACACCTGTTGCTGCGCCTGCGATGTCTCGGGGTATGACCGGTTCTGCCCCCCTTCCACAGCTCTTTGGGGGAGAGCCAACTCAGTGCCGAGGTTTCCTTAACCAGGTGGGCATTTATTTCGAGTTGCTGCCACATGCCTTTCCTACTGAGAGATCAAAGGTGGGCTTCTTGATCTCGCTGCTCTCGGACAAGGCCTTGGCCTGGGCCAGCCCTTTATGGGAGAACAACAATCCGGTGGTTGCCGAGTTTTCCGGTTTTGTTGCTTCTCTTCAGAAGGTATTCGATGTGCCGGCTCGTGCTGCCTCTGCTGCGAAGCTCCTTATGTCCATCAGACAGGGTTCACGATCCGTAGCTGAATACGCCATTGAGTTTCGTACCCTGGCAGCAGAGGTGGGCTGGAATAATGAGGCTCTGGTCGCTGCTTTCTCTCATGGTCTCTCGGATGCCTTGAAGGATGAGGTTGCAGCTAAGGACCTACCAGTGGAGCTCGAGTCTCTTATTTCTTTCCTGATTTTGATTGACACCAGACTCAGGGAGAGACCTTCCTTTAAGGAGAGCCTGCGGAGGTCTTCTAACAGATTGGCGCCTACGTTTGCTGTCCCACCCGTGCCTCCCTCTCCTCCCACGCCTCCTGGGGATGACTCGTCTGGGGGTGAACCCATGCAGCTGGGGTTTGCTCGCCTGTCCGAGGGGGAGAGGGTACTCCGGAGACGCGAGGGCCGATGCATGTACTGTGGTCTCGGTGGGCATTTTCGGTTGGCATGTCCGAACCGTCCGGGAAACGCTCGCACCTGAGATCCTGTCGGGGGCAGATCTTGGGTGGAGTCTCCTCGTCCCCGGTTTCCCGTGTTGACAAACCACTGATCACTGTTGTCCTCTCCTGGGTCGGGGGCTCGGTGACGACCCAGGCGTTGGTGGACTCTGGTGCTGGTGGTTTGTTCATTGATAGTGTGTTCGCTGCCGCCAATTCCATTCCTCTGCAGCCTCGAGGTTCCCCACTGGCTCTTGAGGCGATAGACGGCAGACCCCTTCTACCGCCACACGTGACTCATGAGACCCTTCAAGTGGGGATAGCCATTGGTGCCGTTCACAGAGAGTCGGTCTGTCTCCAGGTGATTTCGTCTCCAGACAACTCGGTGGTCTTGGGGTACCCCTGGCTCCAGAAGCATAATCCGACTTTCGATTGGAGATCGGCCGAGATCCTCTCGTGGTCACCGCAGTGTGGGGCTAGTTGCATCCATGGGCCTGTCAAGTTGCTGTGTACTTCCTCGGACTCTCTGTTGCCTCCTGAATACGAAGAGTACCGGGATGTATTCGATAAGGTGCGCGCGGTTGCCCTACCTCCGCACCGCCCATACGATTGAGCCATAGAGTTACAATCTGGTGCCGTTCCTCCTCGTGGCAAAGTCTATCCACTGTCGGTAGCGGAGAATGAGGCCATGGAGGAGTACGTGAGGGAGGCGCTTTCACGCGGACACATTCGCAAATCCTCGTCCCCGGCAGGGGCTGGATTTTTCTTTGTGAAAAAGAAGGGCGGTGAGTTGAGGCCTTGCATCGATTACAGGGGTCTCAATCGCATCACGATCAAGAACGCTTACCCGATACCCTTGATTTCCGAGCTGTTCGATCGCCTCAAAGGGACCACGGTCTTTACCAAACTCGACCTGAGGGCGGCATATAACCTGGTAAGGATCAAGGCGGGCGATGAGTGGAAGACCGCGTTTAACACCAGGACCGGTCATTATGAATCCTTGGTTATGCCCTTTGGGTTGTGCAATGCGCCCGCAGTCTTCCAGGAATTCATCAACGATGTTTTCCGTGACCTGTTGCAGCAGTGTGTGGTGGTCTATTTGGATGACATCTTGGTATATTCTGAATCCATGGAGGCCCACATTATGGATGTTAGACGAGTGTTGCAACGGTTACGAGAGAACAGGCTGTTCGGTAAGCTTGAGAAATGCGAATTTCACCGATCCCAGGTAACCTTCTTAGGTTACATCATTTCCGCTGAGGGGTTCTCCATGGATCCTGAGAAGGTTTCGGCTGTCTTACAGTGGCCCCAGCCCAGTGGTCTCCGTGCCCTGCAGCGCTTTTTGGGCTTCGCCAATTATTATCGGAAGTTCATCAGGGACTTTTCTATGCTAGCCAAGCCTCTCACGGATCTGACCAGGAAGGGCAGTAATTTCCAGGTCTGGCCGCTCAAGGCCATCCGAGCTTTTGAGGCTCTAAAGTCCGCCTTTGTGTCGGCTCCGATTCTGTCGCATCCCAACCCTTGGTTGCCGTTTGTCCTCGAGGTGGACGCGTCTGAGACGGGAGTAGGCTCCCTTCTGTCTCAGCGTAGAACACCAGAGGGTCCTCTGCTTCCTTGTGGGTTTTACTCCCGGAAACTGTCTTCCGCGGAGTGCAACTATCAGATTGGTGACAGGGAGTTATTGGCCATCGTGCAGGCCCTTAAAGAATGGAGGCACTTGCTCGAGGGTTCGGTGGTTCCGGTTCTCATCCTGACGGACCACAAGAATCTGACCTACCTTTCTGAGGCCAAGAGATTGACACCACGTCAGGCCAGATGGGCTCTGTTCTTGTCACGTTTTAATTACGTGGTCTCCTACCTACCCGATTCCAAGAACATCAGAGCGGATGCCTTATCACGGCAGTACTCCGAGCTGTCCGGGGAGGAGTCGATTCCGACTTCGGTCATACCTCCGAATCAGATCCTGGCCGCCATTCGCACCAGCCTGACCTCTCCCCTGGGTGAGCAGATTTTGACGGCTCAATCTGGTGCTCCCTCTGGGAGACCCAACGGCAGGTGTTTTGTGCCTGAGGAGTTGCGCACTCGGTTGTTGCGAACCTACCATAACTCCAAGGCCGCGGGGCATCCTGGAAAGAATCAGCTGTCCTGGGCTGTTTCACGTCTGTTCTGGTGGCCTTCTCTACGTTCCGACATCGCCGCATATGTAGCGGCATGCTCCGTTTGTGCCCAGAGTAAGTCCCCTTGGCACCTTCCGTTGGGCCTTTTGCAACCCATAGCCACCGGGGAGCGCCCATGGTCACACCTGGGGATGGATTTCATTGTGGACCTCCCTGCATCCCGAGGCCATACGGTCATTCTCATGATTGTGGATCGGTTTTCCAAAATGTGCCACTGTGTTCCTCTCAAGAAGTTACCCTCTGCACAAGAGTTGGCCACGATTTTCGCCAGGGAGGTCTTCCGGTTGCACGGTTTGCCCAAGGAGATTGTGTCGGATCGGGGGAGTCAGTTTGTGTCCAGGTTCTGGCGCGCCTTTTGCTCCCAGTTGGGGATTCATCTCTCTTTCTCCTCGGCCTACCACCCTCAGTCCAATGGGGCCGCAGAACGATCCAATCAGGCCTTGGAGCAATTCCTTCGTTGCTATGTCTCCGATCACCAAGACAATTGGGTTGACCTCCTGCCTTGGGCTGAGTTTGCCAGGAACACGGCGGTGAACTCTTCGTCTGGGACGTCTCCCTTCATGGCCAATTATGGGTTCCAACCTGCCGTGTTACCGGAGGTATTCTCTCCCCAGGATATTCCGGCTGTGGAGGATCACCTTTCCGTCCTACGTGCTTCTTGGGTACAGATCCAGAGGTCCCTTGAGGTCTCTGCGCAGCGCCAGAGACTCCAGGCTGATCGCAGACGAGCGCCCGCGCCTTCCTACCAGGTCGGAGACCGTGTATGGCTGTCCACCCGCAACCTCAACCTTCGAGTGCCCACTCCCAAGCTGGCGCCTCGCTTTGTTGGTCCCTTCCGAGTGCTTCGCAGGGTAAACCCGGTAGCCTATGCCCTTGCGCTTCCTCCTGGCATGCGGATCTCCAACGTGTTTCATGTCTCCCTGTTGAAGCCATTGGTGTGTAATCGTTTCACTTCCTCGGTTCCTCGGCCCCGTCCGGTCCAAGTGGGCAATCGTGAGGAATATGAGGTGAGCAATATCCTGGACTCACGCCTGGTCCGCGGTCGGTTGCAGTTTTTGGTCCATTGGCGTGGTTATGGTCCAGAGGAGCGTTCCTGGGTTCCCTCCGCAGATGTCCATGCTCCTGCTTTGCTCCGAGCCTTCCACGCACGCTTCCCTCAGAAACCGTTCCTTACTCCGCGGAGGAGGGGCCCTTGAGGGGGAGATACTGTCATGGTCTTACCTTCTTACTGTTCTCCTTCGTTTGACATGTGCTGGCGGCCATCTTTGTTTCTGGGTTTCTTGTAGCCTCCCACCCTGTGGCTTCTCCTTCCCACTGGGAGGAGCTGGATGCCTAGCTCATATATATAGGAGGTCTGTGGCTTCAGTTCCTTGCTTGGTCCTCCTGTGTTCACATGCTTCTAAGACTGCTGCTGCTTCTGGTTCCTGATCCTGGCCTCGTCTGACTACCCCGTTGGTTCCTGATCCTGGCTTCGTCTGACTACCCTGCTGGTTCCTGATCCAGGCTTCGTCTGACTACCCTTCTGGTTCCTGACCTCTGTCTACGCAAGACCCTGCTTCGGTTTAGCCATCCGTTTGGACTTTTGCTTACAGCTTGATTTTCAATAAAGCCTTCTTATTTCCACTTATCTCTTGTTGTACGTCTGATTCATGGTTCCATGACAGTAACAGGGATTAAACTGATGAGAATAGTACTACAGAAAATACCACTCATATCGGGTGTGACAGTAAATTGCACGGCGCAGACGCAGTGACCGTGGCGTGGATCCAAACAAAGGGGAGGGAGCCAGCAATATTTTAACCATCTCCCTGTTCAAAAAATCCATTTAAAATGGACCCCAGATTGGGGATGTAACAGCTATTAAACTGATAAGAAGAGAGAACTACAGGAAATACTACTCATATCGGGTGGGACAGTAAATTGCATGGCGCAGACGCAGTGACCGTGGATTCAAACAAAGGGGAGGGAGCCAGCGTTTTTTTAACCATCTCCCCATTCGAAAAATCTATTCAATTCACCTTTCCGGGACCCTTGGTGTTGTACGTGGCTGGGTGGAGGAAGAAACCTTCAATGACATTAACGGGACTTGGCTAGCTTGGTATCCAACTTTGTGCAAATGGGGAGTTTGCGGTTGGGCAAATGGACTGCTTGCGGTTGTTTGCGTTGCATTAAAAGGGGAGTTTGGTCTGTCAATGTCTGTGAAGCGGGCGTAACCCTTACACTACCTGATCGATACAACATCATACCTGATCGTATACACACACTGGGTATGCCCTATGTCCTAAACAGGTTAAACAAAATTTGCCACAAATATATTTGGATCGAACCACATTTTTTATAGAAATTGGCGAACCGGCAAATCTAATTTTGGAAAAAGTTGCTCATCTCAAACCACAATTGCTTTATATAACACTGGCTTGTTGCATCAGGGTACATACATTTTTTTTTACATACCGTATACCACGAGTATTGCAGTCTTTGAAATTGCATAATATTAAAGGTATTGAGGCATTAAGAAGAACATTAACAGAAAAACTTTTCGGGATTCAGAAGTCCCTTGCAAGTTCAAATGATTCCCTTGGCTAATATTAGGTTTGGTTGAAGCAACGTAAGACGCAAAGTGAACCAATAGAGGAGCATATGATTTTTCATAGCACTATAAGCTAATACTATAAAGTTAATAGACCATGGATCTAAGAACACACAACAAAATGAATAGTAAATCATTACTTTCTTTTCAATCTGGAATATTTTCCAGTGATTTCCAGCATTTGAGCAGGCGTGACCTGGTCACATTTCAATGGACACGTCACTGTTAAGGAACACAGTCCCTGTCATGTTCCTTAATAAATTTTAAATGTTTTCTCACAACTCTGAACTAGAAGTACTACAATGGAGAATCAGCCTAGAAATAATGGCCAATTTATTTAAGAACTGCTATCAATCAGAGCCAGGCTAATGAGCATTACATTCAAAGAGCAGACTTTCAGTATTTCTTTGGGTTCCTTCAAGTTCTGATTGCCTTGCTTTAAGTAATACAAATGTGCTTAGTGTTCAATGTCGCTCTGTTGCATTTTACTGCTGTTATTTAGCAGTTTGCATTATGGAATTTCATGGCTTTTTAAACAATCCTCAGCTCTCGTCACTGGATTTATAGCTAGTGAAAAATGGCCATAGAGGCTTCAATTTCCAAAATGTCACTGAAATGTTTTTTTTTTTTTTTTTTTTCGGAGCTCAATGCAAGAATGATATTCTGAACATCACATTTTATCAGGGACTAATAACATGAGTTTTAAGATACCTGAAGTTTTAATACAATAAGTAAGACTTGAACAAACAGAAGTGTCCAAAGACCAGTCAAGTTCATCCATTTGCAGCCAAAACTGCTCTGCATGACTGCAGAAAATGTAGACTGTCAAGTGAAGCAGTCATAAGGGAGGGAAATGTAAAGACAGATGATGTCTGGCATGGTACAGATCTTGTTCCTACAATAAAAATGATGTATTACTTCTGTTTCTTGGCTGAGTGTCTTTATCACTTTTGTGGCTTAATAAAAAAAATCAGGGCTTAAAGGGCTATTCCAGGATTTTACGATTGATGATCTATCCTTAAAGGAGTTGTGCAGCACTTAAATATTGATGACCTATCAGGATGACCAGGATAGGTCATGAAAATCATATTGGCAGTGGTTTGACATCTGACAGCCCGCCAATCAGCTGTTTGAAGAGGTTGTGGCACTCATGTGACTTGTGAGTGCCACATCCTCTTGACTGTTAAAAGGGCTGTCCCACGAAAAAAATTCTACAGTTTTCAAGCTAGCACCTGGATCTGAATACTTTTGTAATTAAAAATTTAGAATAGTCACTGAGTTATTCAGTAAAATGTATCTGTATAGTGCCACCTGCTCTTCCAGCTCACTCAGGTGGCCGCACATGCACAGTTTCATCCTCTAACTGCTTCCTGAGTTGTGATAGGGAGAGAGCTGCAGCAGAAAAGACACGCCCCCTGAGCTGCAGCAGAATGGACACGCCCCCTGATCTGCAGTAGAAAAGTCCCTCCCCTTGAGATGCCAGCTTGATATAAATCTAGCAGAGCAATGAATGGGGAGATCTCTGGATCCATGTGAGGTACAGGGCTGGTTCCAGCTTTGTTAGAACGAGACTTTCATGTACCATATGATGTCTGGTTTTCAGTTTTTACATTAGTCATGGGATAATGTCTTTAACTAGCCATGGCAACTATACTGTAACTGTAGCAAAGTGTGCACCTGTACAATCACCATGCAGTTTTTTAATCACTAGAAGAAAACAATAAAGGTTCAGATTTAGTGGCAGCAAACAAAGATCTTGAAATCAGGTACTGGACAGTCCTGTCAGAGCTAACCTCAAAGTGTTTGTAATCCCTAAAGCTAACATGCAGACAGCAAACAAACAGAATATGGCAAAGTTATTAGTGATGAGCGGGAGGTGCCATATTCGATTTCGCGATATTTCGCGAATATTCGAATGAATATTCGTGTTATATTCGTCGAAATCGAATATTCGTAATTATTCCAATTATCGCGAATAATATACGAATTTTTTTTTCGCGTATTGCGATTATTTATCTTGATAGTATAAGGCAACGTTCCTATGCTAATTGACTATGGCTAGGCTAATATGTGTATTTTACGAAATTTCGTGATTTGCTCTAACTTCGTCTCTTAGAATATTACGAATATTCTAAAAGACGAAGTTAGAGCAATATTACGAAATTTCGTAAAATACACATATAGATTGTAATTTAGCTAATATACTGCTATAATCCCTTTTTTTGCCTCTAATTTTTTTTTTGCCTCTTCTGAACTTAAGTTTTGTAAAATATGTACACTATTAAAAAATAATACTATAGCAGTATATTAGCTTAAATACAATCTATGTGTATTTTACGAAATTTCGTAATATTGCTCTAACTTCGTCTTTTAGAATATTCGTAATATTCTAAAAGACGAAGTTAGAGCAATATTAAGAACATTTGCAAAAGCCGAAATTGCGATGCGAGTAATATAATACGAAATAATCGCATGAAGATTTCAACTTAGCACTGCTATATTCCATATTCTAGCCTAATATGGAATATAGCTGTGCTAAGTTAGCACTGCTCTATTCCACACTAGGCTAGAATATGGAATATAGCAGTGCTAAGTTGAAATCTTCATGCGATTATTTCGTGTTATATTACTCGCATCGCAACTTGCGAAATTTGCAAATGTTCTTAATATTGCTCTAACTTCGTCTTTTAGAATATTACGAATATTCTAAAAGACGAAGTTAGAGCAATATTACGAAATTTCTAAAAGACGAAGTTAGAGCAATATTACGAAATTTCGTAAAATACACATAGATTGTATTTAAGCTAATATACTGCTATAGTAATATTTTTTAACAGTGTACATATTTTACAAAACTTAAGTTCAGAAGAGGCAAAAAAAATTAGAGGAAAAAAAAAGGGATTATAGCACTATATAAGCTAAATTACAATCTATATGTGTATTTTACGAAATTTCGTAATATTGCTCTAACTTCGTCTTTTAGAATATTCGTAATATTCTAAAAGACGAAGTTAGAGCAATATTAAGAACATTTGCAAATTTCGCAAGTTGCGATGCGAGTAATATAACACGAAATTATCGCATGAAGATTTCAACTTAGCACTGCTATATTCCATATTCTAGCCTAGTGTGGAATAGAGCAGTGCTAACTTAGCACAGCTATATTCCATATTAGGCTAGAATATGGAATATAGCAGTGCTAAGTTAAAATCTTCATGCGATTATTTCGTATTATATTACTCGCATCGCAACTTGCGAAATTTCGTAAAATACACATATAGATTAGATTGTAATTTAGCTAATATGGAATATAGCAGTAAGTTGAAAACGCCACTGACTGGAGCAGCCAGGAAGCCAGGAATCCAAAGGACAGGTAAGAACAACTTTAGAGAAGTGGGAAAGAAAAAAAATATTATAATAAAAAAAAAAATACGAATATTCGAATTCGCGAATATATAGAACGATATTCTAAATATTCGCGAAATCTCGAAATTGCGATATTCGAGAAAAAAATTCGTAATTCGAATATTCGCGCTCAACACTAAAAGTTATACATGGAAATAATGGAACTAGGGATAAAGATTAATCTGGATTACATTGTTACTATACCTTGTTACTATATGCTTTCTACCAACATCAAGGTCACTTCTGTAATTGGGTACCAAACACTAACTTAAGCCTACAAAATATGTAAAAAAGAAGGATTGGTCACTCTTATATGGAAATATAGGGTGTTTGTTTTATTGATATTAGTATTACTATAGGTTAAAATACAAAACCATGGATATAAAATACATACAAGGATAAAACAATATCCTATATCTATTCTCTATTTGTCATGTGTGTGACAAAGACGATAATAATTTCAATACTGGACAGAAAACAGCGTCACAATGTCTCCACCTGGATTCAATGGTCTGTTGTGTGGAAGACAAATTGATACAAGTATTCACCCAGTGATTTAGATACAGTATCGAATGAATAAATCAGCTGTATGATGGTAGGGGATGAGTCTCTAATGGTTGTATCAAAGTCCATATATATAACGAAATCCCACTCTTTTATGGATGAAAGATAGATTGTCTCTGCTCCTTTTCTTAGTGCTATAGCGTATAGCTCTGATAGCCCGTGCAAGCCACTTTGGAACACAATGGGTACGCACAAATCGGCCACTATAGACCAATGCTGCACCGTATGCGCCTGCTGACTGCTGTACTATGTTTGTTAGAATTATCGCTGTACAGATAGTTTCAGTCGTCACAGACAGTGTATTCGGTCGATGTTAACTGGATGTTATACCCACTGGGATAGTGGGCTTACCTTTGTTGAAGCCGTCGGATGAAGGTAAAGGCTTGAATGCGAGCTCCTGCTTAGCTGAATCGGCCGGCGTCCCGGCTGCAGAGCTGCTCGCGTCCCACGTGTTCTCCGCGGGAAATTTCAACCGGATGTAAAAAGTCCTTCTCTATCAGCGCTGATAAATGACGTGTTGTGATGATTCCAACACTAAATCCAAGAGTTTCTTTTTCTTTGTAGTGCACTTAGTAGAAGATGGGGTATTCGTCGTGACGCGTGACGGGGAAACACTGTCCCCTTCCTCAGTAGCATACTCCCATCTTGTAAAACCATGTAATTTATACTAGTGTTGGTTATCACCAAGGTCCGGACTGGACTCTGGAATGTTTCATTCAGGGTCAGTATAGCATTTTTAGATATTATTTTAATGCATTGTTTTCGTGTCCCAATCTGAGTCATTGTCCTATTCATACCTAACATTTTAGTCTACAGATATAGGATATCATATCAGATATTAATATTTCATTTCTTAATTCTAAACATATGATAAAATACACTTTAAGAACATATAAAAATATAAATAAATAATACCAAACATACTCAAGTCTGTTATTCCAAAGCTCTTTTAGAGGATTTGATTATCCTTCATTAAAATCTTCATTTTATTGAAAAAACGCACTTCACTTCTAAAAAACGCACTTGCGGTTTTGCTGCGTTTTCTACAGGTTTGATGCGCCTTTTTTCTTCTCTCACTTCCTATGTATCCAAAATTGATCAGAGGTGTTCTATATATGAAGTCTCCTATTATGCGATGTGTATGGCAGTAGAAACTATGGCAGTAGAAAAGATGGTAGAGGGGTGGCACGTGTGGGGTAGAGGGAGAGTCGTGGTGCTGGGAAAAACAGCCTAACGACGACTCTACATCGACACCCACACGGACCACCCATATTCTATATGAACCCAAAGATTTCTAACTCCGCATTTAGGCCTCTAGGTAAGAGACTACCAAATTCATAGATTTTTCTAGATTCCGCCCTTGATAGTCTCTCAATTTGATTGTCTCCTCGCCAATGCTTCTCTACCCTTTCCAGTGCCATGAAAGAGAGACCTCTAGGATTTTGTTGATGTACGTCCTTGAAGTGCTTGGACAGCGAGTGTTTTTCATACCCTTTAGAAATATTATTAAGGTGTTCCGCTATCCTAACCTTCAAGGTACGTTTGGTCCGCCCAATGTATTGTCTCAAACATGGACACTGGATTAGGTAGATAACATTGGTGGAGTTGCATGTGAGAAAGTGCTTGATGGTCATAGTGTGTGAGTTTTGTGTGGAGGTGACTGTGGTTGTTTTCCTTGGAAATTTGGTCTTCCTACATCCCAAACAACTACCACATCTATAAAAGCCCTTCTGTTGGAGCCAGTTCGTTACTTGACCTTTTTTCTTTTTTTCTTTTACTGAAGGGGCTATTTGGATTCCCAAATTGGGGGCTCTTGAGTATATGATTTTAGGAATTGGTGGTAGGAGCGTCCCTATAATTTTGTCCCTATGTAGATGATGCCAATGGGATTTTATGATAGATTCTATTTGTTTGGCCTGAGTGTTGTATGGTAAAATAATTCTAAAGTCAGAATTATTTTCTTTTCTACATTTTTGTATTGGTTCAAAGAAAGTTTTTCTGTCCAACTCTTTTACTTTGACAAGGGCCTCATTAATAATTGTATCTGAGTAGTTCTTTTCCTTAAATTGTTTACTCATGCTTATGGCTTCCTCCTCAAACTTGTCCTCTTCCGTGCAGTTGCGCTTAAGTCGGCGGAACTGCCCGAATGGGACGTTAGTTAGCCACCTTGGTAGGTGGCAGCTTGAGAAAGGAATATAGCCATTCTTGGCCGTAGGTTTATGGAAAGTATTACATACATATTTGTTGTTTTTTCGTATGATCTCGATATCCAAGAATTCAACTCTCTCGCTCCCAATGTTGGAGGTGAACTTTAAGTTGTTTTCATTGTTATTGATCTCCTCAACAAATTTGTTCAAACTTTCTTGTGTTCCACCCCAAATGAAGATGACATCATCTATATATCGCCGCCACAGGACCAGGTCTGCCCCCAGAATCGGGTCGATGTTATTTACCTCCCTCTGAGCCAAAAATAAATTGGCATAACTGGGGGCAAACCTGGTCCCCATGGCGGTTCCCCTCCTCTGCAGATAGAATTGATCAGAGAAGAGGAAATAGTTGTGATGTAGGATGTGGTTAACACCCTCCAACATGTATTCTATTTGGTTTTCTTCCCATGTCGTACCTTTGGATAATTGTTCCCTCAAGGCTGAGATACCCTGATTATGATCAATGATGGTATAGAGGGACTGGACGTCCAGGGTACCCATTATCCAATGGTCCTGGGCGTCCAGGCCCTCCAAAAACCCTACAATCTCAGTGGTATCACGTATATAAGATCTAATCTTCCTCACCTCAGGCTGGAGTAGGGTATCTATATACTGAGATAGATTCACTGTGAGGGATCCAATTCCCGAAATAATCGGACGGCCCGGTGGGTCCACAATGCTCTTGTGGACCTTTGGTAGGCAATAGAAAATTGGTAACCTACCCGGCATGTCTAAAATAAAATTGTATTCCGATTGTGTTAAAATCCTCTGTTCTAATCCTTTTTTGCAATATTCTGAAAGTACCCGTCTGAAATCCTCAGTCGGGTCCTTTTTCAGAGGAATATAGGTAGTTTGATCTGCCAACTGTCTCAGGCATTCCTTATTATATTGCTCCTCTCCCCAAATCACAATCGCCCCTCCCTTATCAGCTGGGCGGACAACTATTTTTTCATTTTTCTGTAACTCCCTTATAGCTTTAATCTCCCCATTTGTGAGGTTGTTTTTGTGTACATTTCTTATTTTTAGTTTTTCCAAATCTGCCTCCACATTTTTCTGAAATGTGGCCATTTCTGGTCCAATCTCAGATCTCGGAAATTTTTTTGACTTATTCCTTAATTGTGTGTGAATATAGGAATCTTGTGTTTGGTGTTCCATCATAGGTGGATTCTTAATAAAATATTTTTTTAGGCAAATTTTCCGAATGAATTTTTGGATGCCTATATATGTGTTAAATTTATTCAAAGAAAGTGATGGTGCAAATTTTAAACCTTTATTTAAAAGTGTGACCTGAGTGGTAGTAAGATTCATTCCACTCAAATTGATAATGTTATTGTCAGTAGTGTTTAATAATGATCCCTGTGTTCCCCTCTTTCCCTTTGATCGCCGTGTCTTCCTCTTTTTTGATAATAATTTTCCCTGTGATGTGTTTCTCGTATGTTCTCCGGATTGTAATTGTCCGGGGAATCCAGTGTCCATAATCCGTGTCTCCCTGAATCCGTTTTCGGCCGTGTTTGGTTTCTCTGTACCTCTTGAGCCCTGTGTCTCAGATTGTAAGGTGCTCTGTGTGTGTAAGGAGTTATCCTCCCTTGATCTGTTAATTGAGGTTGTTTTGGTTTTAACCGAGGGGAATGGTGAGGGGGGGTTTGATCTAAAAAAGAATGATCAGCCAAAGTCTCAAATCTATTTTGTGTCGGTATATCATACCGTCTTGACTCTCTAATTTCATTATGTTTGGGCTGGTGATTCTCTCTTACTTGTTCTTCCCTATTGGGTCTCCTCTCATCAGATTTAGCAGTATATTTATGTTTTTTAGTTTTTTTAGATATAATTTCTTGTTCTATTTTGTCTAGACTCTTATGTAATCTTTCCTGCCACATCTCATATGTCTGATCTTTTGGTAATTTGTCTATCTTTAATTTTAATGTCATTATTTTATCTGTCAAATTGCCCAGAATTGTGATTCTCCTTTTGATGATTAATTCCATCAAAGCTTTAGATTGTGAATGTAGTAACTCCTCCCATTCCTTATTAAAAGTCTCACCTGCTAGATCCTGTGCTGGGGTTTTAAACAATTGTAGGCCCTTGGGGACTTTATCATGATTTAAATATAACTGTAGGGACCGTATTTCCCAAATCTGACGCAATTTTTTTGTGTAGAAGGTCCTCTAACTCACGAAAAGATTCTACTATAGACTTTTCTTCTAAATTACTAGGATTTCCTCTTTCCATATCTTCAAAGCTATAGGTTTCAGCCTTGAGTTGTTTGGTTTCCATATAGTTCCATATATCCATATTGGGAGACAGAGGGAGCTGGATCTCAGATGGGTGATTAGAATTGGTATTGGCAGGGTGCCAATACCTTAAGCCTACAAAAGTCTGGGCATTGTGCCGGTTGCTGGCAAGACAACCTTGGTTATCCTTTACACAGGTCTCCGAAATTTGACGTCCAAGAAGTTATCATCAACCTTACTTAAAAACTGTAAGAAGGATTTTCCAGATGTGAGCTTGTCAGCAGTTGTGCTCAAGGGGTGGGAAAGGGATTGAACTGCAACCGTAAGTGAATTCTGGAGAGAAACACAGATTTGCATCATTCATATCATAGGGCAATATATGGTTTCTATATGGACAGAGGGATGGAGACATCAGATATACTGACCTGTTGCCTTAAAGAAGAACTCCCACAAAAATGTTTTATTCTCTGACCTGTTAGAAAGGTAGATGATGTAAGCTGTAGTAAATGTAATCTTCTTATCAGTGACTGTATTTGTGAGCTAATCTCTCTCTTCTAATTTTTAGTTGTGTCATGGGACCAACTGATCTCCAAATTAGACAGGACAGGAAGTCAGTTACTTCTATATTCATTCCTATAAGACTGAGAGTGAGGCTTCCGTAGGAATACATTTAGAGAAACTGACTCTGTCCACACATAAGATGCTGTGTTATTTGGAAAGTCTGATTGCTGGTCACATGGCACAGCTGAGGATCAGAAGGGAGGTTATAACTCACAAATACAGACACTGGTAAGAAGATTACCTTCACTACAGATTACATCATGTACCTACCTAGCAGGTCAGAGAATATCATTTTTTTCCGGGAGTTCTTCTTTAAACGTGGCTTGGAAAATACTGATCTTTACCATGGCCTTTGGATGTGTCCAGCAGGTCAACATTTTTGGGAACAGTTATGTAAGCTTATTAGGGATAAATTAAACTTGGGGCTTCCTGATAATTCTGAGCTAGTAATATTCCAAGCTTCCAAAGAAGCCTGTCCTTTCCAAAAAATTGTAAATTTGCTTCTAATGGCTGCAAAAAGATGCTGGGGGGGGGGGGTTAATTAATCAGTTGCCATTGTCATGTGATTCTTTTGCTCATCACTATCTATGTAATGATGGTCAATAGGGTTGAGCAAATCGAAGTATCTGAAGTGGACTTCGATCCCAATTTTTGGGAAAATTTGATTTGTGCGAAGCCGAATTTCCTCATGTTTTGTGGTAAGGAATCAATTTTCTCTGATATGGCATTTTAAAAAAAATACATACGCACCTCACCCATTCTTGATCTTGATGTATGACGTCACCATGCTGGACAGCAATTTTGCACGGGATCTTCAATCAAGAAGGCCTCAGCGGCCTCTTCACACTCAAATGGATAAGGTGAGTATTTTTTTTTTACTGAGTAAGCCTTGAAAGCCCTCATTTTTTATCTCAAATGCTGCGATCAGCAATCAATGTGGAATCTGAGGGGTTTAATGATGTGGGGTGGTGAACCGAAATTCAGCTAAGCAGCTGAGTCAAATTTTTGAAAATGTCATTCATCTCTAATAGTTCACTCCGCAAAAAGTTTATTAAAAACAAAATCAGAGCACTGTAGGAACCAGGCACAACAGCTTGTCACACCTGGCAGAGACAATAATGAAACCCAAGCAAGAAACTAAGCGGACATGGGAACTCCATTTAGGCATTTCCTTGGTTGAGTTCCAGGTTCCAATGGGATCAAAGAATTCATGATAAAAATGATGCTGCCAAGTCATTCATGAACCGAGTCAGAACACTGGTGCAGAAATGTAATAAATGAGTCTGAGCAGCATTCCCAGCCATTTCCTGCCATGTCAAGACTGGAGCAGAAGTGGAGTGCAACAGGGAACCCCATTGTGATTACAGCGTTTTGGGATAGGAGAGCTGAATATAAGCCAGTTTATGTTTTTAACCATCTCATTTTTTTCTGCTGGAATACCCATTGTTTTGCCCCAGTGGCTGTGATTTCAATTGCAGTCTGATTAGCTTATAGCATATTTAATTTGTATCATGAGAAACTGAGTTTGTTAACTAACTTTGGAGAAAGGTATGGGTGGACATATCTGTGAGGCTAACTAAAATGGAGAATAGAATGAAGTATAACTAAAGAGTGGATGATGCTTCAAATCTTTGCATTAGTGTTTTCTAAAAGATAAATTAAAAAAAAGACATCCCCAATGATCAATTTTGACAGCTTTGTGTTCCCTCTCAAATTAATGAATCTACAATTGTAGGTGGTCTTTTGTATTGTCTTATAAAGGTGGGTTATCAAGAATGGAACCCTCTCCATGGTGCCCATATATCCCAATAGAGTTATTTCATCCCTTTCTTTCTTTCTTTTTTCTTTCTTTCGGAGCTTACGCTTTGAAAATTAATTCAGAATACACTAAATAAATACATTTTCCAGTCTCAATATTTCACTGGCAAACTTTGCTGTAAGAACGTCTTCTAAACTTTAAAAAGTCTTTGAAGACCCAAATTAGGGTAAAATTAAAGGATAAAAAAAGTTCCTAAGTTTTTGAATAGATAAAATTCTGTTATAAAAATGTATTCATCATTTTCCCTGTTATTGTAGGGTGAATTATATACAGTATGTTATCGCCCCAGTTTACAGCATGGACGCTTAAACCTGTTTTTATCGCAGATCTAAAGCGTTGTATTGAATTAATGCCCATAGACAAAAAAAATGAAATGAGACACACATGTAATATTCACCATTTTAAAATATAGATAAAGAATTAAAGAAAGTGAATATATCCAATGATGCCAATACTCTTGTATCTCTTGTTATTTTGTAACATGGAGTTATTAGCAGCATGCTGCAAGACTTCAATAGAAATGTACTGATTGAAAACAGCGGTTATCCTCAAATAAAGGCTTTTCTTCAAAGCACAACATGCTGTAACATGTTTTTCTTGTTCTTATATTGATGTTACTCAAGAAATATAAAAACATCAATGAAACCTTGTATTACTCAGAAAATAAAAAAAGAGATGGTGATACATAATTAATGGAGTTGTTTGACTCTGCAGCCAATGTTGGCCTTTGTGACAATTAATTTTTTTATCCCTGAGAGTCATATGTTTTTTCCCCATTATTCTGCCAACATACATCATATGAGGAAATGAACAGGTTGTATTTTTTAACGGCACCATTTTTGGGGTACATATGACATTAAAAAATGGCACATTTTTTTTTGAGGGAGGGGGTGTGGATGAAAAAAGGCAGCAATTCCATTTTTTGGTCACCTCACCTTGCAGTATAATTAATGTTATCTTTATTCTGCAAGCTGATATAATCACCACAACACCAAATTGTAAATGGTGCCCCTCCAGCCCTACTGCTAAAGATGAACATTACATCACAACCAAACATACAGGAGAACACAGCACTACATACTTCTGACATCCAGTGATGTCTCCTCTGATGTAGACATTCTCTTTCCTCATCTTCTCCCCTGGGAGTAGACCACCATGATGAGTTGTTTCAGCTGTGCAGAGTTTGTCAAACAAACATATTAGATACCTCACTTTTCCATCATCCTCTCCCTCCTGGTGCCCCAACATTGTCATTCTGCTGCTATCTTCAATACTGTGCCCTCTACACGATACTGTAGAAATAGTAGTACCATATAGATAGTCCCCCACATAGTAATAATGCTTCCCAAAGTCCTACCAATAGTAATAATTCACTCCCAGAGTGCCCTCATTAATAATGGCTTCCATATTTTGCCTAATAATAAGGATCTCAAAGTACCCTCAGTAGTAATAATGTCACCATAGCGCCTCAAGTATTTATAATGCCCACCCCAGCAGTTATTACTCTCCGGTAGTGCCCCCTGTATTATAATTCCCCCTGTAGTACCAGTATGCATATTATCCCCTGTAGTGCCCCCTTTATAATGTCCTTCTGTAGTGCCAGTATGTATAATGCCCCCCCCCCCCCCGTTGTTCCCCTTGTAACATGGCCCCCTGTGATGCCAGTATATATAATTCCCCCTGTATATTATGCTCCCCCTGTAGTTCCTGCATATATAATGACCCCCCTCCACCAGGCCCCATAGCATCTAAGCCTTTGGCCTGCAGCGTCAATTTCTGCCGCAACCCCTATCTCATCCTGTCATGAACCCCTTAGTCTCTGCCTACGATTCCACATCGAGGTAAGGGGAGAAAAAAAGAGGGTTAATCCTGTACTCCTGAAGAAGGAGATATGGGTTAAACACACAGGGGGCCAGAGGTAAAGACCAAAGTGGAGGAGAAAGTGGGATGGAGTTCAGGTTGTAATGAACAGTTAGGTAATAGACCCAAAAGCAGGGCAGCCTAGGTGATGGTCGATATGCAGGAATGCGATATAGTAATACTGGAGTGAATAAAAAGGAAAAAAAATCACCACGTGGCGCCAAACTGCTAAACATTATCTTATTAGCAGTTTGGCGCCACGTGGTGATTTTTTTCCTTTTTATTCACTACAATTCCACATGCCATTCATTGAGCGTGGAGACAGGCAGTTAGGGAGGGAGCCGCAGACAGCACACAAGGAGCAGTCCAGATGATTGACAAACGCAATTGCCATTAGATAATCAGTGTTGTTCACTTCACTTGTCAGTGGTTCTAGGTTACTATTATTACACATGCATCTAAGGCCTCATGCACGAGACAGTATTTTGTATCCATGTCCGATCCATATTTTTTTAGGATTGTACAAAAAAAAAAAAATGACCGCACACAGAAATCATTCAGGTGCTGTCTGTATCATGTATCTGTTCCACAAATTATAGGACATGTCCTATTCTTGTCCATATTGTAGACAAGAATAGTAATTTCTAGTAATGGGAGTGAGAAAAATCCAGAAGGCACACGGAAGGTATCTATATTTTACAGATCCGTAGTTTGCTGACCACAATACGGACATTGTTGTGTGCACGAGGCCTTAAGCTCCAGGTACCGCACTGCAGTTACACCTGATCGCCAGGCCACAACCATACTCTTCTACTGGAAATTGAGCAAGTATAGGTGTAACCAGGGAATTGGCACAACAACCGCAACTCAGCCACACACATGTAATAGCACCCTTAGGCTACATGCACACGACCGTGCCGTTTTTTGCGGTCCGCAAACCGCGGATCCGTGAAAAACAGAAGCCGCCCTTGTGCCTTCCGCAATTTGCGGAACAGAACGGGCGGCCATTGAGATAACTGCCTATTCTAGTCCGTTTTGCGGACAAGAATAGGACATGTTATATTTTTTTTGCGGGGCCGTGGAACGGAGCAACGGATGTGGACAGCACACGGAGTGCTGTCCGCATCTTTTGAGTCCCCATTGAAGTGAACCGGTCCGCATCCGAGCCGTGAAAACGGCGGCTCGGATGCGGACCCAAACAATGGCCGTGTGCATGAGGCCTTAAAGGGTTTTTCCGGGCTTTTAATATTGATGAGCTATCCTCGGGACACCCGGCACCCCCGCTGATCAGCTGTATGGAGGGAAGGTGGGCTCAGTGTGCACATGCCGTCTCCCTTCTCTTTCTGCTCACTGCTGCTATGTCTATGACACTGCACGCCGTCTCCTCATACAGCCGACAACCGTCACCCCCGCCGATCTGATATCGAAGACCTATCCCGAGGATAGATCATCAATATTAAAAGCCCAGAGAACATATTTAATATTATAGATGCAGCCATTGTTCAGGTAGATAGAATTTCAAGATTTTACCTTACGGCTGTACACGAGATTTGGAAAATGGTTTCAGAAAAATAAACCTCTGATAACTCTAATAATAATAATAAAAAATAATCAGCGTAAGACATTGACTCTAAAAGTCAGATAGTTTTAAAATGTGAACATTCACTTTAAAGGGCCTGTTCAACCCTTTACAAGTTATATCCTCTCCACAGAACAGGCCATCATTATCTAATTGACGGGGGTCCGATATCCCACACTCCAACCAATCAGTTATTCTGCAGTAGCTCCAATGCTGGAAGTGGCTGTGTGAAGTACGGTACACAGCTCTGTCCACTGAGCAGCAGACGGAGTCAGTAACTGCAATACTGCTCCCACTTATCTCCCATTCACTCCAGTACCAACGTTAGTGAAACCAGTGCAGGGTGTCAAAAGCCCACCAATCAACTAGTGAATGCCTATCCTGGTGATGGTCTAACCCTTGCCAAAATCTGGACAACCCCTTTAAGGCTTCTTTCCCATCTCAGCTTTCTTTTCCGGTATTGTCATAGGATATCAAAACCGGAAGAAAACTTTTCAGTTTTGTCCCTATTCATTCTTTTCGGGGACCAAACTGAACGGAACAGAGTGCACCAGAATGTATTCCGTTCTGTTGCGTTGCGTTCCCATGCCACACACAAAAACGCTGATACTGATAAAGACGGATCTGGCATTAAAAACACAATGTAAGTCAATGGTGCTGGATCCGTTTTCTCAAACACAAAAGAAAACAGATCCAGCGCCTATTGAATTACAATGGTTTTAGTGCCAGATCCATCATGGCTATTTTGAAGATAATACAACCGGATCTGTTTGAAATGGATGCAGCCGGTGTATTATCATAATGGAAGCGTTTTTGCTGATACATGACGGATGTGAAAGTAGCCTAAGCTACAGAAGATCAGGCTTAGTGAAATCACAGGCAAGCAAAGCAGTCTCCCCGGGTAATGTGGATGGTGGGATTAGGCTTTTACTTCCGTATACACATCCAAATGACACAATGTCATCATCTGAAACAAAGATATATAAACTTTATAAAATACACCTCCAAATGCTCCATCTTACTGTGTTGCTTTCTGCTTTGGTCCAAAAAGAGATAATGCTCAAGGGACAGGCACCACAAAATGCCAGCAGTTGAAGAAATTACTCAGCAATGCATCAAAACAAAAATGAATTGATGTAGGGGATTTATGAGGACTTTTAATCCCCTGGTGGACATTTGTTAAGCTTCCTGCAATAAAACCCCTGGGAGCCAAGTGTTAACAAATGTGGGTTGTGTGCTTCCGATCAAGCTTGTTATATCCTGTCTCTTCACGATAGCACAGAGCATTGTTTATTGTCAGGAGGCTCGGGGGATTTCAGCTGAAGAAATAATAAGTTGCTCTGCTGCATCTGCCGGTCACTATTATTGTCAGGTAATTATCCCGCTTTTATCGAAGCTTCTACATGGCAGTAATTCTATTAAGAGAATGAATCCGTTTTTGCAATCTTTGCTTTTCATAAAAGACGGGGCTCAACAGACAAAGTGTTTTAAAGAGGTTTTCCGGGGTTTTAATATTGACAACCTATCTTCAGGATAGGTCATCAATATCAGATGGGCAGGGGTCCGACACCCGGGACCCCCACTGATCAGCTGTAGGAAGGGAAGCCACGCTCACTGCGCACATGCCATCTCCCTTCCTACTCATTTCTGGCATGTCTATGGCGAGCAGGAAGAGACATGGAAGACAGCATGTGTACACTGCGTGCGCCTTCTCTTCATACAGATGATCGGCGGGAATGCCTGGCCTCGGACCCCCGCAAATCTGATATTGATGACCTATCCTAAGGATAGGTCATGAATAGGGTTGAGCGAACTGTACCGAACTTTAGGATTTTTGGACCCTGGACCCGAACCCGAACTTTTCAGTAAAAGTTTGGGTTCGAGTTCGGTGTTTGGCGAGTTAATGGAGCTTTTTGAAAGGCTGCAGAGCAGCCAATCAACAAGTGTTTAACTTGTGTGCCCTTAGAAGCCATCAAAGCCATGCCTACTAATGGCATGGCTGTGATTGGCCAAGTGTAGCATGTGACCCAGCCTCTATATAAGCTGGAGTCAAGGTGTCCTGCACGTCACTCTGCTCTTACTAGTGTAGGGATAGGATGCTGCTGCTGTGAGGGAGAGAATAGGAAAGCATCTACAGGTCCTTCTAAAAAAATTAGCATATTGTGATAAAGTTCATTATTTTCTGTAATGTACTGATAAACATTAGACTTTCATATATTTTAGATTCATTACACACCAACTGAAGTAGTTCAAGCCTTTTATTGTTTTAATATTGATGATTTTGGCATACAGCTCATGAAAACCCAAATTTCCTATCTCAAAAAATTAGCATATTTCATCCGACCAATAAAAGAAAAGTGTTTTTAATACAAAAAAAGTCAACCTTCAAATAATTATGTTCAGTTATGCACTCAATACTTGGTCGGGAATCCTTTTGCAGAAATGACTGCTTCAATGTGACGTGGCATGGAGGCAATCAGCCTGTGGCACTGCTGAGGTGTTATGGAGGCCCAGGATGCTTCGATAGCGGCCTTAAGCTCATCCAGAGTGTTGGGTCTTGCGTCTCTCAGCTTTCTCTTCCCAATATCCCACAGATTCTCTATGGGGTTCAGGTCAGGAGAGTTGGCAGGCCAATTGAGCACAGTAATACCATGGTCAGTAAACCATTTACCAGTGGTTTTGGCACTGTGAGCAGGTGCCAGGTCGTGCTGAAAAATGAAATCTTCATCTCCATAAAGCTTTTCAGCAGATGGAAGCATGAAGTGCTCCAAAATCTCCTGATAGCTAGCTGCATTGACCCTGCCCTTGATAAAACACAGTGGACCAACACCAGCAGCTGACATGGCACCCCAGACCATCACTGACTGTGGGTACTTGACACTGGACTTCAGGCATTTTGGCATTTCCCTCTCCCCAGTCTTCCTCCAGACTCTGGCACCTTGATTTCCGAATGACATGCAACAGTCCAGTGCTGCTTCTCTGTAGCCCAGGTCAGGCGCTTCTGCCGCTGTTTCTGGTTCAAAAGTGGCTTGACCTGGGGAATGCGGCACCTGTAGCCCATTTCCTGCACACGCCTGTACACGGTGGCTCTGGATGTTTCTACTCCAGACTCAGTCCACTGCTTCCGCAGGTCCCCCAAGGTCTGGAATCGGTCCTTCTCCACAATCTTCCTCAGGGTCCGGTCACCTCTTCTCGTTGTGCAGCGTTTTCTGCCACACTTTTTCCTTCCCACAGACTTCCCACTGAGGTGCCTTGATACAGCACTCTGGGAACAGCCTATTCGTTCAGAAATTTCTTTCTGTGTCTTACCCTCTTGCTTGAGGGTGTCAATGATGGCCTTCTGGACAGCAGTCAGGTCGGCAGTCTTACCCATGATTGCGGTTTAGAGTAATGAACCAGGCTGGGAGTTTTTAAAAGCCTCAGGAATCTTTTGCAGGGGTTTAGAGTTAATTAGTTGATTCAGATGATTAGGTTAATAGCTTGTTTAGAGAACCTTTTCATGATATGCTAATTTTTTGAGATAGGAATTTTGGGTTTTCATGAGCTGTATGCCAAAATCATCAATATTAAAACAATAAAAGGCTTGAACTACTTCAGTTGGTGTGTAATGAATCTAAAATATATGAAAGTCTAATTTTTATCAGTACATTACAGAAAATAATGAACTTTATCACAATATGCTAATTTTTTGAGAAGGACCTGTATGTGTTATCAGAAGTGCTTGTTGTTAACTCTGCGATCTACAGCGATATTGTTTTGTGGGTGAAGTGTATATTTTTTTTTACCCTGCTCTGAGCCCAGTCACACAGAAAAATGTGTTTTATCCGTCTGTTAGTTAGGTGTGCGTCAGTGGTGATTTTGTGCAAGTTCAGTGCACCAGCACAGCATATGTGCCAAGGACAATAATTTTACCCTGTTCTTTTAGTTCAGTTGGCAACATTTACCAATTTTTTAAGTGCACCTGCACTGCATATGTGCCAGGGGAAGGCAAAATTATATAGGGAATTGGTCTGTGAGACCATGGACCCAGGGGGTGACGTATTCAAAAAATTTTCTGTAAAGTACAATCCAAGTAAATCCATCTGTTAGTTTCTGTCGGGACAAATTATAATTTTCTTTTGGCTAAAAAGTACATTTGTGCCCTGCACTGCATTTGTGACAGTCCAATACAAGCTGCAGTTATATTTTACTGCAGTTATATTTTGTTTTTAGAAAAACACCCATTTTGTCATAGATGCTACATTTGGGGCCTTTGCTGCATTTGTGACAGTCTAATACTAGAGTTGAACGAACACCTGGATGTTCGGGTTCGAGAAGTTCGGCCGAACTTCACAGAAATGTTCGGGTTCGGGATCCGAACTCGACCCGAACTTCGCCCCGAACCCGAACCCCATTGAAGTCAATGGGGACCCAAACTTTTCAGCACTAAAAAGGCTGTAAAACAGCCCAGGAAAGGGCTAGAGGGCTGCAAAAGGCAGCAAAATGTAGGTAAATCCCCTGCAAACAAATGTGGACATGGAAATGAATCGAAATAAAAACAAAATAAATTAAAATTAACCAATATCAATTGGAGAGAGGTCCCATAGCAGAGAATCAGGCTTCATGTCACCCACCACTGGAACAGGCCATTGTCAGATATTTAGGCCCCTACACCCAGACAGAGGAGAGAGGTCCCATTGCAGAGAATCAGGCTTCATGTCATAGTAGAGAATCAGGCTTCACGTCACCCACCACTGGAACAGTCCACTGTCAGATATTTAGGCCCCGGCACCCAGACAGAAGAGAGAGGTCACATAGCAGAGAATCAGGCTTCATGTCATAGCAGAGAAACAGGCTTCACGTCACCCACCATTGGAACAGGCCATTGTCAGACATTTAGGCCCCGGCACCCAGACAGAAGAGAGAGGTCCCATAGCAGAGAATCAGGCTTCATGTCATAGCAGAGAATCAGGCTTCATGACATAGCAGAGAATCAGGCTTCATGTCACCCACCACTGGAACAGGCCACTGTCAGATATTTTTAACCCCCGGCACCCAGACAGAGGAGAGAGGTCCCATAGCAGAGAATCAGGCTTCATGTCATAGCAGAGAATCATGCTTTATGTCACCCAACACGGGAATAGGCCACTGTCAGATATTTTTAGGCCCCGGCACCCAGGCAGAGGAGAGAGGTCCCATAGCAGAGAATCAGGATTCGTGTCATAGCAGAGAATCAGGCTTCATGTCATAGCAGAGAATCAGGCTTCATGTCACCCACCACTGGAACAGGCCACTGTCAGATATTTTTAGGCCCCGGCACCCAGACAGAGGAGAGAGGTCCCATAGTAGAGAATCAGGCTTCATGTCATAGCAGAGAATCAGGCTTCATGTCACCCAACACTGGAACAGGCCACTGTCAGATATTTTTAGGCCCCGGCACCCAGACAGAGGAGAGAGGTCCCATAGCAGAGAATCAGGCTTCATGTCATAGCAGAGAATCAGGCTTCATGTCACCCACCACTGGAACAGGCCATTGTCAGATATTTTTAGGCCCCGGCACCCAGACAGAGGAGAGGTTCATTCAACTTTGGGTTGCCCCGCAATATAATGGTAAAATAAAAAGAGGATTGACTGAGGAAGTGCCCTGGAGTACAATAATAAATGGTTAAGGGGAGGTAGTTAAAAATGTCTAATCTGCACAAGGGATGGACAGGTCCTGTGGCATCCATTCCTGGTTCATTTTTATGAACGTCAGCTTGTCCACATTGGCTGTAGACAGGCGGCTGCGTTTGTCTGTAATGACGCCCCCTGCCGTGCTGAATACACGTTCAGACAAAACGCTGGCCGCCGGGCAGGCCAGCACCTCGAAGGCATAAAAGGCCAGCTCTGGCCACGTGGACAATTTGGAGACCCAGAAGTTGAATTGGGCCAAACCATCAATCAGTACATGGAGGGGTGTGCACACGTACTGTTCCACCATGTTAGTGAAATGTTGCCTCCTGCTAACACGTTCCGTATCAGGTGGTGGTGCAGTTAGCTGTGGCGTGTTGACAAAACTTGTCCACATCTCTGCCATGCTAAACCTGCCCTCAGAGGAGCTGGCCGTGACACAGCTGCCTTGGCGACCTCTTGCTCCTCCTCTGCCTTTGCCTTGGGCTTCCACTTGTTTCCCTGTGACATTTGGGAATGCTCTCAGTAGCGCGTCTACCAATGTGCGCTTGTACTCGCGCATCTTCCTATCACGCTCCAGTGCAGGAAGTAAGGTGGGCACATTGTCTTTGTACCGTGGATCCAGCAGGGTGGCAACCCAGTAGTCCGCACACGTTAAAATGTGGGCAACTCTGCTGTCGTTGCGCAGGCAGTGCAGCATGTAGTCACTCATGTGTGCCAGGCTGCCCAGAGGTAAGGATAAGCTGTCCTCTGTGGGAGGCGTTCTGCGTTTCCCCCCAGCCATGCACCAGTGATGGGCCCGAGCTGCGCTGGGTCCCACCCTGCTGTGAACATGCTTCATCCTCATCCTCCTCGTCCTCCAGTAGTGGGCCCTGGCTGGCCACATTTGTACCTGGCCTCTGCTGTTGCAAAAATCCTCCCTCTGAGTCACTTCGAAGAGACTGGCCTGAAAGTGCTAAAAATGACCCCTCTTTCTCCTCCTCCTCCTCCTGGGCCACCTCCTCTTCCATCATCGCCCTAAGTGTTTTCTCAAGGAGACATAGAAGTGGTATTGTAACGCTGATAACGGCGTCATCGCCACTGGCCATGTTGGTGGAGTACTCGAAACAGCGCAACAGGGCACACAGGTCTCGCATGGAGGCCCAGTCATTGTTGGTGAAGTGGTGCTGTTCCGCAGTGCGACTGACCCGTGCGTGCTGCAGCTGAAACTCCACTATGGCCTGCTGCTGCTCGCACAGTCTGTTCAGCATGTGCAAGGTGGAGTTCCACCTGGTGGGCACGTCGCATATGAGGCGGTGAGCGGGAAGGCCAAAGTTACGCTGTAGCGCAGACAGGCGAGCAGTGGCAGGATGTGAACGCCGGAAGCGCGCACAGACAGCCTGCACTTTATGCAGCAGCTCTGACATGTCGGGGTAGTTGTGAATGAACTTCTGCACCACCAAATTCAGCACATGCGCCAAGCAAGGGATGTGCATCAAACCGGCTAGTCCCAGAGCTGCAACGAGATTTCGCCCATTATCGCACACCACCAGGCCGGGCTTGAGGCTCACAGGCAGCAACCACTCGTCGGTCTGTTGTTCTATACCCCGCCACAACTCCTGTGCGGTGTGGGGCCTGTCCCCCAAACATATGAGTTTCAGAATTGCCTGCTGACGTTTACCCCGGGCTGTGCTGAAGTTGGTGGTGAAGGTGTGTGGCTGACTGGATGAGCAGGTGGAAGAAGAGGAGGAGGAAGCCGAGTAGGAGGAGGAGGCAAAGAATGTTGCCCTGCGATCCTTGGCGGCGGAAGGACGTGCACTAAACAGCTCTCCGCCTGGGGCCCATCCGCCACCACATTTACCCAGTGTGCAGTTAGGGAAATATAGCGTCCCTGGCCGTGCTTACTGGTCCACGTATCTGTGGTTAGGTGGACCTTGCCACAGATGGCGTTGCGCAGTGCACACTTGATTTTATCGGATACTTGGTTGTGCAGGGAAGGCACGGCTCTCTTGGAGAAGTAGTGCCGGCTGGGAACAACATACTGTGGGACAGCAAGCGACATGAGCTGTTTGAAGCTGTCTGTGTCCACCAGCCTGAATGACAGCATTTCATAGGCCAGTAGTTTAGAAATGCTGGTATTCAGGGCCAGGGATCGAGCGTGCAAACCACTCGGGTCTTGTCATCAGCACATTGTTTGAAGAACTGCCACGCCAGGGAACTCCTTGAAGCTGCCTTTGGGGTGCTCGGTCCCATATGGCGGTGGCCAGTAGCAGACGCACTCTCTTGGCGGCGGGTGTTCTGCTTTTGCCCACTGCTCCCTCTTTTGCTACGCTGTTGGCTCGGTCTCACCACTGCCTCTTCCTCCGAACTATGAAAGTCAGTGGCACGACCTACATTCCATGTGGGGTCTAGGACCTCATCGTCCCCTGCATCGTCTTCCACCCAATCTTCCTCCCTGGCCTCCTGTTCAGTCTGCACACTGCAGAAAGACGCAGCCGTTGGCACCTGTGTTTTGTCATCATCAGAGACGTGCTGAGGTGGTATTCCCATGTCCTCATCATCAGGAAACATAAGTGGTTGTGCGTCAGTGCATTCTATGTCTTCCACCACTGGGGAAGGGCTAGGTGGATGCCCTTGGGAAACCCTGCCAGCAGAGTCTTCAAACAGCATAAGAGACTGCTGTATAACTTGAGGCTCAGACAGTTTCCCTGATATGCATGGGGGTGATGTGACAGACTGATGGGCTTGGTTTTCAGGTGCCACCTGTGCGCATTCTGCAGAAGACCTAGGGCGTAGCAGGGATAGCAGGGTCCTAGGTTAGTGAGCATGAGCCCCCTTACCTTATGAGGCGGCTCATCCACTAGGAGTCTAGGGAGAGCGTTTAGGGTTACGTGAGGAGGTGACCTGCTCCCTGTTCCCTGCTATCTGGCGTAGCAGCCTCACCAATTGCACGGTGGGGGGTTTTCCCCACTCCCCGCCATGACAGGCGCTGGATGACAGGTATACGTTTACGGACAGAATTAGACTTGGAAATGCACGGTAGCGTGTGAAGTTATTGAGGATGACCCTATCAGCACCTTCAATGTAATATACCCTTTTATGGATAGATTTAAACTTGGCCTGATACAGCAGAAACCACTGATTTAGAGAATTGCTAAGTTGGGAATTGTATTTCAACCCAGAACAAAAACTGTGCTTTGGCGGACACTAAATAAATTGACCAGCCACAGCAGTAACAACAGATTTAGCTGAATATAAATTGTAGGCCTAGTATTTAGGCCCTGGATGACAGGTATACGTTTACGGACAGAATTAGACTTGGAAATGCACGGTAGCGTGTGAAGTTATTGAGGATGACCCTATCCGCACCTTCAATCTAATATACCCTTTTATGGATAGATTTAAACTTGGCCTGATACAGCAGAAACCACTGATTTAGGGTACTGCTATTTTGGCAATTGTATTTCACCCCTAATAAAATAGCAAGCACAGCCAAGCACCTGATGTAGGATAGAGCAAAAAAAAACAACACACTATTGATGGTTAAATGTATTTGGTGGCAGCTTGTGCTGGCGCACCACAAGACGCAAAATGGACGCCGATCACCCCAGAAAAAAGTGACAGAAAAACGCTCTGGGCAGCCTAAAAACAGTGAGCATTTAAATAGCAGAGGTTGAATGATTCACAGCTGTAGATTGATCACTTCATTAAGTGTTTTGGAAGAGTAAATCCCTGCCTAATCTTCCCCTAACAGCAGCAGCTGCATCTTATCCCTACACTGATCAGAGTAGAGTGACGTGCGGCGCTACGTGACTCCAGCTTAAATAGAGGCTGGGTCACATGCTGCACTGGCCAATCACAGCCATGTCAATAGTAGGCATGACTGTGATGGCCTCTTGGGGCAAGTAGTATGACGCTTGTTGATTAGCTGCTTTGCAGCCTTTCAAAAAGCGCCAAGAAAGCGCCGAACACCGAACACGAACCCGGACTTTTACGAAAATGTTCGGGTTCGGGTTCGGGTCCGTGTCACGAACACCCCAAAATTCGGTACGAACCCAAACTATACAGTTGGGGTTCGCTCATCCCTCTCTAATACAAGCTTTAAATACTGCAGTTATATTCTGGTTTTAAAAAAAAAAACACCCATTTTGTGCAGGACCCTACATTTGGGGCCTTTGCTGCATTTGTGACAGTCCAATACAAGCTTTAAATACTGCAGTTAAATTCAGTTTGTTTTTTAAAACACCCATTTTGTGCAAGATTACTACATTTGGGGCCTTTGCTGCATTTGTACAGTCCAATACAAGCGTTAAATACTACTGTTATATTATTTATTTATTTTTAAAACACCCATTTTGTGCAGGACCCTACATTTTGGGCCTTTGCTGCATTTCTGACAGTCCAATACAAGCATTAAATACTGCTGTTATATTCTGGTTTAAAAAAAAACACCCATTTTGTGCAAGACCCTACATTTGGGGCCTTTGCTGCATTTGTGACAGTCCAATACAAGCTTTAAATACTGAAGTTATATTCTGGTTTAAAAAAAACACCCTTTTTGTGCTAGATACTACATTTTGGGTCTTTGCTGCATTTGTGACAGTCCAATACAAGCGTTAAATACCGCTTTTATATTCTGGTTTTAAAAAAAAACACCCATTTTGTGCTAGATACTACATTTTGGACTTTGCTGCATTTGTGACAGTCCAATACATGTGTTAAATACCACTGTTATATTGTAGTTTTAAAAAAAAACACCCATTTTGTGCAAGGCCCTACATCTTGGGCCTTTGCTACATTTCTGACAGTCCAATACAACCAGTCAATACTGCTGTTACATTGTTGGTTGACAAATTAACATTTTTTGTGACTGAAGTAATTGTATAAAATTCGCAAATCAGCCAAGCAGTCTGAGCCCCAAATCATGCAGCAGTCTCTTCTGCTTTTTGATGACTCTGCTAGCAGGGTTTCCCAGGGCCATCCACATGGCCCTGCCCCAGAAGTGGAAGAGATTGAGTACACCGATGCCCAGCCACTTATGTTTAAGGATGAGTACATAGGAGGACCACCGCAGCACGTCTCGGATGATGACGAAACACAGGTGCCAACTGCTATGGCTTTCTGCAGTGTGCAGACCGACAAGGAGGGCAGGGGTAAAGAGTGGGCGGAAGATGATGTGGAGGATGATAAGGTCCTTGACCCCACATGGAATCAAGGTCATGTGAGTGACATGTGCAGTTTGGAGGAAGAGGTGGTGGTCTCACAGAGCCATCAGCACAGCAAAATAGGGAGCAGGGTGCAAAAGCGTCTGTTACAATCTTGGGTGACATTTTACCATTCTTGCCGTGAATAAACCCCTGCTCTGCATAGGTGACAGGGGAAAAACTAGAAAAACTAACGCTCATAAACATCCAATTTACGAAAAAAGTACTTATAGTGTCTTCTATTAGGACTTGCATCATGGGTAATATGTCATTCACTATTGAGGGCTCACCTTTATCATGACATAATGTAACTGATGAATTTTTGATTGTACATGTATCTACTTGGATTTAGTGATCTGTAGGTTGCTGGGATGGTGTTTTTCTCTGTTCCCTACCCTCTTTTTTAATGGTATTATATACATTATTTATTATGTAACAATAAAGTACTTTTTTTTATAAATTGGATGTTTATGAGCTTTAGTTTTTTTAGATTTTTGCCTCATTTAGTGAGCTCTTTCTAGTTACTTGTATGTTGGGGAGTCCCTATGTATAGCCGTAATACTTCAGTGGTTACTTTTTTGGCATGGACACCCATGGTTGAATCTGTTTTTTAATAGGTGACAGGGACCTAAATTTAAAAAAAATCGTCTGTTACATTCTCAGGTGACATTTTACCATGTTTGCCGTATACAAACCCCTGATCTGCAGAGTTGACAAGGACCGAAATTTTAAAAAATTGTCTGTTCCATTGGTGGGTGACATTAACCCATTTTTGCAGATTAAAAACCCCAGCTCTGCATAGGTGACAGGGACTTAATTTTCTAAAATTCGTCTTTGATTGACACGCGCCCCCTCCTCTCATTCGATGCTTCCGCTTTAACAACTTGCCCCACATTTCCGCTCAATCACATTTCAGCCATTGACTTCCCTTGGAAAGTTGATAGGGAATATATCCAATTGGATCGTGGATGTCACGATGATGTGCGATCAGGCAGAAGTTATCTAGAGTCAACAAAGCGGCAGCAGGGTCTCTCCTGTCTAACGTTTCCAAATCCAAAATACCCCAGTGACATTCCCTGTATTTTTTATTAATCATTACAATAACAGGGCATCTTAAGAGTCCTGTATTGTTATTTATCATCACGACCTCACCGAGTCGGGAGTGGGTAATTGACATGCGCCCACTCCTTTACTTTTGATGCTTCTGCTTCAATAATTTGTCCCACATTTCCGCTCGATCTCATTTCATTTCATCCATTGACCTCCCTTGGATGTGGTATCCCTTTCTCAGGCTCCCTCTCCAGCATGGAACCCTGATTCCCCGTTACCCGTAATCACCATGGTAGGCGCATAAAAGAACATCAAAAGTTGATAGAGAAGATATCCAATTGGATTAAGGCCGCCACGGGGATATGCGACATGGTTGAGCATTATGATTGCACGCGCCTACACGTACTGACTGATTGGTCTGCCCCCTTCAACTTCTGGGTCTCCAAATTAGGCACTTTAGCTTGCCCTTTATGCCTTGGAGGTGTTGGCCTGCCCTGCAGCCAGTGTATTGTCTTAACATTTGTTTAGCACAGCAGGAGGGAGTTATCAAAGAGAAGCGCAGCTGCCTATCCACAGCCAACGTGGACAACCATACGTTCATTAAAATAAACCAGGCAGGGATCCCACAGGGATTGTCAGTACCTTGTGCAGAGTAGACATGCATGCCGGCCTCACCCAGCCATTGTTGTACTCCAGCACACTTTCTCTTTGTTTTATTTTTTATATTTCCCAATGTTTTGGGGTCTACCCAAATTTAAACAAAAAAATAAAAAATAAAAAAAAACTGTGTTGGCTACCTCCTCCTCCTCCACTGCTGCTTCCACCTACACCGCCACATCCACTGCCTCCTCAACCTCCTACTCCACATTTTTCTGCCTTTTGCAACCCTCTAGCCCTTTCCATTACTTTTTAGAGCCATTTTAGTGCTCCAAAGTTCGAGTCCCTATTGACTTCAATAGGGTTCGAGTTCAGGGGTCAGGTTCGGGTCTCGAATTCAAACTTTTTTGTGAAGTTCGGTCGGACCCGAACATTCAGGTGTCCGCTCAACTCTAGTCATGAATATTTAAAGCCCAGAGAACTATTTTAATACAAATGTACAAACTGATGCATATTCACAAAAGTTTTAAACCAAAGTAAACATATCCATATCATGTAAACAATAAATGCATAAACATCATGGGGAAGATTTATCAAAACTGCTGTAAAGGAATGTCTGTGAAGGTTCTCATTTATCCAGGTCATGGTATACCTGTAAAAAAATAAATCAAGGCAACTGGACGTACTGTAGATTTCTTGAAAACGTTTCATTTGTTCTTCCAACGAGCTTTCTCAATTCTGAGTGACTGTACAAGAATTCTCTGGGAACAAATATGTAACTGAATCAACATCTGGTAATTATACCCAGCATGGGGTCAGAGGTCATTATACCCAGCATGGGGTCAAAGGTGCAGCATCAGTTTAGACTCCACGGTGAAGGGTCACAGAGCTGAGATTATTCTACAAAAAGCCCAGAAGCAACTACTAAATGAACGGGTATGACAGGCCCATTTCACAGTTGAAGCCTTGAAACAAACTATCAGTCAGCTGGAAGAGGACCTGACTTTGCAGCTACCCGCTGAAACGTGGAGGAATGTAGCAGATTTCACAGTACATGCACAGCTAGCTCAGCACACTAAGAGCAAGGAGAGGCAGAAGAACAAGTTATGCATTTTGTTATCCCAAACTGCAAACAGCCATACTAGTGAGGAACTGACATGGAGGCGAAAGAAGGAAACAAGGACAGTTCAAAACAAAGATAAATGGGTGCAGAATATTTCAGACCGGGTTCTCACCCAGCCTGAGATGGATGTCCTTGCAAAAGGGTTGAATTTTGCAATCACACTAAGAACCATACCAATAGTTGATATTATTTCAGCCACTGAAGCCTCAGTCCACAGCAACAAAGTACCACAGGGTGAGGCTGAACAACTTCGCCTTAAAGTGTCTGCAGCTCTGGCCAGTGCCAAACCACCTCCTTCAAACTTGACTAGAGAAGAAAGGAGAGCGGTTACATCCCTGAAGAAAGACACAAACATCACCATCCTGCCTGCGGATAAAGGAAGATGCACGGTTGTACTTAATAAATCTGACTACTATGCCAAGGTGACCACACTCCTGGATGATAACAACACATATGAGGCCCTAAGACAAGACCCAACCAGTGGCTACAAGAAGAAGGTTATAGAACTACTACAACAACTAGAAAAGGACAAAATCATTGATCGGGCCATGTATCATCGCCTCTACCCTGGGGAAGCCCCTCCATGTATTTATAGACTTCCTAAGATACATAAGGACGGGACCCCTCTCAGGCCAATTGTCAGCAGCATCAACTCTGTGACCTACAATGTGGCAAAATACTTAGCCAGAATCCTAGCGCCCTTGGTTGGAAACACACAGCATCCCATACATAACTCTCAGGATTTCACCACCAAAATCCAGAACTTGGTATTGGGCACAGAAGAAACAATGGTCTCCTATGATGTTGATATGGTTCTGGATCTGACTCCAATATAGTCAGTGAAGATTTGATGTATTGCTCCGAATGGTATAAATGATTGGCATACGTACGCCTTGAAAGAGATCACACACAGACTGTCACAGAGAAGTCAGTCAATGCAAGATGCTGCGTTTATTGAGATTACATGATTTTTTATAGCAAAAAAGAGGAACTTTATGACTCGGCTAATTTGATGATCTAATTGTCACATTACTAAGTCCCATGACAAGGTATCACATTATCACTCCATACTTTAGCAATGTCAGCACTATGTCAGCAATTTCAATATCATAAAGTGTTTAGTAAGGGATTATTAAGGGAGCTGGCTGCTACTTCAGGGGCCATCTTGTTTGTTAAGCAAACTGTTAGATATAATACAAGCAAGTATACATTTGATACTAGATATATAGATATATGATTCCACAACAGTCCCCCCTTGTAGACTTGATTGTAGACTTGATTGTAGACTTTCCCTAAACCTAGCGAATCCCCTGGCATACCATTCGTATCCTCTTCACCCACAGTGGCGACAACTTATCCCTTGTGAATAAGTTCCCGATTGAGCGGACTTCTGGTAATACCCTGGGATTCATTTGTCCCTAATTTTCATCATCTCTTGGATCTTCAGGCCTGGGTAGAGGAGCTTCATCAGCGGGAGTTGGAGAAGGCGGGGGTGTCGGGAATGTAGGGGGTGTCGGGAATGCAGGGACGACATCCACATCTATTGCGGTGCTAGCCATTTGTTCATAGAGAAGTAGTATGGCTTCCTCAGCAGGCTTCTTTCTGTTGGTGATACGGTTAATGCAGGAAACAACAAATTTGATAAATATGTAGATTACCATCAATATTAGGGCTATCTGTAATATTCCCTGAATTATTCCCATCGTCCATCCACTAATTCCCTTGAACCAGTTACTGGGATTAAGGAATGAGAAAGTGTCAGACCACCATGTTGACTTATCTGCACTGTGAGCCTCTAGCCATTCATCACGTATCTCACTCATCTTTTCCAAACCAGCTTTTACTTGTAGATTACCTTGTGGATCGATATAATGGCAGCATGCAGTACCTACTACCTGACACATACCTCCATCCTTTGCAGTCAAGTAGTCTAATACTAAAGTGTGTTGATTAGTGACTATGATGAGCTGATTCTGGACAACATTAGATGTATTCATCAGTTTCATAATTTCCCAAATCTGATCATCCAAGTAGTCGGTAGCCATTACTAGTTTGTCATATGTTTGTGTAAGCATAGGATAGATTAATAGAGTACTAAAGAACTTGTTGGCACCACTCATTTCCACAAGATGGGGTTTTCCATTTGGTCTAGGAATGTTATCTGCGGCTCTTTTATATAAGGTGTGTTTGGGGATAGCATTGACATTTAATTTTCCATGAGGCAGTGTAAAAGTGGCTGGTGTGAGCCTAGCAATTGTACATAAACCTTTGAAATCCGAAGGGAGCCATTTATATGCCCTGTGTCCACATACTAGGTATATATTTTTTGGGACCGAAACCACTGTACTATTGAACAAACGAGTGATTAAGTGGGCTAATTTGATACCTTCTGCTAGTTTTTGACCCTTTTCTTGACCCTCTGTGGTTTTACTAGTCATCCCTATTGTCAAGTCCTTTACACTGCGCCGGGCGCAGGCCAGATCACCACTTGCTTCAGCATATATACCAATGCACTGTACTGGACTGTCTGGGTTGGAATCATTACAGCCTGATCTGTTATGGGAACTGAAAACCATACCATGGGTTTGTACCTGTAGGCAGTAACAGTGGGTCCAATTTGGGAAGCAGGATACATTGCTCCACATATAGTCATTCCAGGGCATATTGCTATTCTGAGCTGAGGGTCCTGTTCTGTTTATCATTAGCCATGGGGACCCATCCCATGCTACTACTATTAGGGAAGCTTTTATACAACACTTGATGATGTTTGACAAACTTATTGTCCCACCCGTCATCATCCATTTCTGCCGGGGGAGGAATGTATGCACTGGTGAGTGTCACCAGTGCTAGCAGATAAAAGAAAATCATTTTGTTATTTCTGAATCTGGCGGGTTCTTTATCCTTTTGCAGTGAGAGGCGTGGATCCAGGTGGATCTCCCTTCGAGCTTTACAGAAGTTGGAGTGGTCAGTAGTACTTGGTAAGGCCCCTCGAAGCGTGGTTCTAGGGTACTTCTGACGTGTTTCTTGACCACTACCCACTCTCCTGGTTTCAGAGTGTGGCTGCCTTCTAGGGAGTCAGGATCTGGAATGGAAGAAAAGACTTGTACATGGATGTTAGACAACTGTTTGCTCAAAGCTATCACATACTTTGCAACAGATTCATAATGCATTTGCAACTGTTGAGGGAAGTACAGCCCCATCCGGGGTCCCGACCCAAACAATATCTCATGTGGAGTCAGCTTATGGGGAGGTTTGGGAGTGTGTCTGACTGCAAAGAGTGCTATTGGTAAACACTGAACCCAATTGAGCCCTGTCTCCCTAGTCATTTTCAGCATTTTTGACTTTAATACCCCATTCAGTCTCTCGACTTTGCCGCTACTTTGGGGTCTGTAAGGGGTGTGGAATGCCAGGTGTGACCCTACCATCTTCCAGACCTCTTGGGTTAGGTTAGCAGTGAATGCTGGGCCCTGATCACTCTCAATGACCTCAGGTACCCCGTACCTACAGACAGTTTCCTGTATCAATTTTTTAGCAGTAGTTGTTGCTGTCTGATTCCTGACGGGGTAGGCTTCTGGCCACCCAGAGAACATGTCTACCACTACTAACACGTATTGAAACCCTTGGCACATTGGCATCTGGATATGATCAATCTGGATCCTCTGGAAGGGGTATAAGGCTTTTGGGAGACATTTTTTGGGCGTGGGCTCAGTCCTACCTGGATTGCATTGGGCACAGATTAAACATGACTGGACATATTTCACTAGTACAGGAGTGATTCCTGGGGCTACCCATATTTTATCGATGAGCTCTTTCATTATCGTCTTAGATTGATGAGTGGGCCCATGGGCCACAGAGGCTATTACAGGATAGAGTGCTCTAGGCAAGCACACTTTCTTCCCTTGTGTCCAAAGTCCGGATTCTTCTTCCAGGGCTGACTCCTTTAGCCAGGTTTCCTTTTCTGAGCGGGTGGCTTGCTTCTGCATCTGTTTCAGTAGATCCCATGATATTTCTTGTTGCTTGACATCCGGTTGTGCTAACATGATTTTATCTGGCTGTGCTCTTTCCTCTTCCATTGCTGCCTGTTTGGCTGCTTGGTCCGCCAATGCATTTCCTTTGGCTTCTGGTGTGTCAGCACGGGTATGTGCCTTTACTTTGATTACTGCTACTTTGGTGGGCAGGAGTACTGCAGTCATCAAAGCCTCTACTGCTAAAGCATGTTTAATTGGGGTTCCTGCTGCTGTAATGTAATCTCTGGCCTTCCATATTATTCCGAAATCATGAACTACTCCAAAAGCATATCTGGAGTCTGTGTAGATGTTAGCAGTGGAGTCTTTTGCTATGAGGCAGGCCTCAGTAAGAGCTATGAGTTCAGCCTCTTGTGCTGACTGGTCTGGGCGCAATTGCCTTGCACACAGTACTTCATACTCACTAGTAACTGCCATGCCTGTATGGAATTTCCCTTTGTCATCGGCATACCTTGAACCGTCTACAAAGAGTGTCCAGTGTGGGTTTTGCAAAGGAGTATCCTGTATTGATGGTGGAGTTCCTACTTCAGCTTCCATCATTGTAATGCAATCATGTTCTTGTTCTTTGTAAAGAGAGTCGGTTGAGGCCCATAGTTCTTCTTCCTGAAGATCTTCTTCAGCACGTAGATCAATAAAATCTGCAGAATCTCCATCTGCAGTATACTCCCCCCTTGGGAGAGGAAGGAGTGCAGCAGGATTGAGGATGTGGCATCTCTGGATGGTGACATTATCTGGCAGAAGCAGGCTACACTGGAGCCTGAGGTGGCGTTGTGCAGTGAGGTGTTTAGGTTGTGTTTGTTGCAGGATAGCTGAGATGTCATGGGGAGCCATGATGGTGAGTGGGTGTCCCAGGACGATGTCAGCTGTAGCGTTCAGGAGAGAACTAGCAGCATGAACGGCCCTGACACAGGAAGGGGTGGCTCTGGCTACAGGGTCTAGACGTTTTGAGAAGTAGCCTAGAGGTCTACTACGACCTCCATGGCTCTGGGTGAGAACTCCAGTGGCATGACCCTGACGTTCCATGACATAAAGGCGAAAGGGAAGCTGATAGTTAGGGATGCCAAGAGCTGGGGCAGTGACAATGATTTGTTTGAGAGATTGGAATGCTTTTATGGCTTCTGCAGTCATTTGGAAAGGGACAGTAGCAATACGGGGTATGCAATCAAATAGTGGCTGCATCAGAACGGATGCATCAGGGATCCATGGTCTACAGTATGAAATGAGTCCCAGAAAGGTTTGCAGTTGGTGAGGGGTATCTGGCAGTGGGATGTCTGAGACTGCTTTCTTTCTGGCATCCGTAAGATGCTTACTGCCTTGTGAGATGCAGTGACCTAGGAAAACAACTTTTGGAAGACACAACTGTAATTTAGAACGTGAGACTCTGCACCCAGCATCCGCCAGGTAGGCAAGAAGTGAGGCAGATGAGTTCAGGCAGACGGGGTGTGAGTCAGCACAGAGGAGTAAATCATCCACATATTGTAAGAGTTCCACCTCTGGGTGATCTGCTTGCCATGGTTGTAAGATGGATGCCATTGCTTTGCTAAAGCAGGAAGGACTATTATGAGCTCCTTGAGGCAACACCGTCCAGGTGTATTGTTTTCCATCATGTGTAAAAGCAAAGAGAAATTGGGAGTCTTCATGTAATGGGACAGAGAAAAAGGCATTTGCTAGATCAATGACAGTAAAGATAGCAGCCACAGGAGGAATGCTAGCAAGCAAAGTGTGGGGATTTGGTACAATGGGGGTTTCAAAGACTGTAGCCTCATTAACTACTCTGAGGTCTTGTACCATGCGATATACAGGAGGCTGTCCCTTCACACTCTTCTTTTTAATTGGGTATAAGGGAGTGTTACATGGTGAGGTGGTAATTTTAATAGCTCCATTTGCAAGAAGAGCCTGTATCTGGAGGGTGATAGCATCTCTCTGGGAAATGGAGAGAGGGTATTGTGCTTTATATGGCAGTAAGTTAGGATTCTTCAAGGTTACAGTGACTGGCGGGACTTTGAGACGCCCAATGTCTTGGGGACCTTTGGTCCAAAGGGTATCAGGGATGAGGTGCAAAATGCTTTGCAGCGAATCCCCTTGTTCATGTGATTCAAGTGACTGGGATTTTAATGCCATTAGGAGGCAGGTTTCTTCAGGACTCAACGCCGTACCTAAAACAACTGTACCATTTTCCTTGAACTGGATGTTGGCCCGTATTTTCTGAAGAAAATCTGAGCCTAATAGGTTATAAGGACATGTCTGGCTTACAACAAATTGTGACATTACTCCAGTGGGCAGATGTAACTGTGGAGATTGGCTTTGGGATTTAGTAGAGGGAGTAATCAAGAGAGGCTTAGTAACAGGGTTGTGCTGGGTGACCCCTTCTAAACCAGAGCAGGGTAAATGCATATCTGTGAGCCAGGAAGGGAGTATGGCGTTCTCACATAACACACTGCGGGCTGCACCAGTGTCTACAAGGAATGAGAGTTCCTTCCCTGCCACATCGAGGGTGATTCGAGGGGCGGGGCCTGCAGGAGGGGCAGAGACTGCCATACACGGGGTGTCCCCTCCCAGCAACACTGGTTTGCCAACATCCTAGTGGGATGGAGCTGGCCATGGAGGAGGAGTTCCTCTTTGGCTCTGATCTGCTGGCCACAGATGTTTGGAGCGACAGTTTCTCTTAATGTGCCCTGGTTTGCCGCACCCATAACAGACACGGGGGGGCGGGGGTCTTTCCTCTCTTTCTTCTCCCGTCATGACTGCCATGACTGATATGCGGGATTTCTTTGTACTACTCTCCAGCCCTTTTGCAACTTATTCTAAAATTTCCAATGTTAATGATTTCCATTCTGGGCGACAGGTTACAAGAGCTTTGTTCAGATCTGGCCTAAGGCCATCTACAAATGACCGTGCTAGGAGTCTTAAGTGCACAGGTTCATTTGGACTGAATCCCATATCTTTATAGTTTTGTTTAACTCTTTGTACAAACTTTTCTACTGACTCTGCTTTATCCTGCACCATGTCTTGCAGGGTCGTGGACTGCTCTGCTAGTCTGTCTTTCGCCCACTTATATAATTGCTGAATGAAATCACGGCCAGATTCTGAATCACGAGTGTCATAATTTGCTCCAGGGAGTTCTGGTTGGCGTATGTGATCCATTATAAGTGAAGAAAATTCACCAGTTTTATTTTGCACAATACTTTGCAAGTCTGACCAAGTACACCCGTAGGTTTGATAAACTTGTGCCAATTTTCTATAAAAGGGCATAGGGTGTGTATCTGGGTCAGGCATGAGGTTCACTATGGTGAACAACTGCTGGGGGGTAAAGGACACATACTTAGGTGGCCCGACTGGGCGAGTGTTCAAGTATATTTCCCTTAAGGCTTCAAGATTTCCTTGTCCTATGTTATGGATCTCTCTTTGCAGCTCTGTAATTTGGTTTTGAAAAGACTCATTCATTGCTCTTGCTGCACCCTGCTGGCTACTTAGGGTAATATCAGAAAATTGTCCAAGGTGCGGTGGGGGGCTGCGATATCCTGGGGTTTGTGCTGCAGTACCAGGTGCATAGTCCACTGTCTGCTGTGAGTCTTCCCCTGCATCTTCCTTTTGTTTCTCCCCATCCTCATCTTCCTGATCTACAGCACCACTACCTCCTACCATTATATGAGCTGGAGCTATGGGCTGACTGGGTAGCATGTAGGTGCCGTCAGGATTTACAAGTGGGTATATAGTAGTGACTTGTGGCATGACAGAAAGAGCAGGGTTTGGGGAGATTACAAGTCCAGCCTTGGGCGTTGGCGGAGGACAAGATGGCGTCATTGCTGGGACTGGTGAGACGTGCTGGGGGGCTAAAAGAGCATGATTATGTGGGCGTGGAGCACCACAGGCTAAGCACGTATCACGGGGGGCAGGGTTCTGCTGACCACAATGTGTACAAGTCCAACTTCCCCTTTTTCTTTCAGCTGCGCCACTGTTATAGGGCGGTGGCTGTTCCTGTACTAAGACTGGGCCAGGCCGATAGTAATGGAGTCCTGATTTTTCATCAAACATTGCTTCTCCTTTTGTCTGTTCAAATTCTTTGCTACAGTCCAGCCATACCCTGACTGTATCTATCAACTTATCATCATTCAATTTGCCTCTTTTCTCAGTCAACAATGTCTGCCACATAGCAGAACACAATACACCTCCTTTTGCAATACCATAATTCTTTTCTAACTTGCTTAGTCCTTTGATATAACCTTTTCCTCTCCGGTCCGCCACGTACTGTTCAGGTGAACAATAGCCCTTCGGGACACTATTTCGGTTACCCATTTTTTCAAAACAACACGTTCTGGAGCCTTCAACACGTTCTGGAGCCTTCACTTACTGTCTGTCTCTGATAGTTGGATTAGCACAGACACTGACAAACAAACAAACACCTTGAGCTTGAGATTAACACACCACTGGGTTATCAGCAAGCCGTCTCCTTCCCTTCTACTATTTCTTGGGGTTACACACCAGGGTTACCCCTCAATGTAGGCACTTTAGGAGACTTCTATTGTTCTGTCAGTCTATGCCTCTCCTTTCTCCCAGAGACCAGAGAAACCGACCATACACAAAAAAATAATAAAACACAATACATCAAGCTTATCAATACAATGGGGTTCTTACTTTCATGCCCCTGAGGATGCCTCACTGTCGGTGCACCCCTCCCTAGAACAAATATGGATAGACTAAGCCAAGGGACACAGAATAGGTAAGATGAATATATTTTCTCACCTCTTATTACGGGCCGCGGTCCCGGTGTCCGTTGGCTTGTCTCTCTGGGTCCAGTCTCTGGGGGTACGCCAGCAGGAGGTCCAATCCTCAGGCCCCACGTCGTTTGGCGCCAACTGATATGGTTCTGGATCTGACTCCAATATAGTCAGTGAAGATTTGATGTATTGCTCCGAATGGTATAAATGATTGGCATACGTACGCCTTGAAAGAGATCACACACAGACTGTCACAGAGAAGTCAGTCAATGCAAGATGCTGCGTTTATTGAGATTACATGATTTTTTATAGCAAAAAAGAGGAACTTTATGACTCGGCTAATTTGATGATCTAATTGTCACATTACTAAGTCCCATGACAAGGTATCACATTATCACTCCATACTTTAGCAATGTCAGCACTATGTCAGCAATTTCAATATCATAAAGTGTTTAGTAAGGGATTATTAAGGGAGCTGGCTGCTACTTCAGGGGCCATCTTGTTTGTTAAGCAAACTGTTAGATATAATACAAGCAAGTATACATTTGATACTAGATATATAGATATATGATTCCACAACAATGTTATATCCCTCTTCACCTGCATACCCACTACAGAGGCAATTGAAACAGTCAGGAAACAGTTGCTACTAGACAACACCTTAGGCTACAGAACAGAACTTAGCCCAGACCAAGTGTGTGCCTTACTGGACCTTTGTCTGAGTACCACCTACTTCAAGTATAAGGACAAGTTCTACAAGCAAAAACATGGCTGTGCTAGGGGAATGCCAGTCTCAACTATTGTAGCGAACCTGTATATGGAGGAAGTAGAAAGGAAAGCCCTGACCACTTTCAAGGGAATTACCCTGAGTCATTTGTTCAGATATGTGGGTGACACTTGGGTTAAAATTCATAAACAAGAGTTACAGGCTTTCACCGACCACATCAACTCAGTGGATCATAACATCAATTTCACTTGGGAAGATATGCAGAACAACAAACTGGCGTTTCTGGACTGTCTTATAACAGTGGAAGAGTGAAGGAAGCTGGGAATAGAGGTCTATTGAAAACCAACACACACAGTCCAGTACCTGCTATTTGATTCCCACCATCCTCTAGACCACAAACTGGGAGTCGTCCAGACTCTACACCACCGGGCAGAGAAAATCCCCACCAGCACAGAGGCAAGGCGAAGGAATTCAAACACCTCAGAGGGGCACTTAAAACATGTGGGTATCCAGTTTGGGCCTTTGTCAAAGCAGAAGAAAGGAGAAGAAAGAGCACCAAGACTACCAGTGAGGGCGATAAGCATGACAGACGATAAGAATATGGTTATCCCATATGTAGCTGGGGTGTCTGAGAAACTCAAAAGGATGTTTAATAAACATCACATCCCTGTCTGCTTTAAACCCAGCAACACACTGAGGCAACAACTGGTTCACCCTAAAGACACAACGCCTAAACACAAAATGGACAACATTGTGTACGCAGTCCAGTGCAATGAGGAATGCTCAGAACTGTATATCGGTGAAACAAAACAATAATTACATCAGCGTATGGCTCAGCATAGAAGAGCCAACACCTCTGGTCAAGATTCAGCCGTGTACTTACAGCTAAAAGAAACAGGTCACACATTTGAAGACAGTCAAGTACGTGTTTTGGATAAGGAGGCCGATTGGTGCAAATGAGGTGTGAAGGAGGCCATCTACGTAAAATGGAGAAGCCAAGCTTAAATAGAGGTGGTGGGGGGGGGGGGGGGGTTAGACATGTACTGTCTGACACATACAATGCTGTCTTGACACCTTTTTCTGGGAAGTCTTTATCACCTACTGACTCCAATTAGGATAATGGAATCAACACCTTTGACCCCATGCTGGGTATAATGACCTCTGACCCCATGCTGGGTATAATTACCAGATGTTGATTCAGTTACATATTTATTCCCAGAGAATTCTTGTACAGTTGCAGCACGCCAGACCTGCAGGGTATTGCAAAGTGAGGTCACGGTTATGGGCAATCGAGGGTTACTCACTGTTTGTAGGAGAACCATGGGCAGGCATGCGGCAGTGAAGGAGAGGCTGACACAAAGTTCCTCTGGGGCACACTTTGTATGTAGGGACCAGGCAGGATGGTGGATGAGGTGCCCTGGATGTTGCAGGTGTTTTGAGTGCCTGGGGCAAGGTCCCTTTAAGGATCCTGATGCCAGTGCCTGTAACGGTGGCACACCGATTTCCAGTTGTAATATGTGAGGTACACAGATAGTATGGTGAACCAAACTTTACTTTACTTGGAACAGTCCAACTTTGTACAATAAGATTGTCCCTTATAACCAGTGCTTCACAAGCAGGCTTAGTTCAATACTGGCAGGTATAATCTTGGCAAGATACACAGAGGGTAATTATTTCACAGCTATACTGGCTGGCTGTATTCCAAGGCCCGTATGCCTAAATGCTGGCTTTTATCCTTGGCAAATAATCTTCCTTCCGTATTTATCCTTGAACTATATTTGTAATCCTTCTGCCCTTCAGCTTACTTGCGTCTAGCTGGATACACTGGGGCTTCTTGGCTTGAGGGTACTGTAGGTTTCTCCCTGGAGGCAAACTCTTCTACTGGGTGTATCTTCTGAGCTAAACATAGACTCAGGAACTTCAGGCTGACTAGGCTTCACTTCTAGCCACCTGGACTGCACTAACTCTTCCCTGTCTAGGCCTACCTATATATACTCAGGGCTCTCTAGCTCCCTCTAACGTCTAGGAGGCTGAACTACACCCTAACAGGCCTGATACCCAGATAACACAGGGAAAATGAACATACACCATCACATTAATGCAACAGGCATATTAACCCTTGTGTAGTGCCCACCTTTACCTAGTGGGACACTACATACCCCTATGCTATGACGCTGCCCGTCCTTGGCGCAACATAAAGGGGTCCGCCCAGCTGGAAACTGCAACCCGAAAGACAAAACGACAAACAGGCATATACAGCAATAATCACTTTAGCAGCATAAACATATCAAGCAGTTCCACTGGAAAGTGCGGTGAAAAGGGGCGTCGTTCTCCTCTCAGGATAGCATAAGGGAACAGGGGGCGCTGACCTGGCACAGCGGATCAAGGATAACCAGGATAGTCCATAATAATAGTCCATAGAAAATGCAAATATAACAAGTCCTTGGAGGCTCAAAGAACAAAAATGAGTCCATACACTGGGCTTGTAGAAAATTAAACAGGGGTTTCCCGTGAGGGGCTACCTGGGCCCATAATGTAGTCCCCAAATCTCACAGGTGGGTGCCCCTTAGTAGACCTCGTGGATCTCCTTACTGGCAAAGGTTCTTCCTGGCTTGGCTCAGGAAGGTCAGAGGAGCCCACAGGCTCTGGGACTACTTCAGGTGCTCTCTGGGACAAGTCGTCCTGGGGTTGAGAACTATCAGGAACCGGAGCTGGTACCACCAAGTTTAACCAGGGCGTGAGAAACCAATGAAGTGGATCTTTGTCATGTATTAAGTTCTCAACAGCCTGAATAGGATCAACAGGTGGAGCTGGCAATTCGGGCTGAGGAAGCTCCGGCTCAATATCCTCTGCTGCAGGTTCTCCTTCTATACAAAGCTTTAAACGATTTCTATGTACAACTTGGGAGCCTTTGCCTTCTCTGGAGATTCGGTAAATGTGAGCCTCAGCATTAGGAATGGCAGAAATGACATAGGGAATCCTTTCCCACTTACTGTCCAATATACTGGTTCGATGGTTGTTCTTCAACCACACCACGTCTCCTAGAGCTAGAGGTTCCGCATGAGCAGCCAGGTCATAGTCTCTTTGCTGTCGTTCCCGGGCATTCTCCATGCGCTCCTGAACAATCTCCTTAGCATTGAGGAGACGTCTTTGATGCTCCACCACCCAATCAGTCTTTGGTAGTGGATTGATGACATCAGGCACTTGTACATCTAGGGAGTGGTCAGCAGGCAACCTCCCTTGATGGCCGAACATCAGATAGAAAGGTGTGTACCCGGTGGAACAGTGAATTGTGTTGTTATAGGTATACATGAGTTGCGGCAACAGAGTAGGCCAATCACCCCTTGTCTCAGGGGGTACTGCTCTCAGCATTTCAATGAGAGTTAGATTTATCTTTTCACAGAGTCCGCTACCTTGCGGATGATAGGCAGTGGTCTGGACTTTCTGGCAATTATGCAGCAGGCACATCTCTTGGAACAGCTGTGACTCAAACGCAGACCCTTGGTCGGTGAGGATCCTCTCTGGGCAGCCATAGGGCAGGAGGAAATGCTTCCAGAACGCCTCTGCTGTAGTCCTAGCTGTCAGGTCTTTCACAGGCACTGCTACGACAAACTTAGTGAAGTGATCAATAATGGTCATGGCATAAGTATACCCTGAGCGACTCGGCTCCAACTTCACATGATCAATAGCAACAAGTTCCAAATGAGTTTTACTTACGATAGGATGGAGAGGCGCCCTCTGGTCATGGTGTTCACTTCGCCCCACAGCACAGGCAGTGCATTCTCTGCACCATTTCTCAATGTCTTCTCTCATCCCAATCCAATAGAATCTTCTGCAAATGGTGGCCTCAGTCTTCTGCACGCCAAAGTGTCCGGACTGGTTGTGATACATTTCTAACACCAGACTGGCATCTCGACGTGGTATGAGGATCTGATATATCCTATCACAGGACACTGGATCCAGGCTCCTCCTAAGCAACAGGCCCTTTTGGAGGAAAAGTTGGTGGCGATGTCTCCACAGTCTCAGTAGTTCTGGGTCTGCACTCTTCCTGCGGACTCTCTCAGGAGTTCTCCCACTGGTAAGGAAGTCGAGCAGTTCACCGAGGACTCTACTTTCGGACTGGAGCTTAATCCACCTTTCTTGGTCGCCCCTGGACTCAGGAATATCTAATGAGGAAGGATCAGCAGCGGAGAGGTTTTCAGTGCGGATATTATCCTGCTGGGCAAATTTATTGTAGAACGCCGACATTTCCACTTCTTCCCAGGTATCTTTTGGTTCATCTGGGGCTTCTGTAGTGGGGAGCCGAGACAGGGCATCAGCATTGTCATTGGAGCGGCCTGCCCGGTATTTCACAGTGAAGTCAGAGTTGGCAAGGCGGGAGGCCCATCTTTGCTCCAGAGCCCCCCCGTAAAAGCCCACAAGAAGGCAGGGAGGTGGGCGCGGCCCCCTGATGGCCAGTCACAAGGCCGCACACCTCTCTCCGCCCACGTGATGCGTCGGTCACGTGACGGCCAGTCACGTGCTCCGACGCGTCACAGATGGTAAACCACTCCTCCAGAAAGGTCCTTCAGACAAAGTAGATCATAAATTGTAGCACTTAGCTGGTAAAGCAAATGCGTCCATAACATGGGAAACCCTCACAATCAAAGTACTCAGCATATTCAATGTATACTATTATTGCACTAGAATGGCAAATAATTACTATATATATATAGAGAAATCCTAACAAAGTGGAAAATATATAAGAATGTGACATAATACATAATATATAATGTATAACAAATTCTGTCATACATGATTAGATATAAGTAAACAACCAATATATAATGTGTTCTATTATACATGATCAAGTAGGTGAACAAGGAATACATAAGTCAAACATGAACAAAATGTGTTAAAAAATAAAATGCATTCATTTTGGGATCAAATTGCCAGTAAATTGCGTACAAAGACGAATAGCATCCCCCCCAAGAGAAAACTAATGGGATGGGAGCTAGCCGCGATCGGGCACAGTGAATACAGAAACAAATAAGTGAATGTGTGACTATTGTAAATTATAATACATAGACAAAATATTATTGTCTGTGTATAATGTATGTGACAGTGAGGTCGTGCACAAATACATGAAAAATATGTAATAATAAAATATACAGTAAATTCTCCAAATTGACAAATGTCTCAGTATATCTTATATGCAATACAGAGTTGAGGGACCGAGACTTCCATGTCAATGGATGTCCAGAAGGAATTTTCTCATCCCAATATATCCTGCAAGCTCCATATGGTAAGGGGCACAGGTGAGTAGAGCACCAGGTATACTAAAGAATATAAAAACACATATATAAGTAATCACAAAATAAATGACACGCAAACAACAAGGATGCCAACGCTACAATTTATTATCTACTTTGTCTGAAGGACCTTCCTGGAGGAGTGGTTTACCATCTGTGACGCGTCGGAGCACGTGACTGGCCGTCACGTGACCGACGCATCACGTTGGCGGAGAGAGGTGTGCGGCCTCGTGACTGGCCATCAGGGGACCGCGCCCACCTCCCTGCCTTCTTGTGGGCGTTTACGGGGACGCGATTGGCCATTGCGGCTCTGACACATCATACGGGTGGGGCAGGGGGTGCGGCCGGCTAACTGGCCATTGGCCGGCTGCACTACTTTGCCCGCCCTTAACTTTCCCTCCTCCCAATGTCCTGATTACAATGGGGTGTTCCTAGATCAATTTGATATGTGATACAGGTGTGTAGGGCTCTTTACAAGAAGCGCATTCACAAGGAGAGCCTCACCCCTCAGAGGAAGGCATCCGCCGAAATGCGCGTCGGGGTTACGTAGCTCTCCTGAGGTGTACATCCCCACATCTATGGGTATGTAGACATGCTATATTGTTGTGGACTTTGAGGGATGTGCTCATTGGCTCTAGGTGCTCAGCTATATATATATTATCTACAGGTGGATGTTTACTGTGCACCTGAGCCAGTTTTGCATGTATTTGGAGGTTTAAGCTGTCACCACAGCTGCAATTGTGGTATCTGACCATTGATATAGTGACTTCTTATGCACTTGCACTTGAACCTTCTGTTGGCTGTTATATGGTCCCATAACTTGGAACCATCAGACATCCATATGTTGCAATGTTATCTGCAACCACTTTTTTGATATGGTGTTTTGCTACTCAGTATTTGCACTTTTGCATTTTTATATCTGTGGTTGCAGTTATACATACAGAAATCAATGAGGTATTGTACTCCTTTTTTCTACCGCCTTTTGTACATTGCATACTCCAAAACCCCTCCCCCATGTCTCATTTGTGTTAACATACCTCCTCAGATGTAGCCATTTTTTATCTGTTGTCTCATGTCTCGTTTTTATGTGTCATTAATTCAATAAAGGATTTATTTTTGATGATATACCCGTTTAATCTCAGTTTATTCTTGTTGGTTGGTTAGTTCAATACTGGCAGGTATAATCTTGGCAAGATACACAGAGGGTAATAGATATACACTTCCCAGGCTGCACTATTTCAGTTATACTGGCTGGCTGTATTCCAAGGCCCGTATGCCTAAATGCTGGCTTTTATCCCTGGCAAATAATCTTCCTCCCGCATTTATCCTTGCACTATATTTGTAATCCTTCTGCCCTTCAGCTTACTTGCGTCTAGCTGGATACAGTGGTGCTGCTTGGCTTGAGGGTACTGCAGGTTTCTCCCAGGAGGCAAACTCTTCTACTGGGGTGTCTCTTCTGAGCTAAACATAGAAACTTCAGGCTGACTAGGCTTCACTTCTAGTCACATGGACTGCACTAACTCTTCCCTGTCTTGGCCTACCTATATATACTCAGGGCTCTCTAGCTCCCTCTAATGTCTAGGAGGCTGAACTACACCCTGACAGGCCTGATACCCAGATAACACAGGGAAAATGAACATACACCATCACATTAACGCAATAGGCATATTAACCCTTGTGTAGTGCCCACCTTTACCTAGTGGGACACTACACAGTCACTCAGAATTGAGGAAGCTCGTTGGAAGAACAAGTGAAACGTTTTCAAGAAATCTACAGTACATCCAGTTGCCTTGATTTATCCTTTACAGATATGGTGTAAAGGAAAACTGGCCTAGTTGCCCATTGAAGTCAATCAGATTCCACCTTTCATTTTCCAAAAGAGCTCTAAAAATGAAAGGTGGAATCTGATTGGCTGCTATGGGCAATTAAGCCAGTTTTCCTTTACACCAGTTTTGATACATTTTCTCTATGTATTTACATACGGTGTCCTTCTTTACCTTTCCTCCTAGCTCAATATAACCCAAGATGTGTGTTGCAAGATGACCAGTTTTGAAAGGAAACATGATTTCTTGATACTCTATTGAGAGTTATTCATGTTAGGCTACTTTCACACTAGCGTTCGATCGGATCCGTTCTGAACGGATCCGATCATATTAATGCAGACGGAGGCTCCGTTCAGAACGGATCCGTCTGCATTAAAATGGCAAAAAAAAGTGGATCCAGCAAGTTCACATTATCTCCCAACCAGTCTTCTGCTAAAAGCGCACAAATGGCGCCTGAAAACCATGTCCATCAGTCTTTCACATCACCCCCGTGCATATCGGGGAACCTGTCTGAGCCTCAAGTCATGCAGCAGTCTCTTATGCTGTTTGAAGACACTGCTGGCAGGGTTTCCCAAGGGCATCCACCTAGCCCTTCCCCAGGGGTGAAAGACATAGAATGCACTGATGCACAACCACTTATGTTTCCTGATGAGGACATGGGAATACCACCTCAGCACGTCTCTGATGACGAAACTCAGGTGCCAACGGCTGCGTCTTTCTGCAGTGTGCAGACCGATAAGGAGGTCAGGGAGGAAGACTGGGTGGAAGACGATGCAGGGGACGATGAGGTCCTAGACCCCACATGGAATCAAGGTCGTGCCACTGACTTTCAGAGTTCAGAGGAAGAGGCAGTGGTGAGACCGAGCCAACAGCGTAGCAAAAGCGGGAGCAGGGTGCAAAAGCAGAGCAGCTGTCGACAAAACAGTTTGCCTGCTACTGACCACCGTCACCAGGGACCGAGCACACCAAAGGCAGCTTCAAGGCGTTCCCTGGCATGGCACTTCTTCACACAATGTGCTGACGACAAGACCTGAGTGGTTTGCATGCTGTGCCATCAGAGCCTGAATTGAGGCATTAACGTTCTGAAACTTAGCACAACCTGCATGACCAGGCATCTACATGCGAGATACGGGCTGTAGTGGAGTAAGCACCTTCAAAACCAAGAAAGGGCCCCTCCTGCTCCCTCTTCTGCTGCTGCCTCGGCCTCTTCCTCCGCCTCTGGAGGAACATTGGCACCTGCCGCCCAGCAAACAGAGGATGTGCCACCAACAACACTACCTCTGTCACCAAGGATCTCCACCATGTCACACAGAAACGTTCAGCTCTCCATCTCACAAACCTTTGATAGAAAGCGTAAATTCCCACCTAGCCACCCTCGACCCCTGGCCCTGAATGCCAGCATTTCTAAACTACTGGCCTTTGAAATGCTGTCAATCAGGCTGGTGGAGACGGACAGCTTCAAACAGCTCATGTTGCTTGCTGTCCCACAGTATGTCGTTCCCAGCCGCCACTACTTCTCCAGGAGAGCCGTGCCCTCCCTGCACAACTAAGTATCGGATAAAATCAAGCGTGCCCTGCACAACGCCATCTGTGGCAAGGTTTTTTGAGTACTCCACCAACATGGCCAGTGGCGATGCCATTATCAGCGTTACAATACCACTTCTATGTCTCCTTGAGAAAACACTTGATGGAAGAGGGTGTGGCCCAGGGCGAGGAGGAGGAAGAGGGGTCATCTCTAAATCTCTAACACTTTCAGGCCAGTCTTTTAGAAGTGGCTCAGAAAGAGGATTTTTGCAATAGCAGAGGCCAGGTACAAATTTGGCCAGCCAGGGCCCACTACTGGAGGACGAGGAGGAGGAATATAAGGAGGAGGATGGGGATGAAGCATGTTCACAGCGGGGTGGCATCTAACACAGCTCGGGCCCATCATTGATCAATGACAGGGGGGTGATTACCCCATATAGACTCCCTGATCACCCCCCTGTCATTGATCACCCCCCTGTAAGGCTCCATTCAGAAATTTTTTGGGGCACAAGTTAGCGGAAATTTATTTATATTTATTTTTTTTCTTACAAAGTCTCATATTCCACTAACTTGTGTAAAAAAAATTAAATCTCACATGAACTCACGATACCTCACGGAATCCAAATGCGTAACATTTTTTAGACATTTATATTCCAGACTTCTTCTCATGCTTTAGGGCCCCTAAAATGCCAGGGCAGTATAAATACCCCACATGTGACCCCATTTCGGAAAGAAGACACCCCAAGGTATTCCGTGAGGGGCATATTGAGTCCATGAAAGATTGAAATTTCTGTCCCAAGTTAGCGGAAAGGGAGACTTTGTAAGAAAAAAAAAAATAATAAAATTTCCGCTAACTTGTGCCCAAAAAAAAAATTCTATGAACTCACCATACCCCTCATTGAATACCTTGGGGTGTCTTCTTTCTAAAATGGGGTCACATGTGGGGTATTTATACTGCCCTGGCATTTTAGGGGCCCTAAAGCTTGAGAAGAAGTCTGGGATCCAAATGTCCAAAAATGCCCTCCTAAATGGAATGTGGGCCCCTTTGCGCATCTAGGCTGCAAAAAAGTGTCACACATGTGGTATCACCGTACTCAGGAGAAGTTGGGGAATGTGTTTTGGGGTGTCATTTTACATATACCCATGCTGGATGAGAGAAATATCTTGGTCAAATGCCAACTTTGTATAAAAAAATTGGAAAAGTTGTCTTTTGCCGAGATATTTCTCTCACCCAGCATTGGTATATGTAAAAAGACACCCCAAAACACATTGCCCTACTTCTTTTGAGTACAGCGATACCAGATGTGTGACACTTTTTTGCAGCCTATGTGGGCAAATGGGCCCACATTCCAAAGAGCACCTTTCGGATTTCACAGGTCATTTTTTACAGATTTTGATTACAAACTACTTCACACACATTTGGGCCCCTAAAATGCCAGGGCAGTATAACTACCCCACAAGTGACCCCATTTTGGAAAGAAGACACCCCAAGGTATTTCGTGATGGGCAGAGTGAGTTCATGGAAGTTTTTATTTTTTGTCACAAGTTAGTGGAATATGAGACTTTGTAAGGAAAAAAATAAAACATTTTCCGCTAACTTGTGACAAAAAATAAAAAGTTCTATGAACTCACTATGCCCATCAGCAAATACCTTAGGGTGTCTACTTTCCGAAATGGGGTCATTTTTGGGGTTTTTCTACTGTCTGGGCATTGGAGAACCTCAGGAAACATGATAGGTGCTCAGAAAGTCAGAGCTGCTTCAAAAAGCGGAAATTCACATTTTTGTACCATAGTTTGTAAACGCTATAACTTTTACCCAAACCATTTTTTTTACCCCAATTTTTTTTTTATCAAAGACATGTAGAACAATAAATTTAGAGAACAATTTATATATAGATGTTTTTGTTTTGAAAAATTTTACAACTGAAAGTGAAAAAGTTCCTTTTTTTGCAAAAATTTCGTTAAATTTTGATTAATAACAAAAAATGTAAAAATGTCAGCAGCAATAAAATACCACCAAATGAAAGCTCTATTAGTGAGAAGAAAAGGAGGTAAAATTCATTTGGGTGGTAAGTTGTATGACCGAGCAATAAACGGTGAAAGTAGTGTAGTGCAGAATTGTAAAAAGTGGTCTGGTCATTAAGGGGGTTTAAGCTAGGGGAGCTGAGGTGGTTAATTCCCTCACTGCAGCGTGATCGGAAGATGTGCGACTACAGGCGCATGCTGGTAGACGCGCTCCTGAGAGCATTCCCGACTGATGCCGGGGGACAAGTGGAAGCACAAGGCGAAGGAAGGGGAGGAGGAAGAGGTCGCCAACGCAGCTGTGTCAGCGTCAGCACCTCAGAAGGCAGGGTTAGCATGGCCGACATGTGAAAATGCTTTGTCACCTCGCCGCAACAACCGACCTCAACTGCTGATATGGAGCATGTTAGCAGGAGGCAGCATTTGAACAACATGGTGGAACAGTACCTGTGCACACGACTACACGTACTGACTGATGGTTCTGCCCCATTCAACTTCTGGGTCTCCAAATTGTCCACATGGCCAGAGCTTGCCCTGTATGCCTGCGGCATATGGGGGCTTATGGAGGCATATGGGGGCTGTTTGAGGCATATGGGGGAGCTGATGGATGTAGCAGCGCTGAATATGCTGCTGTTCAGCCATAGTTCTAGTGGGGAAGGGAATAGACAGATGTAGCAGAGCTGTATATTTGGCAGGTCAGCATCAATGCTGGTGGAAGAGAGAAACTGATGTAGCAGAGCTGAATACGCCGCTGTTCAGACACAGTTATAATGGGGAAGGGAATAGACAGATGTAGCAGAGCTGTATATATGGCAGGTCAGCATCAATGCTGGTGGAAGAAACAGATGTAGCAGATTGAATATGCGGCTGTTCTGACACAGTGCTTGTTGAAGAGATAAACAGACAGATGTAACAGAGCTGTATATGAAGCTTTTCAGACACAGTGCTAGTGGGGGAGTAGAATAAAGATGTAGCAGGGCTGTATAGGAAGCCATTCAGCCAAAGGTATGCTAGAGGACTGGAGAAGACACATGTAGCTGAGCTGTATATGCATCTATAAAGATACATAGTGTAAGGTTTATACACAATTGGAGTAAAGCTGTAATGGAAACAAATCTGCATCAGTGCTGGTGGGTGGGGGTTGGTCAAGCTTTTGAGATAATGTATAATATGGAATTATAGTTTTGGATGCACAGAATGGGTTTTTAAAAGATCAGACTGAGATTTTATGTGTAAAACTGTGCAGAACAACCAGGTGTTACTGTACACTGAGCTCGCTTCACATGGCTCTCTGATGATTCCCCAGCAGGGGGAGGGGCCTCACAGACACTTCAGGCTGCCAGACTGATGAGTCATACTCTTCACCTGAACTAGCACGCAAGGACTGAGTTCTCAGTGTGATGTCATAAGGAGGTGTGGCCGGCCTCCACTCAAACTGCCTAAGCCCGCCCAGCCTTAGCAGCAGAAAACCAGGAAGTGATCAGTTAGCTGGCAGCAATTGAGGATGAAGTAGCAAGATGGGAATACCCCTTTAAGTTTTACACAATATTAGCATGTTTGAAACAAAAAAAATGATGTTTTAGTGTCTCCATAGTCTGAGAGCCATAGCTTTTTTTATTTTTTGACCGATTGTCTTAGGTAGAGGCGCATTTTTTGCGGGATGAGATGACGGTTTGATTGGTAATATTTGGGGGGGAGGGGGCATATGCCTTTTTAATTGCTTGGTATTGCACTTTAAATAATGTTAGGTGAAAAAAATGGCTTTATTGGCACAATTCTTTTTTTTACGGTGTTCACCTGAAGAGTTAGGTGATATGATATTTTTATAGAGCAGGTTGTTACGGACACAGCGATATCTAACATATCTACTTTTTGTATTTATTTCACTTTAAATAATAGCATTTTCTAAACAAAAAAATCATATTTTAGTGTTTTCATTGTCTGAGAGTCACATTTTTTTTTTTTGTTGGCGATTGTCTTAGGTAGGGTCTGATTTTTTGCAGGCTAAGTTGATGGTTTGATTGGTACTATTTTGGGGGGCATACACCTTTTTGATTGCTTGGTGTTGCAATTTTTGTGATGTAAGTGGACAAAAAATGGCTTTTTTGGCACTGTTTTTATTTATATTTTTTTACTGTGCTCACCTGAGTGGTTAAGTCATGTGATATTTTTATAGAGCTGGTTGTTACAAACGCGGCGATACCTAATATGTATACTTTTTATTTATTTATTCCAATTTAACACAATAATTACATTTTTTAAATCAAAAAAATGATGTTTTAGTGTCTCTATGTTCTAAAAGCTATATTTTTTTTATTTTTTTTTTGGGGAGATTGTCTTATGTAGGGGCTATTTTTTTGTGGGATGAGGTGACTGTTTTATTGATACCATTTTGGGGTGCATACACCTTTTAATCACTTGGTGTTCCACTTTATGTGATGTAAGGTGACAAAACTGGCTTTTTTTAAACAGTTTTTATTTGTTTTACGATATTTATTGGACGGGGTGAATCAGGTAATATATTTATAGAACTGGTCGTTACAGACCCGACTCAATACCTAATATGTGTGTGGTTTTTTTTTTCTCTAAAATCAGGGGAAAGGGGCGTTTTTTCTTTTTTTACTTGAATTTTTTTTTTTATTAAAAACTTTTTTTAAACTTTTTTAAACTTTATTTCTGTCCCACTCTGGGACTTTACATTTGGGGGTCTGATCCCCTCTGCAATGCATTAAGATACATCTGTATTGTAATGCATTGCCTGTTAGTGTATTACTCAGTGTAATACACTAACAGGTTACCCAGGAGACCCAGCCTGAGGCTGGATCTCCTGGGCACCCATAGAAGACAGGTCCGATGCAAGGCATCGGGCTGCCTTCTCACCCATCGGGTCCCCGCAACAGCAGTGCGGGAACCCGATGGTCTCCCTCACCCACCGCAAATCCCTTCTATGCCGCGGTCAGCGCTGATAGCGGCATAGAAGGGGTTAATCCACCAGCATCAACTTGTACAGCGATGCCGGTGGATACAGCAGGGGCCCAGCTATGAGGGACTGCTGAGCCCCTGCAGTGATCAGGCGTGCACTGCTTCGGTGCCCGCCCGATCACCATGACGTAATAGTACATTGAAATGCGGGAACTCACCTTCCACCATGACGTACTATTATGTCATATGTCAGGAAGGGGTTAAGGATTAGTGCAGGGCCAGACTCAATGACCTCCAAAATTTTGTTTCAAGTTCACTATGGAGACTGCATATAATTTTACAGCTCCTATTAAGTTTAAAGCAACTGTCCAGTCATACCCCCGAAAATTATATGTAAGTCATTACTTATAGGAGATCCATACTGGCTAATTTTCCTTGGTGCTTGTTCATTGGCCACTTTTTGGCTCAGCTCTGTTTCTATACAGATGAGATCAGTGACTACCGATTAGTTACTGTGCAAACTGGAAGTCTGAGGTAGTCTGAAACACACCTCCTGTCTCATCATTGGTTAAGGCTGCTACTCTCTCCCTCCTTTTACATCTCTGCCCCCTCTGATTGGCTGCTGTATATAAACACAAGTCTATCACAGGATCAGTTGGGGTTCAGTATATGGAGAGCTGCTTTCTATGACAACAAAGGAAGAATGATTATAGGTACAGATAGACAACTGTTCACATGGTGCAGTACTGTGTGGTGGCCTTTATTTTTGTGGCGCTGTGCTGTGGGTTGGTGGGACCCAGTGCCATGGGTGGCATTGTCGGACAGCAGGGGTGCTGTTTGACTCCTGGGTCTCGCCGCCTACTAGGGCAGTGCCGCTTTGTCACAGCATTGTGCTGCGCCTTTTTGTCAGAGTAGGTCCCACTCAAAGAGGTGACCTTGGCGTGGTGAGTGGGCTTATGTCGTTTGATAAAAATGTACACTAATGCCTCTTGTATAGCATGCAGTATGGGGGCTGTACACTTTAAAATAACGCTGAGAAGTGAGTTTGGATCAAAGCATGGCACTGTGGATGTGCGATCCAGTTCTGTTTTCTCCCCCAGATAATTATAGGTACAGATTACTAAATTATCAGAGTGAAAGATTATTCTTAGATAACTCTAGACATATACTGAGTCAAATTATCACGACCGGCGTGCCGATCACATACGTGACACAAAGGGAGGGAAAAGGGAAGGCCCTGTCCAAGAGAGAGGGAAAGATGGTGACCCCTAACTCACCTTGAGGCTGGCACCTGACTGCCCTGACATCCCTAGACGGGTTTCTCACGCCGATCACGTGCCTAAACCCTGGCTTTCCTTAAGATGAGCCCTACGTAGTGAATAGGGCGGCGGGAACACTAGTCCGCACCACTAACACTAAAGGGAAACACCAGGGAGAGGACAGACAATACTGACGAAACATATAGTCCCAGGTGGGCGACAACAAAAAAACAACAGGGATCCGGAGGGTAACGCTCTGGAACAACAACCAGGGATAACAGCTACACAGCTCCAGTAGGTCAGTATAGAAGTCCAGGCAGAAAGCTCTATATCTGGCAACCAGAGAAGTGGGAGAGGGAAATTTAAAGAGGTTGGGAGTGCTGGACAAGGAACAGCTGAGGAGAAGAAGCTACGGATCCCTGAGTGAGACAAAAAGGATTGCAAGGCAAACACAGAAAGCTATCATTAAGAAGCAGCATGATCTTTAGACATAGAGCGCGCAGCCACCCGCTGCGACTTCCTGAACCCCGGGTATAACGGAGTCAGATGTGGCTCTTGACACCCTCGTGACACAAATGTTCCTTAGTAAAGGGAAGCCTGAAGTGTCACTTTAATAGTAGCTCTACAGATCCATATAATGGGATATCCATCTGGGGGTGTTTGATGGCAACCACTATTATATACGGTACGGGTATTTCTACTATGAGTACATCAAGGAAAAGTTTCACTCTGCAAGTGACGCACGCAGCATCAAGACCTATACAGATCAGTCAATAATGGATATTAAAAGTAGTCTTCCATTGGGCCACACTGCTTCTGTGTTAGCCACCACTCAATACCACTACAAGAATATAAGGGATACAGCTTCGTGGCAAAACTGCAGATATGACTGTAGATGATGAGATCTGTGGAACCCCATATTCATACAGTGTATTTCATTTCAATAATAGGGCTTGTAGTCTTAGAATATGTAGATGAGTGGAATGTAATAACAAATATCTCCGATTTTTTTATGAAGCAAACTATGTTAATACAGCATATAATATAAATTACAGTAAACTCAATTACACCATCTTCCATAATACTACATCTCATTCATACGGATAGATTCTACTGCAAGGACATTGTATGTTATTGTGGAATAATAGAACTAACATTGTACAATATCAGATATGTTTAGAATTCTATTGGTGTAAGATAGGAGTTCATCTCCGTAGGAATTTCTAAGTGGACACATGAGGAATTCACAATGTGTAGAACTGTTAGCAGTACACAAAGCAGACACCTAATAAAAAGCCAGCGGGAAGGTAGGATATAACGAGCTCACACCGATCCTTTGAGGGTCTATCTTGGAATAACATTGCAGCCTCCGATGCCATATGAATACCAAATACACATTGCAGGTGACCAGCTTCTCATTATCTGCTTCAGTTTCAGGTTTTTTTTTAGCATCACCACCCCGGTCAACATTTCTGCATTTCTGACCTGAATTGAAAGTAACAAAGCAGCAATGCAGGACAACAAGATTGCTCAGCATAGAGAAATGTATTAAGGAATGCATTGTGTATTATGCCACTGTATTATGTATTCGAGGGATAAAGACAATGGACACTTAGAGCTCATTCAGACGACCGTATGTGTTTTGTGCACCGCAAATTGCGGATAGACAAAACACGGATACCGGCCGGGTGCGTTCCGCCTTTTGCCGGCACTATGATAGAAGTCCCTATTCTTGTCAGAAATTGCGGACAAGAATAGGACATGCTCTATCTTTTTGGGGGGGCAGCGGAAGGGAAGTACGGATGCAGACAGACCACAGCTGTCCACATCTTTTATGGCCTCATTGAAATAAATACACTCGTCTGAATGAGCCCTCATTGTGCCCCTGATATGTGAAATGTATTCTTATGAAAAAACATCTACCGAAAAACATTTAAATGCGCATTTCTGTATATTAATCCTTCTATGTACAGATGTGGCAAAGATGGTTTTGTCAGTTTGAACTTTGGCCCTGTTAAAATTGTGCATCATCTGCACCATAACTTACCCTATTAGTATAAGGCTGTATTCACACCTGCTTATCTTGGCTCTCTCTTCGGTATTTTGGGTGGAGTGTCATTCTGGATTTTGCTTTTTGCAAACTCTTTTTTATTAAAACTGTAATGTAAAGCTACAAAGGCAACAAAACAAATTCAGGTCATCATGTAGATTAGAAGACACATAGGCTGTAAACGTTTCAGCGTGCACTTACTCTATAAGAAGAGTGAGAAACCCATAACTACAAATATGCATAGCTGTGTTGGTGGTGCTGGTAGTGGTTTCGACAGTGGCACTCGAAGCAAATACAAAGCAGGGATTTGGGAGGGAAGTCAAGGAGCCCATGATGACATACCACAAAGGCAGGCAGGGTGAGGACCATAACAATGGTTGTGTTTGGGACAGGACCTGGGAGTCAGAAGAGGAGGAGGTGACATCATCGGAGGAGGAGAGTGATCGCTGCAGCAGCAATAAAGAGCAGAGGCATGTATGGCCAGAACCTCAAAACAAAAGCCAGAGTAAGATATGCATCTATTATGATCAGGTAGGGAACTGGTGATGCTGCTGATGTTGTGGGCACAGGCTAAAAACGTGCTACAAAATCCAAGCTCGACTGCCGCTAACTCTGTGCAAGTATTTGGCAGTTTTTCTCCAACACCAAAAGACTAAATTATTGCTGTGCACAAGATCTGCAGGATTAAAATAAGCTGAGGGCATTTAAACACAAACATAGGCACCATTGCTCTATTTCAGCACATGAAGCAGCATCACCCAATCCAGAGAGAAAAGTGAACTGTCTGCCAACTAGCTGAATAAGAGTTTCTTCCTTCTCCCAGTCCCCTTTGCAACAGCCAGACCACATCCACATGCAGTACAGTGTCCTTGTCATCATCATCATCAATTACTGCTTCTCCTACTAGAATACTCCTACTCTGCTCTGTCTTCAGCCATTGATAACAGAATGTGTGGCCAGGAAAAAACTCTAATACTGACAATATGATGATGCACAATCTTAACTCCCAGCTGGGCAAGTTTCTGGTGGTGCAGTCGCTGCTATACAACTTACTTAATTTTGCTGTTTTTAGGGAACTGATGTCGTGCGCCCAGCCTCGCTGAAAGATATCAAGCCACCATTTGTTTTCAAAAAAGCCATCCCTGCCTTGTCATGTGGCAGAGAATGTGTGACGCTCGTTGCAATTCTTGCTGTGTGGCAAATAGAACAACTTACACATCTTGCTGGCCACCCTGTAGCTGTTGGGGACCCACATGGGGAAAGTCCCATGGGAGAGGAAGTGGAGGATGCAGATCTACCACTGGAAAAGAATGAAGAGCAGGAGAAGTTCCTTGTGCAGGAGGACAAGGTTGATAATGATGACGACGACACTATTCATCATGACCAATTTCCTTAGTAGGGGCAGAGCTGGAAAGAACTGGGCCCTCAGGCATGCTGGTGAGAATGGCAAGCTGATTCATCCACCTCTCATCATTTCTGCTACCACAAGCAGCATGATGGAGCAGTTTTCTTTGTTTTCATGTGGCACACCAGGCTGATGCAAATCAGCACACGGAGATCTACTGCTTGAACAACCAGGATCAGTCCTACCTAGACTGTGGCCTTTCTGCATCGTGTACCATTTTTCCTGACCCAACGGACTTCTGGGTGGGCAGATTTGAACAGTGGCCATAACTATCCCAGTTTTCTTTCTCTGTTCTGTCTTGTCCAGCCTTCAGTGTCATTTCAGAGAGGGTTTTCAGTGCAGCAGGTGGTATTGTCTCACCCAAATGGATACAATTGTCCTCTGCCAATGTACAAAACATCACATTTGTCAAAGTGAATCAGGCATGGATCTGTAAGGATTTGCACACACCTCCGGCTGAGGCTGATCTGCCCCATCATGCCACTGCTGCTGTCTGCCTTCCTACCATCATGTTCCATACTGTATGTCTGCTTCTGCTGCCATCTGTGCAACTGCTACTTCCTGCTGCTAATCCTCCTACTGCCACTTCCATGACTCCTACACAGCTGCTACTACTACTATTACCCCAACACAACCGCACACACATCTACTTTTGCTGCCTTGTGTGTTCCATGCTGTGTTTCTACTGCTGGCACTATTATTGCTGTCATTTTGACCCCTATGAACCTTACCCTTTCCATATCCACACTATAATACTGCTGCTCCCAAACAAACGGGAGAATTTTTTCCAAGGTTGGTCAACTTCAGAACAAGCTACTGTTTCTTCTGAGAATTAACAATCATAGGAAAATCAACAGTGCAGTGTGTGTTTTAGCATACTGTTAACACCATAAACCATGCATTTACCTATATTGCAGCTATATATGTCAGTATCACTCTTACACTATTTGCTATCGCTGTCATTGTGTTAAAGAACTTAAAGGATAACTGTCAAATATTTTTTTTTGTAGCATAGGATGTGGCTGATTAATATCACCTCGGTCCCATGTTTAAACTTTTAACTGTGTATTCAATAACTCTCAATTTTCTGAATTTTTGTTCCCTCTCCTGGCTATTAATACCTGCGCTGAAAATCCCGTTGCTATGTGTCCTCCGTCTCCCTTTTTCCTCATAGAGAAGACGGAGGACGTACAAGCAGGCATTGTGTGCGTGCTCCCTTTAGATCCTGTGCAGCCAGGGCTTGAAGTTAGAATATACCATCGGATTGGAGAAAACTCAGATCCGATGGTATATTCTGAACCCGAGGCGTTCCCATGGTGATGGGGATGCACCTCTGACAGGGGTTAATTGCGCGGACGGCAGCTCCCTGTCAGAGGTCGGCTGCCTTCTTCAATGTTTACATTGGTGGGCAGTGCGCCCCCCTCCTCCCCAGTTTTAAAGGGACACTGACAGGCAGAGCATATAAAGTGACATATATTATTCTATTGGTCTTAATATGCTTAATTAAACTATACCATATCACCCCTCGCTGCCTTTCCTTTACTTATAAAAAGCGTTTTTATCAATATGCACATTACCTTACTTTGTGCCCAAGGGGCTGTCTCTCATTCAGTTGTGTGCCCAGCCGCGTCCCAACTGCCGTCTCCTTGTGCCGCCCAGCTCATTAGTATTCACTGCACTGGGCGGCTTTTTTTTCTTCTCCCGATGCAGTGAAATCCCGCACATGCCCAGTACTATCTTTTACTGGAGCTGGTGGGTGCCGGGGACCTTATCCGGCGCAGGCATGAAGCGACAAGATTAGGCTCATGCCAAGGAAGATAGTACTGGGCATGCGCGGGATTTCACGGAGTCGGGAGAAAAAAAAGCCACCCAGTGCAGTGAATACTAATGAGCTGGACGGCACTAGGAGACGGCAGTTGGGACGCGGCTGGGCACACAATTGAATGAGAGACAGCCCCTTGGGCACAAAGTGAGGTAATGTGTATATTGATAAAAACACTTTTTATAAGTAAAGGAAAGGCAGCGAGGGGTGATATGGTATAGTTTAATTAAGCATATTAAGACCAATAGAATAATATATGTCACTTTATATGCTCTGCCTGTCAGTGTCCCTTTAATAATGGGGAGGATGGGGGTCTTACTGCCCACCAATGATTTTAACACTGGGGGGGGCGCACTGCCCACCAATGTAAACATTGTAGAAGGCATCCGACCTCTGACAGGGAGCTGCCGTCGCGCAATTAACCCCTTGGGTGCCGCTGATGGAAGCGCCCTGTCAGAGGTGCGTCCACACCACCATGGGAACGCCTCTGGGTTAGAATATACCATCAGATCGGAGTGTATGTGATGGAAGGAGGAGGGGGGCGTGTTTAAGTGGGGAGAGCTCCGATTGGTTGAGGTGCAGAAGCTCGTTCATGAGAGGAGCTGAATGCATTGTGGGTAGTGAGGGCAGGCTGGCTTAGTCTCAGGGTGAGGGCATCGGTGGCCATCTTAACAAGAGAGTGAGATTGTAGTTTTGTGCAGACTGGTTGCTAAGGGCTAAATCTTATTAAATATGGGTTAAGTAAGTCTAATAGTTATTGATTCAGGAATATCCTGTCATTAGTAACTACATACCTGAAAATTGAAATTTTGGTCTAAATGTGACAGTTATCCTTTAAGGTGGGGGGGAGCAAACATCTGTAAAAGAGATAACAAAAACATATATACTGTATATAGTTCTATAAGATCTCAGAGTATTTTACACCAATTTTGCAGGCCAATAAGAACATATTTGGGTTGTGTAGCATTGACGAGGACATCAAATTCAAAACATTCGACAAATTTGACACATAACAAAGTTCAAAAAGTTTGCTTATTTCTGGTTTAAATCTAAACAATGCTCACAGTACTGCATCACTACATTGACAACATTACTACATTACTGGTGTATAATTTTATTAAGTGGTCATTACTTTTATGTCACAGTAGATCAGCAGTTTGAGAAGGCACCTGCACTCCTATGTGCACCACAGCCTTCTCCATGCTCACCCAACACAGCACCTTTTATTGTACAGCGGCTATGCTTGGTATCGCAGCTGAGCCCCATTCACTTCTATGGAGCTAAGCTGCACCTAGGCCATGTGACCGATGAATGCGTCGTCACTCAGTCTAGGGAAAGCTGGAGAAGGCCGCAGTGTTAACAGGAGGGGGGGTCATGGATGCTGGAGGAAGGGGTCATGGACGTCGGACATTCATCAATCAGATACCTATGACCTATGCAGAGGATAGTTCATCAGTATTAAAGTTTCAGAAAACCCCTTTAAGTTATATCTTTTTGTGACACCAGGTTAAATTTTGCAGTAAAGCATTTGATATCCAAAGTGTTCTACTACTTTTACTCTTGAACATTGGTTAGTAAGAAGAGTATTTGTAAGCTCATGGTTTTCTAAAAGTTTTGTATGTTCACAGTTATTTTTACATGCTGAATTTTACAATATATTGCTACAGTATTATAGAATATGGTATCCCTGATTTCTTATGTTAACTGGTTGCAAATCCCTAATAGCCCTGAAAGCAATGTAGAGCAGAGGGGTATTTAGTCAATTTTGTCTTGTTTTATCCAACAAAATGTCTACAAGCATAATGTCTAAAAAATCTAATGCTCAGTTCAAAGAATATGTACAGCAACAAACACATAGTAAAGGGTGGAGTTTTAAAACATTAATACAGAGAGTCACAATCTCAAGTGCTTTGAAACTAGTCTGTTTCAGGACCATGGATAGCACTGGTTTCTAGCAGATGAGTTGTGTACTGTTAAACTGCTTAAAGAGAACCTGTCACTAATAAAATGCCTTGAAATCTATAGACAGCATGCTAAAAAGCAGAAGGAGCTGAGCAGATTGATATATAGTTTTGTGGGAAAAGATCCAGCAGACCTTGTAATGTTTACATTCAATTCTCTGCTCTTTCTGATCTCAGTTGGCGGTCTTTCATAAACAGTTCTTGTGTGTTTTTTTCTTTTGCTTCAGTCTAGTGTACAATGCTGTTTGATACCATCCATAGCTAGTGGTTACCAGATCCCACCAAGAAGCTGTATCACGGAAATGTCTGCTGGAAGAGGACAAGAAACCTACCCCCAACAGTGAACTATCACAAGACTCAGGAATTCCTGCATGGGAAAAATATCAAGGCTAGGCTAGGTTCACATCTGTGTTCACATTTCTATTTTTGGGGTTCATTCATAGAAGCAAACAACCAAAAATAACAGTGGTGCTGTCATGCCCTGCTCAGGCTATGTGCGGAGATCTGCCAGATTAGCAGCACGTGTGTAGCCTTTTTGTTTTGGAGTTGAGCTATATCCGCCTCCCTTCAGGTGCACTGGGTGTGGTCGTTGGTTTGAGTTTAAATTACGCCCACTCCCAGTGTCCTGTGCGGGGAAGGAAGGAAAGAAGGAAGGAAGAATTGCTGTTCCTGCTCAGTAAAGATAAGTTTGTTTTTGTTTTCTTGTGATTGTCTGTCTAGGCTGTTAGAGAGACGCCTGCCCCTCCAGGTTCTGAGGGAGCAGGCTGCCTCTTTCCCCCTTTCACCATCTTAGGGATTTTAGGGTATCTTCAGCCCAGGCACGAGGAAACGTTATTCCCACCTTCAGGGTCTAAACGTGGGCATAGAAGTCTAGGGAAAGCTGGTAGGGATTTGTCAGGAGGTGACCTTTATCCCCAGCTTCTTGCCTAGACACTTGTTTGTTTATTTTCTGTGTATCTTGTATCCTGTCCGCCGTGACAGGTGCTGGATCCATCACACCCATATCATTGCTTAATAATGACATTCATTGAGTCCCATTATCAGAAACCTAGTACTGCATGATTAACAATTTTTTTTTTTAAGCAAATATATCAGAATCTGCAATGGAGACTCCTAAAGGACCCTCCAATGCAGATGTGATCCTCGCCTTAAAATAGTGTTGTATAAAATCAGTAGGAACACCAAGCACTGCTTTGTCACTTTGTCATTTCATTTATCTTGGCTTTGAGGCACTTGATGTTGAATGTTCTAACATTAGGTGCTTTAAAACTGACAGATGAGAGAATACCAGTGCCATATATTGCCCCTCAGGCCCTGCACTATGCACAGCACACTATTGTATATAAATTTTGACCAGTATGCTCGTTTAAATCACTCCGTTTGTACTGAATGCTTGATCCCTTTAGTACTTTCAAGTCATACACAATGAAAGCAACATACCTGTAGGTTACACATTATAAATAATCCAATGCTCCGATCTGTGACCTTAAAATGCAGCAGGGAAAGGAGAAGTCAAGTACAAGTTGGCACAGTGGCAAAGGTTTTTAGTAGTTTGTCCAGAGACAATGTCTTGGCACACATATTAACACAGGCTACATGGTGGTAAATTCAATGAACAGCGGTCTAGTTTTTAAGTGAATAGACAGGAGGGAAATGGATTGTAGAATAAAAAAGGATTGGGGAAAGGAAAATAAAATGAAAGTAGTGATTGGTGAATTATTAGTAATCTAAAAATATAAAAATAATAACCTGCAAGCTTACACTTACACTGAAATTACTATATTTTTGTGAAATAGATTTTTAATAATTAAGTGCAAATGCTTTAAAGGCACAAAAAGGAAAAGTAAACAAGTGATATTGCATTGAAGGGGTTCTCCAAGACCAGGACTTCATTTTCATATACATAGTAACATAGTTTGTAAGACACACGTCCATCCAGTTATGTGGGGGGAAACAAACATCATTCCTTCTGTTCTGAGTGACAAAACTTGGTAAAGTACCATAATAAGGGTCCATTCACACGTTGGTATGTGTTTTGCGGATCCGCAAAACACTGGACATCGGCAATGTGTGTTCCTCATTTTGCACACCGCACATCGCCGACACTCTCATAGAAAATGCCTTTTCTTGTCCACAATTGCGGACAAGAATAGGACATGTTCTATTTTTGGACGGAACGGAAGTGTGGATCCACAAATGCAGATGCGGACAGCACATTCCGACCCCATTGAAAATTGCGGAACGGATGCGGACCCATTTTGCGGACGTGTGAATGGACCCTCAGGGACCCAGGAGGACCGTTACTATTGAGGCAACATCTCACAAACAATTTAGTTGGTCAGGATTTTTGATTCTAAAGTACATGTATCTCCTATAATGTAAATCAGTCATGCACCTGACGGTAATGTCTTTGAGGTTGGATTTTCATGAACATACAGTATTTATACATAATGTTTCAATTCTGTAAGCATCTAAACTTCTCTGCACTGATAGGCGGGCAAGTAGTGATGAGGAGAGTGGTATGGGAGCTGGTGTTGAGAGCGGTGAGGCTCCTGACCCAGAGGACATCTGTTGAGGAGGACATCAGTGATGTGCAGACAGTACTCAATGATGATGATATAGCTGATCGCATTTTGGAGCAGGGTGAATTAGGGGCTTCATCATCATCCGGAGAAGAGGGTGGCAGCTTGCCCGTGAGGCAGCGGCAGAGCCTGCAAGTCTCTAGCGTGGCCGGGAGTCAGCAAAATTGCCCGGGGTAGACCACCCACTTCGCAGGAGCCTATCTGCCCGGAAAGTACTGGTGCACAGGTTCACGGAAGCAGCGGCGTTAGCAGTCAGTCAGTGGCAGTTTTTTGTTAAGCCTTCAGAAGAGGTGAACATTGACATATGTAGAATCTGTGGGCAGAAGGTGAAGCATGGCCAGGGTGCCAATGTTGGCACCACGGCCCTGCGTCAACATATGCAGCGTCACCATAAAGTGACCTAGAAGAATTATGGCTCTGATGTGGTGGTCCAGCCTGCCGCAGTACTGCTGCATCACCGAGTGTCATGGACCCTGTTTCAGGCAGTCAATGCTCCACCGCCTCAGGCGAAGGGAGCTGTCTTTCCTTCCCATCATCTGCTGCCCCTTATCAGTGATTCAATCAGCAATCGATCACAGAAGCGATTGCCGAGAGACAACAGTATGCCTGCACTCATTTAACGACACAGAAGCTGCATGTGCTCCTGTCCAAGTTGCTGGTGCTGCAGTCCTTCACTTTTCACAGAAATGATGGCTTGTGCCAAACCGAGGTGGAGAGTCCCAAGCCATCATTTCTTTGCCAAAAAGGAAGTACTAGTCCTGTACACACATATAGAACAGAAGTTGGGCCAGTCCTTGAGCCTTTCGGTGTCTTCCAAAGTGCACGGCAAAACCGACGTGTGGAGCTATAACTACGGTCAGGGACAATACTTCTCCTTTACGGCCCACTGGGTGAATGTGGTTCCACCCCCAACTTGGCCAGGTGATGCCGCTTCTGCCTCTAATTTGTCACGCCATTGGTCCTGCGACAATGTCTGCCTCTGCCTCCTCATCCTCAACATTGTCCTCAGCCTCCACTGCAGGGACAATTGACAGGGCCCATCCATCATATCACATTTGCAGGGCACGATAGTGTCACGCTGTTCTGTACCTCGTTTGCTTGGGCGAACGGAGTCACACAGGGGAGGAACTGCTCTGTGTACTTCATCAAGAAATCGAATCCAGGCTTTCTCCGCAACAACTCAAAATCAGAACCATGGTGACTGACAACGGGAGGAACATGGTATCGGCGTTGCGTCAAGGAGGGCTGATCCATGTGCCCTACATGACACTTGTTCAATTTGGTTGTCAAGCAGTTCCTAAAGGATTCCACCCATCTGCAAAACATCCTGAAAATGGCCAGGAAATATTGCATGCACTTCAGCCACTCGTACACCACAAAGCACACCCTCCATAAGCTGCAGCGGAAGAATGGCATGCCCCAAAATAGGCTGATATGCAACAATACCACCCTTTGGAATCCCACCCTCCATATGTTGGACCGACTATATGAACAGAGAAAGACCAAAAATTATTTCTTGATGATCCAAGCGGACAGGAGTACGCCTCTGTGTAACTTCGATGTCAGCCAGTGGCAGCTCATGCATGACACCTGCCGTTTGCTCGGGCCCTTTGATGAGGCCATGTTGTTTGTCAGTCGCCAGGACTACGGGATGAACAACATCATTCCACTGATTCATGCCCTGGAACAGATGCTGGTAAATCTGGATGATCAGGGGACTGGAGATATCGCTGCCACATGAGCCCTGTTGGGGCTGAACTGGAGGAGGAAGAAGAGGAGGACATTGGAGCCCAAGCAATGTGTAGCGAAATGGGTGGTTTTTATGCATTTATTGCAGTGAATATGGAGGCAAGGAGTCCCTCCGAGTCGCTTGCACAAATGGCCCTATGCATGCTTACTTGCTTGTGTAGTGACAGCCGAATTGCCACCATTCGGCAGAGGGATGACTTATGGCTCTCCACCTTGTTGGACCGTCGCTACCAGACCAAAATGGAGGCCTTTTTTACAGCTGCTGAGAGGGAGGACAAACTGAACTACTATAGAGACATCCTATGTAGTGAGTTGGTCGCTGCCTATCTGTGACATCATCCATCCTTTCGCAGGTCTGACCGGGTGACCCTCTGTGCGCACATTACCCTGCCATGGCTGCTGTGGCAGTGTAGGGGGGTAGGAGCAGTTCTAACTCCATCAGCAGCAACTTGATTCTAGAGTAGCTGATGTGCAGATTTCTTCACCCGCCTAGTACTCACCAGCAGCAGCAGCTTGACCTGGAGCAGGACCTGAACCAGCAGGTGGTGGCATACTTGTACAGTACCCTGCCACCCCACATTGAAGATCCACAGGACTACTGAGCAGCAAAACTGGATTTGTGGCTGCAACTTGCAGAGTTTGCCCTGAAAAAGCTGCCCTGCCCGGCCAGTAGTGATGTATCAGAGTGGGTGTTTAGTACGGCAGGGGCCATAGTTACCACAAGAAGAACTTGCCTGTTCACCCAAAATTTGGAGAGACTGACCTTTGTCAAGATAATTCAGGCTTGGATCAGCCAGAATTTCCACCCACCAATGCCTGATTCATCAGACTAGATCATCCGTGGTGCCACACCAACAATTTGACAAAAGAGACAGGTTTCTTCTGGCTACCTGCCTCAGCTACTTTTCTGATGCTGCCACACATCTGATGCCAAGTGCTCCATCTTTTACCCACCATTTTCAGCTGGTACTCGTATTGCCACCCACCTCCCTACTCTGTCACTGGGTCACTCTGTGGTCTCCTGATGCTTCTGTCACCTCCATACTATGTCACCTTGCCACTCTGTGGTCTCCTGATTCTGCTGCCACCTCCACACTATGTCACCTTGCCACTCTGTGGTCTCCTGATGCTGCTGTCACCTCCACGCTATGTCACCTTGCCACTTTGTGGTCTCCTGATGCTGCTGCCACCTCCATACTGTCATTGTGCTACTCTGTGGCCTCCTCCTGATGATGCTGCTGCTGACACATCCACACTCTGTCATTGTGCCACTCTCTTGCCTTCTGATGCTGCTGCCACATCAAAATTCTGTCATTGTGCCACTTTCTGGCCTCCTAATGCTGCTGCCATCTCCACACTCTGTCATTGTGCCACTCTCTTGCCTTCTGATGCTGCCGCCACCTCCACGCTCTGTCATTGTGTCACTTTGTGGCCTCCAGATGCTGCCGTCACCTCCACACTCTGTTATTGTGACTCTGTGTGGCCTCCTCCTGATGCCACCTCTAGACTGTGTCATTGGGCCACCCTATGGTCTCCTCATGCTGATTCCACCTCACCACTATGTCATATGGCCACTTTGTGGACTTCTTATGCTGTTCCCATCCTCCCCACTTCATGACTGGGCCACTATTTTGCCTTTTGGCCTGGCTGACATCATCATTTATTTGACTCTTCTAATCTGTCAGAATGAAGAAATAATGAGATGCACAACGGATCCTGTGTGTGTAGCCAGTTGTAAGGCTTGGGTGGTCCCATCAGAATTGGCTTGTGATTTGGTAGCCAAAAGCAGGAGTGGGTACAAAACATAGAAGACATGCAAATATTTAATTCACGTGTCACTCCTGTTTTTTTGGGCATTAGCAATACTGATGGATTACTGACCAAATGCTGACTGAGTGAAGGCGGATACTCAGCAGACAGGATCTGTTTTTTCGGGGTTATTGTTCTGACAGATCAGAGGAAGGGCAAAATAATAAGTGATGTCAACACAAACTTACTGCTGACACCATCTCCACTATGTTAAGGGGCTCTACTTGTATAAGCATTTAATATAACAGGTTCTGTAGACATCTATGTGGAATCAGCTAAAGACAGTGTAAAAAGAGTGTGCTTCTTCTTGGTACTATCATCGACCTGTAAGGCTGAGTTCATACTTGAGTTATTTGGTCAGTTTTGGCCCCGTCACTGCCCAAATAAGTGAAGTGTGAAGTGATTCTAAGAGCGATGCCTGTCATCTGCATGTCATACTGACTCACAGTAATATTTCACTACCACAGCAGACTCCCTATGCATGTTACTGCAAGGCACAGTGTTCTACACCCCTATAAATGCTCTTTGCAGCCAGTAAATAGCCTTTTTTTTAACTCGATTTGCTGCAAAAAAATTCTGATTAAATCAAATTTTTTCAAAAAAAATTGGCGAACCAGCAAAATGGAAACTTTGAAAAATTTGCTCATCTCTACTTGTAACCATTGTTGCAAAAAACAATAATTTTTTTCCTATTCTGTGTTCAGAAGTTTTCTGTGATTTTAATACATTCAGTGGTTCCTCTTAACCCCTGAATGTGACAGCAGTAGCTTTGCTCTCTCATGATAGCTAGACTCCTGCTCTAACTGACGTGTCAATCCCAGCCCTTTAACCATTAGATGCTACAGTCAATCGTGACTGCAGCATCTAAGCAGTTTCAGAGGGAGAGGATATGAAATCCCAGGTGAAATGGTATTCAACAAAGTCTCACGATACTTCGGACAGAAATTAGCCTATCATGCTCTCAGTTGGAGTTTCTGTGAGCTTCAGAGCAGGTGAGCTTTGACAACTGTTCACATGGTGCGGTGCTGCATGGGGGCCACTGTGCTGTTTTTCTGGCTGGTTGGTGGGGCCCAGAGCTAGGTATGGCATCGTCAGGCAGCAGGGGTGCTGTTTTGCCACTGGGTCCCGCCGCCGGCCGGAATGGCGCCACAGCGCTGGCGGTCGCCGTGTAGCGCTGTGCCAATTTTAGGTTAGGACCCACTCATAGAGGCAACCTTGGCGTGGTGAGTGGGCTTATTGCCTTTTCATCAAAATGTACACAAACGCCTCATTTAGCATGTAGCATGGAGGTAGTACACATGCGCTATTCAGTGTTGTCTCCTGCAGGGATGAGATCATAGCATTAGCAGTGGATGTGCGATTCATTTCTTCTTTTCTCTCATTATTTAATACTTCGGACATAACACATTTCACCTCTGCGAAGCCCATACATTTGAATGCTGTATGGAGACGGGTCTTCGTACAGCACTCAAACAAAGTTTTCGATTAATTTACTTTGGATCTATGAGTTACTGTTGACAGTATAATACACTGTACTACATAAGTAGTACAGTACATTATAGAAGCAATCAGAGCATCATGTGTCAATTTCTCCTGTGGAAATAATAAACCATAAAAAATAAGTATGAAATACTTTTAGTAAAAATAAAAAATAATGTCAATGTTAACAAAAATACAGCATACACCTTTTTCCATTTAAAATATGCTTTTCAATGAAAAAAATAAAATAAAATCCCCTACGCATATTTGGTAATTCCACATCCATAATGAACTGCACAACTATCACGTACAGTATTTAATCGCACACACCTAAAAAAAATGCCAGAATTGCTTAACACCAAAAAAGGAATAAAAAACAATTAATAAGTGTTATATACACCAATATGCTAACACTGAAAACTGCAAGTCATCCTTTGCAGGATGTTGTGGGAAAAGGGTTTGGTGAGCAGTGGCATTTACCTCTCAGTTGTGCCACCAACTAAGCCACCTCCGCTGCGCTCACATTGGCTATGTGCTTGTCTGCTAGATGTGTTCTCAAGTTTTCCTGTTCAGCTATATGTACAGCTAAAGAGGAAGACACAGGAATGAATCCAGTCGTAAATTGAGCGGAAAACACCACAGCTAGAGTGAATGCAATTGAGATGTTGGTCTGACGGAAGTGTAAGTACTGACTAAAGATGAGAAAATCAATTCTTTAGAATCAAAATTTGACAGAAACTTTTCCAAAAATTCTGATTAGTTAGAATTTTTGGGATTCAATTTGGGTTATTTTTTTTTCTGGAGAGGTAGAGATAGAGGAGGGAAAGAGAGATAGAGACTGAGATGGGGAGAGAAAGACATTAAAAATATTTTTGATTTGTGTAGCATCGATTTGCACGTGAATCGAATCACGCTGTCAAATTGGACAAGTTAGACCTTAAATTAAGTTTTGAAATTTGCTCATCTCTAATATTGACCAAACTCTATTCCCACGGCAGGGCATGAGGCATTAAGGGAACTTCAGTTTCTCATTAAAGGGGCTTTCTGGGCTTTTACTATTGATGACCTATACTCAGGATAGGTCAGCAATATCAGATGGTCAGGGTATGACACCCGGCACCCCACCTATCAGCTGTACTGGGAGACGGTGTGAGCAGTGGGAACATGACATCTCCCTTCTCTCTTCCTGTCTGCTGCTGTATGTCTATGGGACAGTAGCAGTGGGCAGGAAAAGAGAACGGAAATGGCGCAATGCGTGTGCCGTCTCCCAGTACAGCTAATCGGCAGAGGTCCCGGGTGTTGGACCCTGCCGATCTGATATTGATGAACTATCCTGAGGATAGGTCATCAATATTAAAAAGCCCGGACATCCTGTTTAAATCAATTCAATATTACATGTTAGCAAAACCATTGACCTGCTTCAATTCACATCATAGCCACTGGGTAACTGAGCATAGACACCTCATGATATAATATCATGAAATCATGTTGTCGAGACAACGTTTTCCTACACGGAACACATACATTTTAATAAACAGCATTACAAACAACGTTTTTACTAAATTACGTTTTAACAAATCAACCTCAGATCTATGATCCAAAGGTCAATTCACTCAACTCTAGACACAGTCTAGAGGTATTTCACATAGTAGATTTTTCCCAAAAGAAGGTGGCAATGATAGTAGTAGTAGTCCCTCCTATATCTATCTATATACACTATGAACACAGGCGTGCAATCTGTAACTTTCTGTTATGGGGGACAGTTAACAAAAAAGAAGATGTGTAACTGTGGGAGTATATAGTGCTACTATCGATTTCACCTTAAAAAATAAAATAAAAGAATACAAACAAAAGAGGGCATGGATTGGCCTCCTTGGCACCTTTGGAACAAATCCATTGAACACACAAGAAGACTAATGGTTCATACTCAGGCAGCGCAGGGTACTTTTCTAGTCTACCATAAGGAAGAACACTGTAAATACCGTAAGAAAACAGAGAGAAAGATAGCTAGCTAGATAGATAATAGATAGGATATAGAGATAGATAATAGATAGATAGATAAAGATATGGGATAGATGATAGATGTGTAAGGGGAGATAATTTATTAAGTGGAACAATTCCATGTATTCGCCTGAGGTTGAAAAATCAATCAATCTATCTATAATCTATCTATCTCTATCTCCTATCTATTATCTACAGTCAGGTCCATAAATATTGGGACATCAACACAATTCTAAAATTTTTGGCTCTATACACCACCACAATGGATTTGAAATAAAACAAACAAGATGTGGTACGGTGTAGAAATTAAAACAGTTTGCATATGGGCCTCCTACTTGTTAAGGGACCAAAAGTAATTGGACAGAATAATAATAATAAAAATAATAATAATAATCATAAATCAAACTTTCACTTTCTAATATTTGGTTGCAAATACTTTGCAGTCAATTACAGCCTGAAATCTGGAACGCATAGACATCACCAGACGCTGGGTTTCATCCCTGGTGATGCTCTGCCAGGCCTCTACTGCAACTGTCTTCAGTTCCTGCTTGTTCTTGGGGCATTTTCCTTTCAGTTTTGTCTTCAGCAAGTGAAATGTACTCTCAATCGGATTCAGGTCAGGTGATTGACTTGGCCATTGCATAACATTCCACTTCTTTCCCTTAAAAAACTCTTTGGTTGCTTTTGCAGTATGCTTTGGGTCGTTGTCCATCTGCACTGTGAAGCACCGTCCAGTGAGTTCTGAAGCATTTGGCTGAATATGAGCAGATAATATTGCCCGAAACACTTCAGAATTCATCCTGCTGCTTTTGTCAGCAGTCACATCATCAATAAATACAAGAGAACCAGTTCCAATGGCAGCCATACATGCCCACACCATGACACTACCACCACCATGCTTCACTGATGAGGTGGCATGCTTAGGATCATGAGCAGTTCCTTTCCTTCTCCATACTCTTCTCTTCCTATCACTCTGGTACAAGTTGATTTTGGTCTCATCTGTTAATAGGATGTTGTTCCAGAACTGTGAGGGCTTTTTTAGATGTTGTTTGGCAAACTCTAATCTGGCCTTCATGTTTTTGAGGCTCACCAATGGTTTACATCTTGTGACGAACCCTCTGTATTCACTGTATTCACTGTATTTGTGAAGTCTTCTCTTATATTGTTTACTTTGATACACATACACCTACCTCCTGGAGAGTGTTCTTGATCTGGCCGACTGTTGTGAAGGGTGTTTTCTTCACCAGGGAAATACATTTTTCGGTCATCCACCAGTTGTTTTCCATGGTCTTCCGGGTCTTTTGGTGTTGCTGAGCTCACCGAAGCGTTCCTTCTTTTTAAGAATGTTCCAAACTGTTGTTTTGGCCACGCCTAATGTTGGCTTGCTTTACTGATAGTGACAGCTCTTTAGATCTCATCTTGAGAGTTGACAGCAACAGATTCCAAATACAAATAGCACACTTGAAATTAACTCTGGACCTTTTATCTGCTCATTATAATTGGGATAGTAAGGGAATAGCACACACCTGGCCATGGAACAGCTGAGAAGCCAATTGTCCCATTACTTTTGGTCCCTTAACAAGTGGGAGGCCCATATGCAAGCTGTTGTAATTCCTACATCATTCACCTGATTTGGATGCCCTCAAATTAAAGCTGACAGTCTGCAGTTAAAGCACATCTTGTTTGTTTCATTTCAAATCCATTGTGGTGGTGTATAGAGCCAAAAATGTTAGAATTGTGTCGATGTCCCAATATTTATGGACCTGGCTGTAGATAATAGATAACAGATAGAGATAGATAGATAGATACATAGATAGATTTATTTTTCAACCTCAGGCAAATACATGGAATTGTTCCACTCAATAAATGATCTCCCCTTATTATATTTAAAAACCTCAAGCTCTAATTTCTAATTACGGTGTGTAACTTGTGCTTTTTCATAGCTGTCGGCATGATATTTTCACATAACAAATATTAATGGTCATTCTAATATTTCTGGATTAAATGAGGTAACTGAAAAGCCTTGAGAAATAGAAAGGATTTGCTGAAGTGAATGTGATGTGTGCAATGCAATCATTTAAATGGTACAGAAAGATTGTGAAAACAGCTATAGAAAGCTAAACATTTTAAAAATGTCCAGAAACAAAGAGATGCAAACAAGACTAGTTTCACCTTTTAAACCATTAGGGTTGTAGCCATTTAGGGCAATGAGAACTTACTGTATTATGTGTACATTTTATTATTTGATATAACAAAGCATTTTGTAAGGAAAAAGAAAGCTATATTTATTTATTTTTTACATTTTCTTCTTGGATGTGAGGGCTTTAATCCCGTACTGGTGAAGCAATTTTCAGTTTATTATATTTCCTTTTTACTCCATGGCTTCCTGGAACCATAACTTTTTTGGTTCATATCTTTGTTTGAGGATTTGTTCTTGCGGGACAAGTTGTACTTTCTAATGGCACCATTTAATATTGCATGTGGGGACAAATTTAACTAGTTTTCGGCACATCTGTGTATGCGTTGAATCCACAAACGTTATATACAGTATTCCAGCAGAGGATAACTTTTATTTGGGACAAATTTAACTAGTTTTAGGCACATCTGTGTGTGCGTTCAATACACAAACGTTATATACAGTATTCCAGCAGAGAACTATTTTGCGGGGGGCAAATTTAAATAAGTTGTCCAACATCTATTGAATAAACCTTTTAATATGAAGAAGGTGAGCACTAAGGGACGGGGAAGTGGGCGTCTTGCTGACAGTTCAGGCAGAGGCTGTGGCCCTGGGTGCAATGAAACTGTGCCAGCTGCCAGTGAAACTGAAAAAAGAAAAAACCCACCATACCCAGTTTCATTTCTCAGTTAACTGGGCGTCGCAGGACAACACTATCCAAGTCGGACCAGTGTGACCGGGTGCTCAGTTGGATGGCAGAAGATAATTATTCCACCCTCTCTTCCACCAAGACCAGTCTCATTAGCAAAGTGTCTGGTCTACAGAATCCTCACCCTGATCCTCCTTCTTCCCACCATGTAGAGTCAGGAGTCAGACAAACCGTTGATACCACACTCAGACATTTCGAGGACCTATTTTCATCGCCATCACAAGATTTGGCCCACTCACCAAGCACACTTAAAGAGGCACAGATCTTGTGCCCTGATTAAAACCTCTTGACCTATCACAGGGTCAAAAAGATGAGGGTGGTGAATGTAAATTATTTGTTCACGAGGTGAATGAGGATGAGACACAGTTGTCAATCACTGAGGTTGTGGAAGAGGAAGTGGTGAACGATGAGGTCACTGACCTAACTTGGGAAGGTGAAAAGCCGAGCGAGGAAAGCAGTACAGACGAGCAGGGATCTGCAGCACCGCAACAAGCTGTAAGAGGCAGTGGTGTGGCAAAAGGGAGAAGTCGGCCCACACCAAACAGGCCCGCAACCGTTACACGGAGCACCCACATGCATAAATCTCCCTTGCCAAGGGGTCTGTGTTCCACAGTATGGCGCTTTTTTGGGAAAGTGTAGACGACAAAAGAGTGGTGTTGCAACCTGTGCTGTAATAAAATTAGCCGGGGTGCGAACACCAGCAACCTCACCACCACAAGCATGATCCGCCACATAGCATTCAAGCACCTTAATCAATGGTCCCGAACACCTGGGTCCGCAACTGGATTTGCCTCCTCCTCTTCCCCCAGCGCAGCATCCAATTGTCCTTACCCCAGGCATTTAAACGCAAACTGAGTTACCCAGCCACCCACTGTCTATAGCACTAAATGCACAACTTTCAAATTACTGGCCCTTGAAATGTTGCCATATAGGCTTATCGGCAGCCGTCCCTCGGTACGCAGTCCCCAGCCGCCACTAGCATATGTCTCAGAACATCACCCGTGCCCTTACCAATGCAGTTACTGGGAAGGTCCACTTGACTATGGACAAGTGCTGGTGGCCAAGGAAGCTACATTTCCCTGACCGCACACTGGGTGAATTTTGTGGAGGCCGGGAGTGAGTCGTACCATGAGATGACAAAGGTGCTACCCATGGCCCTATGTCCATCAGGGTCTCCACCAGCAGCCAGCCAGATGTTACTGGCTACAACCCCCACTTCTCTGGAAGCAGTGTAGCACTGCTGTGGGGAAACGGCAACAGGCCACGCTAAAGCTGATCTGCCTAGGGGACAAACAGCACATCGCTGCAGGGTATAAGGGACCAGACCGAGCTGTCGCTGTCGCACTCAACCTACAACCAGGCATGGTTGTGTCGGACAATGGCTGATGCACGTGCCATGCCTAGCGCACGTATTAAACTTAGTGGTTCAGCGGTTTATTAAACATACCCAAATTTGACAGAGCTACTAGTAAAGGCGGGCCGCGTGTGTGCCCATTTCCGCAAGTCGTCCACAGCTTTAGCCGGTCTGTCAAGCTTGCCGACTGTTGTGCGAAGTGAGCATGCGCTGGAACTCTATGTTCTACATGTTGTCCAGGCTTTGTGAGCAGCAGAGGGCAGTTGTGGAATACCAGCTGCAACATGGTCGTCATCTTTCGAGTCAACTTCCACTATTCACAAGCGAGGAGTGGGCATTGATGGCAGACCTCTGTGAGGTTTTAAGAAACTTTGATGAATCCACACAGATGGTTAGTGGCGATAAAGCTATAATCAGCATAAGCATCCCAATTCTGTGTCTACTCAAACGATCGCTGCTCGCAATTAAGGGCGACACTCTGAATGTGGCAGACGTGGAAATGGGGGAGGACTTTAGTGTGGGTGATAGCCAGACCACCCATATTTAGTCTTCTCAGCATGAATTGGACTATGAGGAGGAGGAGGAGGAGCTGGAGACAGTTGCCTCTGCTACAGAGGGTACTACCGACAGAACTTTAATTTCATTGGTTCGACGTGGAAGGGCACAAAGGGGTGAGGGGATGAGGAGGAGTATGAGGAGATGGAGAGTCATCCTGATGTCGACATAGACGTCTTGTCTGTTGGTACTCTGGCACACATGGCTGACTTCATGTTAGGCTTCCTTTCCCGCGACCCTCGCATTATACGAATTTTAGATAACACGGATTACTGGGTGTTCACCCTTCTATACCCCCGCTACAAAGAACTTTTCATCTCTCATTCCTGTGGTGGAAAGGGCAAGTAAAATGGTACAATACCAGAAGGTCCTTGTTGAGAAATTGCTCCAAACATTTGCATCTGACAAAGCTGGCAAACAAGCAAAGCAGACACCGGGAACACATTCCAGTTCAAATAAAGGCTCTCCAAGGCATGGGACACTTTCATGACACCCCCCAGCAACCGCACCCTGAAGCGCAGCCTACTGTCCCAAGGAGGGAAAAGTTTTGGAAGATGGTGAAGGAATACACAGCAGACCATGTCAGCATCCTCAATGATCCCTCGGTGCCTTACAATTACTGGGTATCCAAGCTGGACATGTGGCACAAACTTGTGCTCTATGCCTTGGAGGTGCTGGCCTGCCCTGCCACCAGCTTATTGCCTGAGCGTGTATTTAGTGCTGCTGGTGGCATTATAACAGATAAGTGTATCCGCTTGTCCACTGACAATGCTGACAAGTTGACTCAGATAAAAATGAACAAGGCCTGGATTGCCCCTGACTTCTCCACTCCACCAGAGGAAATCTGAGCTAATGAGGTAAAAAAACACAATTTAAATGTATGCTTTATAATGTACTCCACAAGATTCAGATGCACCCTTTTCACCGCAAAAAAAGGGTATATGTTTGAATCCTGTTTTCTCCTCCTCCTCCTCCTCTTCCATACAGTATATATGCCCTCACTACAATGTTTTATAGGGTCCGCTCAACTTCAGGCCCTCACCTCAAATGTGTTATACAGTCTGCTCAATGGTAGGCCCTCACTACAATGTTTTATAGGGTCCGCTCACCTTCAGGCCCTCACCTCCAATGTTTTATACGGTCTGCTCACCGGTAGGCCCTCATCTCTAATGTTTTATACGGTCTGCTCACCTGTAGGCCCTCACTACAATGTTTTATAGGGTCCGCTCACCTTCAGGGCCTCACCTCCAATGTTTTATACAGTCTGCTCACATGTAGGCTCTCACTACAATGTTTTATGCGGTCTACTCACCTGTAGGCCCTCACTACAATGTTTTATAGGGTCCGCTCACCTTCAAGACCTCACCTCCAATGTTTTATACGGTCTGCTCACCTGTAGGCTCTCACTGCAATGTTTTATAGGGTATGCTCACCTTCAGGCCCTCACCTCCAATGTTTTATACGGTCTGCTCACCTGTAGGCCCTCACAAAAAAAAATGTTGGGGGTCCACTCACCTTCAGGCCCTCACCTCCAATATTTTATACGGTCTGCTGACCGGTAGACCCTCACCTCTAATGTTTTATACGGTATGCTCACCTGTAGGCCCTCAAATGTAATGTTTTATGCGGTATGCTCACCTGAAGGACCTCAGATATAATGTTTTAGAGCATCAGCTGAACAGCAGGTCCTCACATATAATGTTTTAGAAGGTCAACTCAGCAGCAAGCATTCGCCCCTAATTTTTTATAGAGTCACCAGCATGCCCTCACTCCAAATGTTTTGGAAGGTCACCAGCAGGCCATCAAGGATAATTTTTCAAGGATGTGTATGTTGCCCTCCTTTATGTGTAAGAAAGGGTGTATTGGAGTGCCGGTTCCTTGTAATATTTGGCAGCCCTTTCACTTAGAGCATAGGCTTTAGGAGTGTAGTACTGTACCTGAACACTTGTAGCACCATGTGAATTAGGCCCTCCTTTATATGATATACAGGCTGTAACAGAGTGCTTCTTCCTTGTAATTTTTGGCAGCACTTACACTGTATATACAATTGAATATCCCGTAAAGAATGTTTTTTTTGTGGGGGCGGGGTTTTAGGGTTTTTTTTTGTCGGTCTGTAAAAGTGGTGTACAACATGGAGTACCATGAAGACACCTGGAAGGACTTCTTTTCTTGGGATTCTGTAAATCTGTGCTGTCCCTCAGACCCTTCAATTAGCATAGCATATATTAAAGAATCCATTTTTCCTGAAATCTTTCTTGAATCTCTTTTATAGCCCGCACTGTAAAAGTAAACGCATGTAGTGCATATACAGCTAATTGTACCCTTTATTTCATGTCTGGCTAGAAGTTTATAAAACAAAACTATGGGGGAGATTAATCTTTCATATGTGACAGTTTTCTGGTGTAAAAAAGTCACAAACCCCGGGTTTGCAAGTTTTTGAATGCCATTTCAACAACATTTAGTCTCAAGTGTTGTTTTTACACCGATCTAACTGCTTTCCAAAGGCGAGCAGGCATAGCTTTCAATCAGCCGCAGGGAGGATGCATTTACTTTATGATGAGGCAGATACGGCATCAATGAGTAGCACGGAAGACATCAATGCTGGTGTGATATTCTCATCGCATCCATCTAGACTCCTTTTGATTTAACTTATTATATTTGCCTAACTTTTAAATTCTTGATACTTCTATCTAAGGTTTAGCCATGTGCAGGAGGCTGAACAGATGCACTAGGGTTGCTGAGAACTGATGTTCAAAACCCCCTTCTTTCAGCATACTTGCAACTTTCATCTCCTCATATGCATAATGAATGATTACTGTAAAAATATAGTGGGTCCTTCATTATCGCAGATTGCGGTGGAGGTTAGTTGCTCCACAATCTGTGACTTTTCCCTGCTCACACCAGGTCTAAAAAAATGGGCATGGCATGGGCGGGGAAGAGCACAGACCGGCAGGCCCGTCTTATTCATCATTTTCCATGCCTGTCACAAGACTTCCACCAATCACATAATTGGGCACCCCATATCCCTCGGAGCCCCCAAAATTAACAGAGCAGCTAGTTTAGCATGCAGACTGCTCTCCATTCATCTCTATGGGAGTTCTAAAAGTAGGCGAGGGACCAGGTATAACTTGTAAGAACCAGAATACCCCTTTAAGCTTCCAACTTCTTCTAATTTATTTATATATACAGGAAAAAACTAAAAAAAATTGAATATCGTGCAAAGTTCATTTATTTCAGTAATGCAACTTAAAAGGTGAGACTAACATATGAGATAGACTCATTACATGCAAAGCGAGATATTTCAAGCCTTTATTTGGTATAATTTGGATGATTATGGCTTACAGCTTATGAAACCCCAAAGTCACAATCTCCGGTACCCTTTGCTCAGGGGGTATGGGTTAATTAGCTGACTAGAGTGTGACACTTTGGGTCTAGAATACTGAACCTTTTCACAAAATTCTAACTTTAGGGTGCATTAATGCAATTCCTTTTAGTTTGCATTACTGAAATAAATGGACTTTTGCACGATATTCTAATTTTTCGAGTTTCACCTGTAGATGGAAATGACTTTTGGCTGTGTTTACACCCATGTTAACAGTTTATACTCATAACATTTATATTTTGCATATATATAATGCCTCAGTGGCCTCTGTCACCATAGGGTTCCATTGTATAAAAATAAAAGTATTCGTTTAACATATATGTCTTTTTTCTGGTCTCTGCTGGATGGAAAAGCAACAAATACGTCAAATGTACAACAAGAACATGATGTGAACACAGTTTTAAATATAACCAACCAGTATTTAGGCTACTTTCACACTTGCGTTTGGGGTTCCACTTGTGAGTTCCGTTTGAAGGCTCTCACAAGCGGCCCCGAACGGATCCGTCCAGCCCTAATGCATTCTGAGTGGAAAAGGATCCGCTCAGAATGCATCAGTCTGGCACCGTTTCGCCTCCGTTCCGCTCAGCAGGCGGACACCCGAACGCTGCTTGCAGCGTTTTCGTGTCCGCCTGGCCGTGCGGAGTCAAACGGATCCGTCCAGACTTACAATGTAAGTCAATGGGGACGGATCTGTTTGACGTTGACACAATATGGTACCATTTTAAACGGATCCGTCCCCCATGGACTTTCAGTGCAAAGTCAGGACGGATCCGTCTGAGTAACAATTAGACTTAGATTTTTTTCTGAAATATAATGCAGATGGATCTGTTCTGAACGAATACCATTGTTTGCATTATAGGAGCGGATCCGTCTGTGCAGACACCAGACGGTTCCGCTCCGAACGCAAGTGTGAAAGTAGCCTTAAAGGTACAAATCAGATTTCATATAAAACTATGATTTCCATTACACAATATTGCTACAAAGTGGCTATCAACTAGGAGTAACAAACACAGCATTAGGAATATTTCCTATTTTATGTAATATACAGATGTAGCAGAGGTAGTCATGAAATGTATCTATACCACATCTCTCATTAAATATTATGAAATTGAAATTTCATTTTACCAGTGAGAACACATTTCTTCCTTTTCCACTTTATTTTCTAGGATGCAATGAAGAAGCAAAATGCTTATATATTTAAGTGTATTGCTATTCCAGATCTGCAGGGTATTATGAGAGCGCATGGACAGGAATAATGTTTTGTGACCATGCCAATCTATCTTTCATAGCAGTTTGCAGACTAGTGTTGACAATTGGCATTCACATAAAAACCCGATTGAATCCTTGTTCAAATTTCCGGTTTTTGCATAATCCCATGAGTTCAGCTTGTCAGTGTTTTAGCTGTTTTCTATCTTCAGTGTTATGTGAAAGAATGTGAAAATACATATCAATCATTTTCTCTTATTTATTCGGCAGGAAAATAAATAAAAATTATTTCTTAAAGGGGTAGTGTCACTTCAGCATTATCATGTAGAGCAGGGCTGGCCAACCTGCGGCTCTCCAGCTGTTGTAAAACTACAATTCCCACCATGCCCTGCTGTAGGCTGATAGTTGTAGGCTGTCTGGGCATGCTGGGAGATGTAGTTTTGCAGCAGCTGGAGAGCCGCAGGTTCGCCAGTCCTGATGTAGAGAAAGTTAATACAAGGCACTTACTTATGTATTGTGATTGTCCATATTGTCTCCTTTGCTTGATCAATTTTTCCATCACATTATACACGGCTCATATCGCGGATTTATGACCACCCTGCAATCCAGCTCCAGTGGCCGCGCTTGCACATTATAGATACAAGCAGTGGCCTATGTGAGCTCCCACGGTCCCATCCACCAGAGAAGCTGGTGCCTTTTCCTATTGTGTGCAAGCACGGCCAGCGCTGCTGGGTTGTAGGGTGTAGGGTTGGAACCATGGGAACAAGCAGTGTAGATTGTAATGGAAAAATGAATCAAGCCAGCATAGGAGACAATATGGACTATCACAATACATTAGTAAAAGCCTTGTATTACCGTAACTTTCTTTACATAATAAGCGCCATTTGCTGAAGGAAACAGAAACAACCCCTTTAATACAAAATTGGAAAAACTGAATAAAGTGCAGGTGTTTCAGCTACAAACCGATGGATAATATCAGGCAAATGGCCATGCAGTCACCATAGATAATCATTGGTAGTAGTACAGTATGAGTCCTCCTGAAGAGCTAAGCTACAAGTGATGGCCTAACCTCTGGATAAGTCATCACTATCTGGTTACTGAAATGCTGGTCCTATTCCCTTGGGAAGGGATTCAATGGGAGCAGGGTGGCAGTAACCAGCTTAGTCTACCCTGGATGCAATTGTGTAGTTTCAGCGCCAAATTCTGCAGAGCAGCTGATTATTGGCGGTGCAGGATGACAGACCCTGCCAAATCACATAATGATGGCCCAGGATAGGTCATCACTTGTATAAAAATCCCTTTAACCCTTTCAGGACCCTGTCATTTTTCACCTTAAGGACCAGGCCGTTTTTTGCAAATTGACATGTGTCACTTTATGTGGTGATAACTTTAAAATGCTTTCACTTATCCAAGCTATTCTGAGAATATTTTCTCATCACATATTGTAATTCATGACAGTGGTAAATTTTAGTCAAAAAATTTAATTTTAATTTATGAAAAAAATACCAAATTTAACACAAATTTGGAAAAATTAGCAATGTTCAACATTTCAATTTCTGTGCTTTTAAAATAGTCATTACTTTAGATTTCCCATATGTCTACTTCATGTTTGGATCATTTGGTAAATTCCTTTTTTTTTTTTTGGAACGTTAGAAGGCTTAGAAGTTTAGAAGCAAATCTTTAAATTTCTCAAAACCTACTTTTTAAGGACCAGTTCAGGTCTGAAGTCACTTTGTGAGGTTTACATAATAGAAACTACCCATAAATGGCCCCATTTTAGAAACTACACCCCTCAAGGTATTCAAAACTGATTTTACAAACTTTCATAACCCTTTAAGTGTTCCACAAGAATTAAAGGAAAATGTAGCTGAAATTTCACAATTTCACTTTTTGGGCAGATTTTCCATTTTAATCCATTTTCCAGTAAAAAAAGCAAGGGTTAACAGCCAAACAAAACTCAATATTTATTACCCTGATTCTGTCGTTTACAGAACACCCCATATGTGGTCATAAACTGCTGTACGGGCACACGGCAGGGTGCAGAGGGAAAGGAACGCCATATAGTTTTTGGAAGGCAGATTTCACTGGGATAACTTGAAGTTGCTATGTCACATAGCATATCACATGAGTAGAAACTCCAAAAAAAGACCCCATTTTGGAAACTACGGGATAAGGTGGCAGTTTTGTTGGTACTATTTTAGGGTAAATATGATTTTTGGTTGCTCTATATTACACTTTTTGTGAGGCAAGGTAACAAAAAATAGCTGTTTTGGCACCGTTTTTATTTTTTGTTATTTACAATGTTCATCTGACAGGTTAGATCATGTGGTATTTTTTATAGAGCAGGTTGTTACAGACGCGACAATACCATATATGACTATTTGACTTTTTTTGGTAATTTGTTTCAGTTCTACATAATAAAGCATTTTTGAAAATAAATGATTCTTTAGTGTCTCCATATTCTGAAACCATATTTTTTTTGGTTTTTTTTTGGGGGGGGGGGGTCGACTGTCTTACCGTATGTAGGGGTTCATTTTATTTTGTTATGAGATGATGGTTTGATACAGCAGATTCTTACAGACTCGACGATACCTAATATGTATACTTTATTTATTTATTTATTTAAGTTTTACACAGTAACGGCATTTTTTAAAAATAAAATAAAATCCAAATTATGTTTTAGTGTCTCCATATTCTGAGAGCCATAGTTTTTTTATGTTATCAGTGAATGTCTTAGATAGGGTCTCATTTTTTGCGGGTTGAGATGTCGGTTTGATTGTTATGATTTTGGGGTGTGTATGACTTTTCGATCACTTGGTATTACACTTTTTGTGATGTAAAGTGACAAAGAAAATGGCTTTTTGACACTTTTTTTTTACAGTGTTCATCTGAGGGGTTAGGTCATGTGATATTTTTATGGAGCAGGTTGTTATGGATGTGGAAATACCTAATATGTATACTTTTTTTATTTAAGTTTTACACAATAGCAGTATTTAAAAAAAAAATAAAAATCATGTTTTAGTGTCTCAATAGTCTGAGAGCCATAGTTTTTTTTATTTTCTAAGCGATTGTATCATTTTTGTAAGATGAGATGACGGTTTGATCAACACTATTTTGGGGTGCATATGACTTTTTGATTGCTTGCTATTACACTTTTTGTTACGGTGTTCACCTGAGGGGTTAGGTCATGTGCTATTTTCATAGAACAGGTTGGTTCGGACACGGCGATACCTAATATGTCTATTTTTTATTTATTTTTACATTTAACACAATAAAAACATTTTTAAAACAAACAAAAAAATCATGTTTTAGTGTCTCCATAGTCTGAGAGCCATAGTTTTTTTTGGGGGGCGATTGTCTTATTTTTGCTGGATGAGATGACTGCAAGATTGGTACTATTTTGGGGAGCATACACCTTTTTGATCGCTTGGTGTTGCACGTTTAGGTGACAAAAAAAAGTTTTTTTAGCACAGTTTTTATTTTATTTTTTTGACGGTGTTCACCTGAGGGGTTAGGTCATGTGCTATTTTTTAAAGAGCCGGTCAATAAGGACACGGCAATACCTAATGTCTATTTTCTTTTTTTTTCCTATTTTTTACAATTTATTTTTACTTTATCTTGGGAAATGGATGCTCTTTTACTTTTTTTACTTTATTTTTTGTCCCACTCTGGGACTTCAACTTTTGGGGGTCTGATCCCCTTCACAATGCATTACAATTAGGGTTGAGCAAACCCGAACTGCAAAGTTCGGGTTCGTACCGAACTTTGCGAGTTCGGGTACACGGACACGAACCCAGACTTTTTCACTGAAGTTTGGGTTCAGTGTTTGGGTGATTTTATTATTTTCCATTATAACATGGTGTAAGAAGGTACAAGAAATCATCATAGATGATAGTTATGTGTCACCGAGGTTCCTGGCCTCGGTGAAGTAAGAGCCAGTTTTCTGTGTCAGCAGCAGTTGCTGTTTGACACCTTGTTATCTAGTATGGCTGTAAATAGCTGATCCGGGATGGCTCTTACTGGGAGTAGTCAAAGTGCTGAGTGGGTGACTATTACCCACAGTCCAGGCCGGGTTTTGACAGGAATATAAAAAACACCCAGCAGTGTCAAGTGTGTGGATAACTCCTCTCTGACACTGGAGCTGTGTGCAACTCTGCTGATATCTGAGGCCTGTGTGTCGGCTGAAAACTGAACACAGTGTGTCGGGCGAGTAGGCCGCCTAAAGCCTGCAGGTGGACTTTGTGAGGCTAAGCATTCAGCCAGGTGTGGATTAAACACCAGAGGATCAAAGGTGAACGTTTTTTTCTGTATGAACTGTTTTGGGTGTTAACTAACACCAGTACTGTCATACTGTGAACCTGCAACTAGTGTGAATAAACAGTGCAGTTTTTGAGTTACAAACTTGTGTTTGCCTCTATATTGCACCCGCTTGTCCTGTCTACCAGAGCAAATCCCCACAAATCAGTGAGTCTGGCGTGAACACCAATATTTTTGGTTTCTGCATTTTTTCAGGCACGGTTGTATGTCGTACATTAAACCAGCTGTATTACAACCCGTGCTCCACAACAACATGGAGGCTGTTGTGAAGGCCCTCATGGAGGCTAATCTGCAGCAGCGGCAGACAAACCTGCACCAACGCGAGGCTAATAGGCAGCAGCAAGAGATAAACCAGTTGCTGATACAACATGTGATGGCTTTGCAGACAGCAGGAGCAACCACGAGGGTCCACGATGCCCGGAAGGCAGTACGTGCAGCAATTCCTAAGATGACACCCGCAGACGACATCAAAACCTGCCTGGCGATGTACGAGAAAGTGGCTACTAGGGAGAAGCTACCCTGAGACCAGTGGGCCGAGGTCGCCGCTCCGTTCCTGGCATCCGATTCCCAGCGGGTGTACTTCGATCAAGCGGCCGACTGCCAAAAAGTAAAAGGGTGAGATTTTGGCTAGACTGGGGGTGAATGTGTTGGTCCGGACCCAGCTGGTACATCAGTGGGGGTTTAAGCCGGCTGAAACCGCAAGACCACAATATCATGACTTACTCCACCTTTTGCAAAAGTGGCTACAGCCTGATGTGCTGAGTCCCACGGCTATGCTGGATACACTATTCACCGATATCTTCTGGAGGGCTCTGCCACCCCCTCTTTAGCACTGGATCGGCCAGGTGTCTCCTGGCAATGCCCTGGAGATGGTGGACCTGGTGGAGCACTACGAGGCTACTAAGAATCTTAAGGGGTTCTTTCAGGAGGGGGGCAGTCAAACCCCATAAATCTCCACCCCAAACCCGGGGACTTGTGCCAACCAAGCCCGTCCGGGATGTAGCCCCTAGGGACCTGGCTCCGATAGTCTGCTGGCGGTGTCAGGAGCCACATCAGGTGGAACCCATGAACACGAACTATGGCTTCCGTCAGTCGTTATATGCCAGGAAGCTGTGTGCAGTGGGTACCCCAGAAACTCTAAATCACTTGTGCAGGTGGAAGTGGGAGACACTCCAGTGGAGCCCCTGCTGGACTCAGGGAGTCTGGTGTCCCTAGTAAGGACTCCCCTGGTACGGTCCGCTGAGTATACTGGCCTAAAAGTCGGGGTCATGTGCATTTATGGGGACTTAAAAGACTATCCCACTGCCCTGGTGTCTCTAACTACGGGGGCGGCAGATGGACTCATAAAGTGGCAGTTGCCACAAACTTACACTACAAACTTATAATAGGTTGAGACTTCCGGGCTTCCCGGCACTGTGGACTGCCTCAAGATTGACTGATACACATGAGACAGGGGTAACCCCAGCAGAGTGGCCTAACTCCAGGGGATGCCAGAACCCTGGGAACCCGAGGCCGAAAGGGCCAGTGATAGGGGTGACCGCCACTTCGGTGGAAGAGAGGGAGACAACCCCACTGAGTGTAATGGTGGGAGACATGGAGGACTTGCCGCCAGGGCCTGAGCTGGCAGACCGCCCAACACCAAGAACCAACCCTATCCCAAGCCTGGAAAAATGTATTGATAGTAGACGGTGAACCACAACAACCGTGGGCAGAGTCGGTGTTCCCCCGTTTTGTGGTTCATCAGGATATGTTGCATCGAGTAAACCAACTGCAGGGTGAACATATTGAACAGTGGGTGGTGCCCCAGGCTTACCGCAAACTTGTGTTAGAGTTAGCCCACCAACATGTTCTCGGGGGTCATCTGGGAATGCAAAAAACACAGGACCGGATATTACAACGGTTTTACTGGCCCAGTGTGTTAAGAGAGGTGGATGAATTCTGTAAGTCTTGCCCAACCTGCCCGGCAATTAGCTCCCAGCACCTTTTCCGCAGTCCCTTGGTACCTCTCCCGATCATCGAGGTATCATTTGAGCGAATTGCTATGGACCTCGTAGGCCCGGTACTGAAGTCCACTAGAGGACACCAGCACATCCTGGTCGTCCTAGACTACGCCACTCGTTACCCAGAGACAGTGCCATTGCGACATACATTGGCTAAACTTATAGCTAACGAGCTAATGGAGATGTTCTCCCAAGTGGGGCTACCTAAAGAGGTACTTGTCACGTACTATGGATCCGATCGCTCCGGATCCCACAGCTGTGACGTAGTGGTCTGTGACGGAGTCTGCGCACACACAGAGACCTCACGTGACCGGGGTATTACCACTCGGCTAACACCCCTCCACTATACTTCGGTAACTGCCACCACGTGGGTTCCCGGTCCACGAGCCGACTATCTGGGTCATTCACTATCACACAGATCAGTGGATGAACCGGATATCACTTACTGACCAACCGCAGTCAATCACCCCCAGCTACAATTCCTAAATGCAATTTAACTAACTACCTGGTAACGTCTCTTCAAAGGCAAGGTACGTTGTTCAGCAGCTTAGAATATGGAAGACTTGGCCATTTAGATTTTATAATCTTTAATAAGCGGTAAAAAGCAGTGCATACAAATCTAATGAAAATGACTATAAATCTGCCGAATAATAATAAGAATATAAATAATCACGACAGTTCAAATGAAAGGGAAAAAGATGAAAGAATACTTAGTTTCTCTGGAGGGTTTCAGATGGTCGTTCATATGTCCTTTTTGAATCCTTGCAAACCCCTTTTCAGTATGTATCAGGGGAGACCCTCAAAGTTCTTCTGATACAGGGATATGCCGTCAATGTCCAATTAAGTGTCTGGTGATGTTCCATGGGTCTCTCTCCTCTGTCCTTGTGCACAGATTTTTATGAACTCTCCCATGGGCAGGAGACTTACTCCTGTCAGCCAATGGCAGCAGAGTGACTGTGAAGCCTAGGGATTGGCCTCCAAGTGTTTTATGACCCCATCAAAGTTCAGTTACTACAATGAGGATTATACTTAAGCTCGTATCTCTCTGATACATCGGCATATTTTATACAGAATACATATTTGCGATCCTTATTTATTTACATACAGAATGAGACCACACACGGTAATGCTGGGACCTGTAGTTCTTCTACCACCCATAGGTCAGCTACAGAATCACATCCTCTAGTCATATTTGATACCCAATTAACCACAATACTCTGTATAGCCTGGATCTGGTGTCAGAAAGGGCATAAGTTGATTCATAAATGAAATATGAAAGTAGACTGGTTTTATGCCCAGAGCTAATTAAGGGCTATTAGCTCTCCTCAAACCAGACCTGGAAATTAATGACGTCACGCTCCAGCCAGGCTTGACAGCGAGCTGATCTTATCTTATAGGACAGGATGAGCTGGGCCTGGTATAGCCTTTATGACCTTTTATAGCCGGCCTCACAGAGTAGTGGTAACAAAAGTGTCCATCTATATCATAGGTGACCCAGGCTTCAGGAAGATGAGAGTTCACTGTTTTTTTACATATGCCAGAAGCATATAAGATGGCTACCCAGAGGAATTATGTATGTATGCCGGCACAGTACTGACTGACCAGGGGACCCCTTTTTAATGTCCAAGGTCATAAAGGAACTCTGTAAGTTGCTGCATATTAAACAGTTACGGACATCCGTGTGTAACATCCCAGAGTTATGTTACTACACTTTTTTTCCCCGCTACCACATGTTAAGTGTATTTGTACTGTCATCTTGTGTAATTTAAGACCTTAGACAGTTTAGTGTTTCTAAACTGGAATAGTTTATTCCAGTTTAGCTCCCCCCCTCTTTGAGCTGGTAGGAGCTCCCAGTTTAGGGATCCCAACCCAGGATCGTGCCTCGGCTAAGGCCAAAGATCTCCATTCCCAGTCTGAGCCTCCAGCCTCAGCTGGTTGACAAGCAAGCAGCCACCTCCAGACCTCCAGGAAGAGCCATTCTCTGTGAGCATAACTGTGAGTAACCATCCAGAGACCAGGAGAAGCCAAATTCCTCCTCAGCTAGTCAGTCCCCAACACAGCAGAAGATAGACAGAGCAGAAGACAGATTCCTTCCATATTCTCCTGGCACATGATAGGATCAGAAGAGATATTGATCCCTGCCATACATTGCCAAATACCTGCTGGGACCTAAAAGACTAATGCTGTATCTCATATGGATTAATGATGCCTTCAGTAAAGACAAGTTGAATTATATTTCAAGTCTGGATCTCATTTATCGCAAGTGAGCCAGGATCCAGCCATACCAAGGTAGGAGACACTGTTGACACTATACCTACTACTACACAGAGACATTACCCCACTCTGGCATTCCTCAAGTGGTACATGAGTTGCAACACCTTAAAGGGCCCTGAGACTGTAACCTGTGCACGCTGCAATTGGCGTCACGAACAAAAACTCCTAACTATCATTTATACCTGAGCCAGTCAGTGCATATTATTGCGCCAGTGTGCATTAGTCCAATCCAGCTTACTGCATGTGTACCATACGCAAACTGGCGGTCTGGTTGAGATGTTTAACAAAACAATAAAAACCATGTTAAAAAGGGTGATGTCTAAAGATGGGAAGGACAGGGACCTTCTTTTGCCCTATCTCAAGTTTGCTGTGTGAGAGGTGCCCCAGGCCTCTACTGGGTTCTCGGCCTTTGAATTGCTATATGGCAGACATCCTTGCGGTTTGTTGGACGTAGCCAAAAAGGGGTGGGAACAGCAACCCACTCCGCATAAAAGTGTACTTGAGTATGTTACCAAGATGCAACAGCAGATTGAGACCGTTTTGCCTCTTTTCAGGGAGCATATGGAGGCTGCTGAACAAGCCCAGAGTCGGATCTATAATCGGCAGGCTCGGATCTGAATCTTTAACCCGGGTGATCGGATTTTGGTTCTGGTGCCGACAGTGGACAGTAAGTTCCTGGCCAGATGGCAGGGGCCCTACGAGGTATGTGAGAAAATTGGAGAGGTAAATTACAAGGTACACCAACCAAAACATGGAGGCGAAAGCTGGAGCAGGTTTACCATGTGAATTTACTCAAACCGTGGAAAAATAGGGAAACCTGTACTGAAGACAGCCCGTGGCCGGGTTTTCTAGGGGAAGCGGTTTTGGCCCCTCTGTCTGAAGCAAGGGAAGCAGCTGCCACAGTAAGAATTGCTGACAGCCCCTCCTCTAAACAGGCTCAGGGAGTTTATTAGCCGGAACACGGATGTGTTTTTGGATCTCCCTGGACACACTTCCACAATTCTGCATGACATTGTCACTGAGCCTCAAGTGAAAGTCTGGCTAAAACCATACTGGGTACCCGAGGCTCGGCAACAAGCCATCTCAGAGGAAGTGCAGATGATGCTGAGGTTAGACGTCATTGAGGAATCCAAAAGTGAGTGGGCTAGTTCTGTAGTACTAATACCCAAGCCGGGCGGGACACTCAGGTTTTGTAACTATTTTCAAAAACTAAACGAGATCTCTAAGTTCGATGAGCTAATTGAAAGGTTAGGACAAGCCCGGTATTTTTCAGTTTTGGACCTCACAAAAAGGTATTGGCAGATGCCCTTAACAGAGGCTGCTAAAGAGAAAACTGCCTTCATCACACCGGAGGGGCTATATCCCTACAAGGTGTTACCCTTTGGTTTGCTTGGCGCCCCCGCCACTTTTCAACGGCTCATAGACATTGTGCTGTGTCCACATCATTGGTACGCTTCGGCTTACCTGGATGATATTGTTATCCACAGTACCGACTGGAAAAGTCCCTTAGGAAGGCTGGGCTAACTGCTAATCCAAAAACATGTGCAATAGGGTTAGAACAGACTAAGTATGTACCTGGGATATGCCATTGGCGCAGAGTTATCAAGCCTCAAGTGAACAATATAGAGGCGATTCAGAATTGGCCCCGATCTGTCACCACTAGGCAAGTAAAGTGGTTCCTGGGAATGGTAGGCTATTACATGAGGTTTGTTCCCCACTTTGCTACAGTGGCCGCGCCATTGACAGGGCTCTTGATGGGACGCAGGTTGGTGATGGTTCACTGGGATAATCGGGCGGAAGAGGCGTTCTCCGCTTTGAAGTCAGCGGGAATTCATAGTACAAATGGACGCCTCCGAAGTAGGCCTCGGTGCTGTACTGTCTCAGAAAGTTAATGGGGAGGAGCATCCTGTTGTCTTCTTAACCCGCAAGCTTACCCCAGCAGAAACCAGGTTCAGTATTGTGGAGAGAGTGCCTGGCTATCAAGTGGGCACTCAAGTCTCTCTGCTACTATTTGTTGGGGAGAAAGTTCCGCCTGGTCACTGACCACTCCCCTTTCATGTGGATGAGTCAGGCCAAAGAGAGAAATGCCTGAGTCACCAGGTGGTTCCTGTCTTTACAGAACTTTAAGTTCTCTGTAGAACACAGGGCAGGCCGCTTGCAGGAAAACGCGGATGCCCTGTCCCGGGTGCACTGTCTGGCGTGTGTTCACCCCCTCAGGGATGAACAAAGGGGGGAGGTATGTAAGAAGGTACAAGGAATCATCGTAGATGATAGGTATGTGTCACCGAGGTTCCTGGCCTAGGTGGTGTAGCAGTTACCCCGTAGTGTAGATGGGTTTCTATCGCTGGAGGGTGTCCTTTTCCCAATCGTTAAGGAGTCTGCTCAGCATCCAGTAATGATCCAAGGGAAGAAGCTCTTTTAAGCGCTTGTGTGATAGCTGTATATTTGTTACCCCCAATAAGAGACAAGACTCTAGAATGAGGGTGAAGAAGAACTCACTTTATTGATGGCCACAGCTCTGCCTTTTATGCAGGAACACAAACTACAGTAACCAATCAATATACAGTAAAAGGTAACGCACTCACAAACAGGGACTTGGTCAAATAGCTTACAAGTAGACACTGTGGGCCAGATTTATCATTAGCTCAGGTCAGAATAATGGAGTGAAAAAGTCCTAAAAAAAGTCCCAATATCTAAAACTGCGCACAAATTTGCAACTTTTTTCTGCTCTGCACTATGCTTGCCAGTTTACTGAAAGTGGGCGTGTTTTCTAATGTAAATGAATCTCTAGATAGATTTACTATTGGGACTATTTAAAAAGTCGCAAAAAAGTCGCAATTTCACTGCAGTGAGAACCATGCTTATCTTATGAGACTTTTTAATAGAACATGCGACTTTTTCATAAAAACATGCGACTTTTTCGTAAAGATGTGCAACTTTTGTAAAGATGCTTACTGACGGATAAACTGCTACCGTCAAACCACATTTATTACAGTCTTAAAGGGCCGATCATAAATCTGACTTGGCTAAAACTGACTTTAGCCATATGTTAAAGTGGAGTGAGCTGTCAGAGTCATGATAAATCTGGCCCTGTGTCTTTACCCAGACAATGGACCAGAGTGTTATCTTGTGTATTGCAATTAAGTAGGTCAGACTTGTGGTTAGATGTGTACACATATGTCCCTGATACACATAGATGTCTGTGTCCATTGTTAAGAGCAGATATCCAAGGCTCTGGCTAAAAAACATCTTTAAAACAGGGGGTTCTGTAACAGGTGGAGTAAGAGCCAGTTTTCTGTGTCAGCAGCAGTTGCTGTTTGACACCTTGCTATCTAATATGGCTGTAAATAGCTCTTACAGGGAGTAGTCAAAATGCGTGACAGGCCTATAAAAAACAGCCAGCAGTGTCAGGTGTGTGGATTACTCCTCTCTGACACTGGAGCTGTGTGAAACTCTGCTAAGATCTGAGGGCTGTGTGTCAGACGAGCAGGCCGCCTAAGTCCTCTTTCACACTTGCGTTGTTAGGATCCGGCGCACACTTCCGTTGCACGGCGTGCCCGCCGGATCCGTAGCAACGCAAGTGAACTGAAAGCATTTGAAGACTGAACAGTCTTCAAAATGCGTTCAGTGTTACTATGGCAGCCAGGACGCTATTAAAGTCCTAGTTTCCTAGTTGCCATAGTAGTAGTGGGGTGCGGGGGAGCAGTATACTTACCGCCCGTGCGGCTCCCGGGGCGCTTCAGAGTGACGTCAGGGCGCCCTATGCGCATGAATGACGTGATCCATGTGATCACGTCATCCATGCGCGTGGGGCGCCCTGACTTCACTCTGAAGCGCCCCGGGAGCCGCATGGGCGGTAAGTATACTGCTCCCCCGCTCCCCACTACACTTTACCATAGCAAACAGGACTTTAGCCTTTCAATGGGCATTAATTCCGGATTCAGCCTTGCGGCAAGTGTTCAGGATTTTTGTCCGGAGCAAAAAGCGCAGCATGCTGTGGAATTTTCTCCGGCCAAAAAATGTTCTGAACTGAAGACATCCTGAACGGATTTCTCTCCATTCAGAATGCATTGGGATAATCCTGATTAGGATTTTTCCGGCATAGAGCCCCGACGACGGAACTCTATGCCGGAAAAGAACAACGCAAGTGTGAAAGAGCCCTAAAGCCTGCAGGTGGACTTTCTGAAGCTGAGAATTCAGCTGAGTGTGGTTTAAACACCCAGGATCAAAGGTGAACGTTTTTTCAGTTTGAAGCTTTTGGGTGTGAACTAACACCAATACTGAAAATGGACTGTCATACTGTGAACCTGCAACTAGTGTGAATAAACAGTGCAGTTTTTGAGTTACAAACGTGTCTTTGCCTCTATATTGCACCAGCTTGCCCTGTCTACCAGAGCGATTCCCAACAATTGTTATAACGGAAAAAAATAGCATTCTTAAGACAAAATGCTAAATAAAATGGCCAGTGAGGGGTTAAAAATAGTTTTAAAAAAAACCTCAACTCATCCACTTGATCACACAGCCGGTATCTAGGGATGAGCGAACTCGAACTGTATAGTTCGGGTTCGTACCGAATTTTGGGGTGTCCGTGACACGGACCCGAACCCGGACATTTTCGTAAAAGTCCGGGTTCGGGTTCGGTGTTCGTCGCTTTCTTGGCGCTTTTGTGACGCTTTCTTGGCGCTTTTTGAAAGGCTGCAAAGCAGCCAATCAACAAGCGTCATACTACTTGCCCCAAGAGGCCGTCACAGCCATGCCTACTATTGGCATGGCTGTGATTGGCCAGAGCACCATGTGACCCAGCCTCTATTTAAGCTGGAGTCACATAGCGCCGCCCGTCACTCTGCTCTGATTAGCGTAGGGAGAGGTTGCGGATGCGACAGTAGGGCGAGATTAGGCAGATTAACTCCTCCAAAGGACTTCACTTGATTAATCGATCGATCTGCAGCTGTGCATCATTGAGCTGCTGAAATTCAAATGCTCACTCACTGTTTTTAGGCTGCCCAGACCGTTTGTCAGTCACTTTTTTCTGGGGTGATCGGCGGCCATTTTGTGTCTTGTGCGGTGCTGCGACCAAGTGCATCCAAGCTGCGACCAAGTGCATTTAACCCTCAATGGTGTGGTTGTTTTTTGGCTAAAGCCTACATCAGGGTGAAGCTGTCACACCAAGTGCATTTAACCAGCAATAGTCTGTTCATTTTTTTGGCCATATACTAAATCAGGGGCAAGCTGCGCCTGTCACCAAGTGCATTTAACCCTCAATGGTGTGGTTGTTTTTTGGCTAAAGCCTACATCAGGGTGAAGCTGTCACACCAAGTGCATTTAACCAGCAATAGTCTGTTCATTTTTTGGCCATATACTACATCAGGGGCAAGCTGCGCCCGTCACCAAGTGCATTTAACCCTCAGTAGTGTGGTGCGTCAAGCTGTGACACCAAGTGCATTTAACCAGCAATAGTCTGTTCATTTTTTGGCCATATACTAAATCAGGGGCAAGCTGCGCCCGTCACCAAGTGCATTTAACCAGCAATAGTGTGGTTATTTTTTGGCCATATCCCAGTCTAATTCTGTCACTAAATCCATACCGGTCACCCAGCGCCTAAATACTAGGCCTCAAATTTATATCCCGCTAAATCTCTCGTTACCGCTGTCCTGTTGTGGCTGGGAAAGTTATTTAGTGTCCGTCAAAGCACATTTTTTGTTCTGGGTTGAAGTACAATTCCCAATTTAGCAATTTCATAATTTAGTGGTTCCTGCTATATCAGAGCTATTTGAAATCTATCCCTAAAAGGGTATATAATATTCAAGGTGCACATTGGGTCATTCAGAATAACTTCACACACACCCGCTACTGTGTATTTCCAAGTCTAATTCTGTCACTAAACCCATACCTGTCACCCAGCGCCTAAATACTAGGCCTCAAATTTATATCCTGCTAAATCTCTCGTTACCGCTGTCCTGTTGTGGCTGGGAAAGTTATTTAGTGTCCGTCAAAGCACATTTTTTGTTCTGGGTTGAAATACAATTCCCAATTTAGCAATTTCATAATTTAGTGGTTTCTGCTATATCAGAGCTATTTGAAATCTATCCCTAAAAGGGTATATAATATTCAAGGTGCACATAGGGTCATTCAGAATAACTTCACACACACCCGCTACTGTGTATTTCCAAGTCTAATTCTGTCACTAAATCCCATACCTGTCACCCAGCGCCTAAATACTAGGCCTCAAATTTATATCCTGCTAAATCTCTCGTTACCGCTGTCCTGTTGTGGCTGGGAAAGTTATTTAGTGTCCGTCAAAGCACATTTTTTGTTCTGGGTTGAAATACAATTCCCAATTTAGCAATTTCATAATTTAGTGGTTTCTGCTATATCAGAGCTATTTGAAATCTATCCCTAAAAGGGTATATAATATTCAAGGTGCACATTGGGTCATTCAGAATAACTTCACACACACCCGCTACTGTGTATTTCCAAGTCTAATTCTGTCACTAAACCCATACCTGTCACCCAGCGCCTAAATACTAGGCCTCAAATTTATATCCTGCTAAATCTCTCGTTACCGCTGTCCTGTTGTGGCTGGGAAAGTTATTTAGTGTCCGTCAAAGCACATTTTTTGTTCTGGGTTGAAATACAATTCCCAATTTAGCAATTTCATAATTTAGTGGTTTCTGCTATATCAGAGCTATTTGAAATCTATCCCTAAAAGGGTATATAATATTCAAGGTGCACATAGGGTCATTCAGAATAACTTCACACACACACGCTTCTGTGCATTTCCAAGTCTAATTCTGTCACTAAATCCATACCGGTCACCCAGCGCCTAAATACTAGGCCTCAAATTTATATCCCGCTGAATTTGAATACAATACATTGGGCCAAATAATATATTTGTTGTTGTGGTGAACCATAACAATGAGAAAAACATCTAGTAAGGGACGCGGACGTGGACATGGTCGTGGTGGTGTTAGTGGACCCTCTGGTGCTGGGAGAGGACGTGGCCGTTCTGCCACATCCACACGTCCTAGTGTACCAACTACCTCAGGTCCCAGTAGCCGCCAGAATTTACAGCGATATATGGTGGGGCCCAATGCCGTTCTAAGGATGGTAAGGCCTGAGCAGGTACAGGCATTAGTCAATTGGGTGGCCGACAGTGGATCCAGCACGTTCACATTATCTCCCACCCAGTCTTCTGCAGAAAGCGCACAGATGGCGCCTGAAAACCAACCCCATCAGTCTGTCACATCACCCCCATGCATACCAGGGAAACTGTCTCAGCCTCAAGTTATGCAGCAGTCTCTTATGCTGTTTGAAGACTCCGCTGGCAGGGTTTCCCAAGGGCATCCACCTAGCCCTTCCCCAGCGGTGAAAGACATAGAATGCACTGACGCACAACCACTTATGTTTCCTGATGATGAGGACATGGGAATACCACCTCAGCATGTCTCTGATGATGACGAAACACAGGTGCCAACTGCTGCGTCTTTCTGCAGTGTGCAGACTGAACAGGAGGTCAGGGATCAAGACTGGGTGGAAGACGATGCAGGGGACGATGAGGTCCTAGACCCCACATGGAATGAAGGTCGTGCCACTGACTTTCACAGTTCGGAGGAAGAGGCAGTGGTGAGACCGAGCCAACAGCGTAGCAAAAGAGGGAGCAGTGGGCAAAAGCAGAACACCCGCCGCCAAGAGACTCCGCCTGCTACTGACCGCCGCCATCTGGGACCGAGCACCCCAAAGGCAGCTTCAAGGAGTTCCCTGGCATGGCACTTCTTCAAACAATGTGCTGACGACAAGACCCGAGTGGTTTGCACGCTGTGCCATCAGAGCCTGAAGCGAGGCATTAACGTTCTGAACCTGAGCACAACCTGCATGACCAGGCACCTGCATGCAAAGCATGAACTGCAGTGGAGTAAACACCTTAAAACCAAGGAAGTCACTCAGGCTCCCCCTGCTACCTCTTCTGCTGCTGCCGCCTCGGCCTATTCTGCTGCTGCCGCCTCGGCCTCTTCCTCCGCCTCTGGAGGAACGTTGGCACCTGCCGCCCAGCAAACAGGGGATGTACCACCAACACCACCACCACCACCTCCGTCACCAAGCGTCTCAACCATGTCACACGCCAGCGTTCAGCTCTCCATCTCACAAACATTTGATAGAAAGCGTAAATTCCCACCTAGCCACCCTCGATCCCTGGCCCTGAATGCCAGCATTTCTAAACTACTGGCCTATGAAATGCTGTCATTTAGGCTGGTGGACACAGACAGCTTCAAACAGCTCATGTCGCTTGCTGTCCCACAGTATGTTGTTCCCAGCCGGCACTACTTCTCCAAGAGAGCCGTGCCTTCCCTGCACAACCAAGTATCCGATAAAATCAAGTGTGCACTGCGCAACGCCATCTGTAGCAAGGTCCACCTAACCACAGATACGTGGACCAGTAAGCACGGCCAGGGACGCTATATCTCCCTAACTGCACACTGGGTAAATGTAGTGGCAGCTGGGCCCCAGGCGGAGAGCTGTTTGGCGCACGTCCTTCCGCCGCCAAGGATCGCAGGGCAACATTCTTTGCCTCCTGTTGCCACCTCCTCCTTCTCGGCTTCCTCCTCCTCTTCTTCCACCTGCTCATCCAGTCAGCCACACACCTTCACCACCAACTTCAGCACAGCCCGGGGTAAACGTCAGCAGGCCATTCTGAAACTCATATGTTTGGGGGACAGGCCCCACACCGCACAGGAGTTGTGGCGGGGTATTGAACAACAGACCGACGAGTGGTTGCTGCCGGTGAGCCTCAAGCCCGGCCTGGTGGTGTGTGATAATGGGCGAAATCTCGTTGCAGCTCTGGGACTAGCCAATTTGACGCACATCCCTTGCTTGGCGCATGTGCTGAATTTGGTGGTGCAGAAGTTCATTCACAACTACCCCGACATGTCAGAGCTGCTGCATAAAGTGCGGGCCGTCTGTTCGCGCTTCCGGCGTTCACATCCTGCTGCTGCTCGCCTGTCTGCGCTACAGCGTAACTTCGGCCTTCCCGCTCACCGCCTCATATGCGACGTGCCCACCAGGTGGAACTCCACCTTGCACATGCTGGACAGACTGTGCGAGCAGCAGCAGGCCATAGTGGAGTTTCAGCTGCAGCACGCACGGGTCAGTCGCACTACAGAACAGCACCACTTCACCACCAATGACTGGGCCTCCATGCGAGACCTGTGTGCCCTGTTGCGCTGTTTCGAGTACTCCACCAACATGGCCAGTGGCGATGACACCGTTATCAGCGTTACAATACCACTTCTATGTCTCCTTGAGAAAACACTTAGGGCGATGATGGAAGAGGAGGTGGCCCAGGAGGAGGAGGAGGAGGAGGAGGAAGAGGGGTCATTTTTAGCACTTTCAGGCCAGTCTCTTCGAAGTGACTCAGAGGGAGGTTTTTGGCAACAGCAGAGGCCAGGTACAAATGTGGCCAGCCAGGGCCCACTACTGGAGGACGAGGAGGACGAGGATGAGGAGGAGGTGGAGGAGGATGAGGATGAAGCATGGTCACAGCGGGGTGGCACCCAACGCAGCTCGGGTCCATCACTGGTGCGTGGCTGGGGGGAAAGGCAGGACGATGACGATACGCCTCCCACAGAGGACAGCTTGTCCTTACCCCTGGGCAGCCTGGCACACATGAGCGACTACATGCTGCAGTGCCTGCGCAACGACAGCAGAGTTGCCCACATTTTAACCTGTGCGGACTACTGGGTTGCCACCCTGCTGGATCCACGCTACAAAGACAATGTGCCCACCTTACTTCCTGCACTGGAGCGTGATAGGAAGATGCGCGAGTACAAGCGCACGTTGGTAGACGCGCTACTGAGAGCATTCCCAAATGTCACAGGGGAACAAGTGGAAGCCCAAGGCCAAGGCAGAGGAGGAGCAAGAGGTCGCCAAGGCAGCTGTGTCACGGCCAGCTCCTCTGAGGGCAGGGTTAGCATGGCAGAGATGTGGAAAACTTTTGTCAACACGCCACAGCTAACTGCACCACCACCTGATACGCAACGTGTTAGCAGGAGGCAACATTTCACTAACATGGTGGAACAGTACGTGTGCACACCCCTCCACGTACTGACTGATGGTTCGGCCCCATTCAACTTCTGGGTCTCTAAATTGTCCACGTGGCCAGAGCTAGCCTTTTATGCCTTGGAGGTGCTGGCCTGCCCGGCAGCCAGCGTTTTGTCTGAACGTGTATTCAGCACGGCAGGGGGCGTCATTACAGACAAACGCAGCCGCCTGTCTACAGCCAATGTGGACAAGCTGACGTTCATAAAAATGAACCAGGCATGGATCCCACAGGACCTGTCCGTCCCTTGTCCAGATTAGACATTAACTACCTCCCCATAACCATATATTATTGGACTCCAGGGCACTTCCTCATTCAATCCTATTTTTATTTTCATTTTACCATTATATTGCGAGGCTACCCAAAGTTGAATGAACCTCTCCTCTGCCTGTGTGCTAGGCCTAAATATATGCCAATGGACTGTTGCAGTGGTGGCTGACATGAAGCCTGATTCTCTGCTATGACATGCAGACTAATTCTCTGCTGACATGAAGCCAGATTGTCTGTTACGGGACCTCTCTCCTCTGCCTGGGTGCTGGGCCTAAATTTATGACAATGGACTGTTGCAGTGGTGGCTGACGTGAAGCCTGATTCTCTGCTATGACATGCAGACTGATTCTCTGCTGACATGAAGCCAGATTGTCTGTTACGGGACCTCTCTGCTCTGCCTGTGTGCTAGGCCTAAATATATGCCAATGGACTGTTGCAGTGGTGGGTGACGTGAAGCCTCATTCTCTGCTATGACATGCAGACTGATTCTCTGCTGTCATGAAGCCAGATTGTCTGTTACGGGACCTCTCTGCTCTGCCTGTGTGCTAGGCCTAAATATATGCCAATGGACTGTTGCAGTGGTGGGTGACGTGAAGCCTCATTCTCTGCTATGACATGCAGACTGATTCTCTGCTGACATGAAGCCAGATTGTCTGTTACGGGACCTCTCTGCTCTGCCTGTGTGCTAGGCCTAAATATATGCCAATGGACTGTTGCAGTGGTGGGTGACGTGAAGCCTCATTCTCTGCTATGACATGCAGACTGATTCTCTGCTGTCATGAAGCCAGATTGTCTGTTACGGGACCTCTCTGCTCTGCCTGTGTGCTAGGCCTAAATATATGCCAATGGACTGTTGCAGTGGTGGGTGACGTGAAGCCTCATTCTCTGCTATGACATGCAGACTGATTCTCTGCTGACATGAAGCCAGATCGTCTGTTACGGGACCTCTCTGCTCTGCCTGTGTGCTAGGCCTAAATATATGCCAATGGACTGTTGCAGTGGTGGGTGACGTGAAGCCTCATTCTCTGCTATGACATGCAGACTGATTCTCTGCTGACATAAGCCAGATTGTCTGTTACGGGACCTCTCTGCTCTGCCTGTGTGCTAGGCCTAAATATATGCCAATGGACTGTTGCAGTGGTGGCTGACGTGAAGCCTGATTCTCTGCTATGACATGCAGACTGATTCTCTGCTGTCATGAAGCCAGATTGTCTGTTACGGGACCTCTCTGCTCTGCCTGTGTGCTAGGCCTAAATATATGCCAATGGACTGTTGCAGTGGTGGGTGACGTGAAGCCTCATTCTCTGCTATGACATGCAGACTGATTCTCTGCTGACATGAAGCCAGATTGTCTGTTACGGGACCTCTCTCCTCTGCCTGTGTGCTAGGCCTAAATATATGCCAATGGACTGTTGCAGTGGTGGCTGACGTGAAGCCTCATTCTCTGCTATGACATGCAGACTAATTCTCTGCTGACATGAAGCCAGATTGTCTGTTACGGGACCTCTCTCCTCTGCCTGGGTGCTGGGCCTAAATTTATGACAATGGACTGTTGCAGTGGTGGCTGACGTGAAGCCTGATTCTCTGCTATGACATGCAGACTGATTCTCTGCTGACATGAAGCCAGATCCTCTGTTACGGGACCTCTCTCCTCTGCCTGGGTGCTGGGCCTAAATTTATGACAATGGACTGTTGCAGTGGTGGCTGACGTGAAGCCTGATTCTCTGCTATGACATGCAGACTGATTCTCTGCTGACATGAAGCCAGATCCTCTGTTACGGGACCTCTCTCCTCTGCCTGGGTGCTGGGCCTAAATTTATGAAAATGGACTCTTACAGTGGTGGGTGACGTGAAGCCTGATTCTCTGCTATGACATGAAGACTGATTCTCTGCTGACATGAAGCCAGATTGTCTGTTACGGGACCTCTCTCCTCTGCCTGGGTGCCGGGGCCTAAATATCTGAGAATGGACTGTTCCAGTGGTGGGTGACGGGAAGCCAGATTCTCTGCTATGGAACCTCTCTCCAATTGATTTTGGTTAATTTTTATTTATTTAATTTTTATTTTAATTTAGGGGATTTACCTACATGTTGCTGCCTTTTGCAGCCCTCTAGCCCTTTCCTGGGCTGTTTTACAGCCGTTTTAGTGCCGAAAAGTTCGGGTCCCCATTGACTTCAATGGGGTTCGGGTTCGGGACGAAGTTCGGATCGGGTTCGGATCCCGAACCCGAACATTACCGGGATGTTCGGCCGAACTTCTCGAACCGGAACATCCAGGTGTTCGCTCAACTCTAACGGTATCCTATTCTTTAAAATGGCCGCCGTGCTATCAGTACACACAAAACCTGTACTAATCACACAGGACAATTTACTTCACCCCAGTGAGCCATAGTGGTGTCTCATCCTCCTCTCTGCTCTCCTGGCTGGAATCATAATCCTGAATACAGGTGAATCTCTGTTGGAATGGCGATGATGAGGAGACATAAGAGGAGGGTGAGGTGTAGCTAATGAACAGCAGCACTTGTATACGGTCTCCATTACCACAGTGCCACATTAAAACAGTCTGTACCTGTCCGTCCTCTCTGTACTTCATGTCTCCTCATGAACTAAATTCCCCAGAGATTCAGCTGAAGTTCTTATCATTTGTATTCAGGATCATAATCCCTGACAAGTAGAGAGGAGGAAGAGGATGAGGCAGCTCTTTACCTCAGTGTTGTAAAGTAACTTGTCCTCATGTGTGATCAGGACAGGTTTTGTGTGAACTAATGGGACAGCAGCCATTTTGTTTCCCCTGATGACTGCTCCTCAGACAAAATGAGCCATTAGAAATAATGAAAGGTATTTGAGAATATATTAATAATAAAGTAATATTTAAGTATTTCATTTTCTTAACTTCCTGGGAACCCCTTTAACCTCATAGAACAAGTTTGGGATGAAGTAGAACACTAATAGCAAGTCAGACATCTTGGTCCAACACAAGTGCCAAACCTCACAGATTATCTTTGGGCTTAAAAGGGTTGTGCACCTTTTGTGGGGGGAGGGGTGACAAGCTCCCTCCCTCCTAGACAGACCTCAGAAGAGAAGCATACTTACCTGCATCCAGGCACTGGCTCCCAGCTCCTTTGCTGCAGGGCCTCTGGTGCTCTATTGTTGGGCTCCCATGATGTAAAAGTACTGTTTGACGCCGATGGAGCAGTGAACTGCCACACTTGGATCATGACAATGGTCACTTATCAATTATACATGTATATATTGTGGGAATGTGCTCGTGGTAGGCTACGGTAGCGGCGGCAGTATTGAGGCAATCACAGACAGTCTTTGTGATACACCGTGACTTTATTCACACCAAAGGCATAACAGGCAATGTGCAGACCACACAGGTGCATATTCACATAGTGCATAAAACAAAAGTCCTTCCATAGAAAATAAACAGCAGGTTTGAGTCACCTTGGTTTGGACAGACCACAGCAGTTCTGCAGGCTTGTAAGCTACCTGCCTTTGTCTCCCTCAGGCCAGAGCCCCTTCGGCTCGTAGCACCACAGGTCCCAGGCTATCCTTCAATGTGTGCTGCGCCCAGACTCTCCTCCACCAGCACTGACTCTGTCTGTGGAAATCTCCAGCACAGCAAGACACACCCCACCCCCATCATCAGCAGGCTGGGTTCTTTAAAGGCCCAGCTCCACCAAAAACCTGGGCTGGCCGTGGGGAACAGGCACCCCCCCCCCACTCTTTACCTGTTCCCAGTAAGAACCGGCCCGGACACGCTGCGCCAGCAGCATTCGCCGCTGTAACCGCAATGATCCGGTTCTTACTCCACTGAGGCCAGGACCTCTGGTGGCACGTATCGTCCGTCCATTATTATTCCGGGGACTCTCCTACATATCCCCCCCCTTTGTTCACCCCTGAGGGCTTGAACATACTGTTCAAGCCTGAGGGGGTGAACACATGCACAGCAGTGTACCCGGGACAGGGCATCTGCGTTCCCCTGTAAGCGGCCGGCCCTGTGCTCAACAGTGAACTTAAAGTTCTGGAGGGACAAGAACCACCTGGTAACCCGAGCGCTCCCCTCCTTAGCCCGACTCATCCACTGGAGAGGGGAGTGGTCGGTCACCAGACGGAACCTTCTCCCCAGAAGGTAATATCTGAGAGACTCGAGTGCCCACTTGATGGCGAGGCACTCTCTCTCCACAATGCTATACCGGGTTTCTGCTGGGGTAAGCTTGCGGCTTAGAAAAACCACAGGGTGCTCTTCCCCGTTGAGCTCTTGGGAAAGCACAGCCCCTAGTCCTACTCCCGAGGCATCTGTTTGAACTACAAACTCCCGCTTGAAGTCGGGCGTCACCAGAACTGGGGACTCACATAGGGCCGACTTCAAACGGGAGAACGCCTCCTCCTCCTTCTCCCCCCAGCGAACCATCACCGACTTTCTACCCTTCAAGAGGCCGGTTAACGCGGCTGCCAAGGTGGCAAAATGGGGAATGAACCTCATGTAGTACCCAATCAGGCCCAAAAATGACCATACTTGCTTGGACGTACGAGGCCTGGGCCAATTCCGGATTGCTTCAACTTTATTCACTTGGGGCCTAATGACTCCGCGTCCAATCACATACCCCAAATAGCGAGCTTCCTCTAGTCCCACCGAGCATTTTTTTGGGTTGGCAGTTAACCCCGCCTTCCTTAGAGAATCTATCACTGCCTGAAGTTTTGACAAATGACCCTCCCAGTCTGGGCTAAACACGACTATATCATCCAGATACGCGGAGGTATACTGGTGATGGGGCTTGAGGACGACATCCATCAGACGCTGGAACGTAGCTGGAGCGCCATGCAACCCAAAAGGCAACACCCTATACTGAAAAAGCCCCTCCGGGGTGATAAAGGCCGTCTTCTCCTTTGCCGCCTCCGTCAGAGGTACCTGCCAGTAGCCCTTCGTGAGATCTAGGATCGAAAAATACCGGGCTTTTCCCAGCCGCTCTATCAACTCGTCTACCCGAGGCATGGGATAGGCATCAAATTTTGATACCTCATTCAATTTCCTAAAATCATTACAGAACCGTAATGAACCATCCGGTTTGGGAATAAGGACAATCGGGCTAGCCCACTCGCTCTTTGACTCTTCTATGACCCCTAGACGTAGCATCGATCTTACCTCCTGCGAAATGGCCTGTCGCCGAGCCTCCGGTACTCGGTATGGTCTTAGGCGGACTTTCACCCGGGGCTCCGTGACAATGTCATGCTCGATCAAGGTGGTACGTCCAGGAAGGTCAGAGAATACGTCCCTATTCCGACTAACAAATTCTTTCACCTCTTGTGCTTGTTTGGTCGACAGTCCGTCCCCTATCGTCACCCCAGCGGCGTTCTCCGGAACACCTGGTGACCCCGGGTCACTCCCTGACGTCCCGACAGAGGGCGGGCTGTCTGCAAACAAATTCTCTCTGTCTCTCCAAGGTTTTAGTAGATTCACATAATATACCTGTTCGGGCTTCCGCCTCCCTGGCTGGTATATCCTGTAATCAACTGGGCCCACCTTCTCCTTAACTTCATAGGGTCCTTGCCACCGGGCCAAGAATTTACACTCGACCGTGGGCACGAGTACAAGAACTCGGTCACCCGGGTGAAATGTCCTTACCCGGGCGGTTCAGTTATATACCCGACTCTGGGCCAGTTGTGCCGCTTCCATGTGCTCACGGACGATCGGCAACACGACCCCTATTCGGTCCTGCATTTTTCCTATGTGCTCTATCACACTTTTATGAGGCGTAGGCTGTTGCTCCCATGCTTCCTTAGCGATATCCAGTAGCCCACGGGGATGTCGCCCATATAATAACTCAAAGGGCGAGAACCCCGTGGACGCCTGGGGCACTTCCCGTACCGCAAACAAAACATAGGGCAACAGTAAGTCCCAATCTCTCCCGTCCTTAGCCACGACTCTTTTTAGCATGGACTTCAGGGTCTTATTAAACCGTTCTACTAACCCATCGGTTTGGGGATGGTAGACGGACGTGTGCAGGTGTTTAATATTTAATAGCTTACACAATTCCTTTGTTATTTTGGACATAAAGGGTGTCCCCTGGTCCGTAAGAATCTCCTTTGGTATCCCCACCCGGGCAAACATACTCATGAGCTCTTTAGCTATTACCTTGGCCGACGTATGGCGCAATGGGACCGCCTCCGGATAGCGAGTGGCATAGTCTAACACTACCAGGATGTGTTGGTGACCTCGGGCTGACTTAATAATGGGGCCTACCAGATCCATGGCGATCCTTTCGAAGGGCACCTCTACAATGGGCATAGGTACCAGTGGACTGCGATACTGAGGTTGGGGGCTAGTCAGCTGACACACTGGACAGGACTGACAGAACCTCCGGACTTCCTCATATATCCCAGGCCAATAGAACCGTTGTAGAATTCGCTCCAGCGTTTTATTAACCCCCAGATGACCACCCAACACATGCGCATGCGCTAAATCCAAGACCATTCGCCGGTAAGGCTGGGGCACCACCAGTTGTTCCACCACCTCCTGCCTCACCTTGTCTACCCTATATAACAGGTCCTGGTTATAGGCCAGGTGAGGAAATACGGTATCGGCGCCGGGACGCTGGGCAACACCATTAATTACCGACACACCTTCTCTAGCCCGCAATAACGTTGAATCCTGGAGCAGTGCGGTCCTGAAGGTTTCTCGGGGTACCTCCAGATCCAGGATGGACGAACTTTCTACTGTCTCACCCGCCAATACTTCTAGGGGAAACCGGTCAGGGTTACACTCTACCTCCTCTACGGTGACCCCTACAGCTGGGGCCCCTGCCTCGGGGTCCTCGGGCTCGGGACCTGGACATTTTCCTTCCCTACAGGTAGGCAACCCGTTCCTCCACAAAGTCCAGAACAGGGGAAAGTCCCTCCCCAATATTGCGGCATAAGGGAGCCGTCTCCCCACCCTGACGACATGTGGTACCTCCTTTCCACACACTGCCAGGGTAACCTTAGTGGTGGGATACTCCCTGCGATCCCCATGTATACAGACAATGGTAAGGGTTCGCCTTTCTGGGAGTTTTTCCATTACCAGCGACTCATGGACCAGAGTTACCAGGCTCCCAGAGTCCAGCAGGGCCTGCACGGAGTGTCCATTAACAACGACATCACACACCGGAGGGGTGTCCGCCGCCAGCAGGGGGTCAGCTATATACACCGGTTGGGCATAAAAAGAGGACCGGCGAGCGAACCCGCAGTCCATGGGTTCGGATGCCCTAGGGCAGTTGGATGCCACATGTCCCCAGTCCTGACAATGCCAACATCTGATCCTCGCAGCCTCCCTCCTCCCCAGGGTATTCCTCCCACGGACTGGAGATCCACTCCCCTCCTTATGTGGTGGGATCCCTTTTTCAGGATCCCGGGTCGGCAACGGGGGCTGACGTGACTTCGGTAGTACCGCTGAGTCCCGCACCAAATCCTGAGTGGCCATATACCTCTCCACCAGGCTAACCAGTTGTTCCAGGTTGCCTGGATCGCCTTGTCCCACCCAGCGCTGTATGGCTCTCGGGAGGGTACGCACGAACCTGTCGACCACGACCCTTTCAACCATCTGAGAAGTGCTCAATATTTCAGGCTGAAGCCATTTTTTTACTAGGTGAAGTAAGTCATAGGCTTGTGACCGGGCGGGTCGGGACTCAGCAAACACCCACTGATACACCCTGTGCGCTCGCACATAGGTGTTTACCCCCAACCTGGCCAACACCTCAGCTTTTAGCCTCTCATAGTCCTTGGCCTCATCGCAGCTGAGGTCAAAATAGGCCTTTTGTGCGTCCCCCACCAGAAAGGGCGCCACCACCTCGGCCCACTGCTCCAACGGCAGCCTCTCTTGCTCCGCGGTTCTTTCGAACACCATCAGGAATGCCTCTATATCATCTCCCGGACCCATTTTCCTCAGGGCGGATCGGACTTTGTCCCTGGCGGTAGATACAGTCGGGGTTGTCGCAGTTGAAACTCCTTGTAGGGATGTTCGCACCGACTCTTGCATGGCTACCAGCTGCTGCATTAGGAGATTGTTTGTTTGCTGCTGTGCACACATAGCCTCCTCATGTCTTTTTTGCTGTAGCTCATTACTTTCCCTCTGAGCCTGCAATGCCTGTTGCTGCTGTACATTACTCTGAATCAGGTGCTTAATGGCCTCCTCCATCTTGTCAGGAACCATAAAACTTGCAGGCCTGATATATGACATGCAGTCCAACACAACTTTTGCCTCAGGTCTGCCTCACTGCAGGAATGCCCGCTCCAAGCCACCAATTGTGGGGATGTGCTCGTGGTAGGCTACGGTAGCGGTGGCAGTATTGAGGCAATCACAGACAGTCTTTGTGATACACCGTGACTTTATTCACACCAAAGGCATAACAGGCAATGTGCAGACCACACAGGTGCATATTCACATAGTGCATAAAACAAAAGTCCTTCCATAGAAAATAAACAGCAGGTTTGAGTCACCTTGGTTTGGACAGACCACAGCAGTTCTGCAGGCTTGTAAGCTACCTGCCTTTGTCTCCCTCAGGCCAGAGCCCCTTCGGCTCGTAGCACCACAGGTCCCAGGCTATCCTTCAATGTGTGCTGCGCCCAGACTCTCCTCCACCAGCACTGACTCTGTCTGTGGAAATCTCCAGCACAGCAAGACACACCCCACCCCCATCATCAGCAGGCTGGGTTCTTTAAAGGCCCAGCTCCACCAAAAACCTGGGCTGGCCGTGGGGAACAGGCACCCCCCCACTCTTTAGCTGTTCCCAGTAAGAACCGGCCCGGACACGCTGCGCCAGCAGCATTCGCCGCTGTAACCGAAATGATCCGGTTCTTACTCCACTGAGGCCAGGACCTCTGGTGGCACGTATCGTCCGTCCATTATTATTCCGGGGACTCTCCTACAATATATATATATATAGAGAGAGAGAGAGAGAGAGAGATAATGGTGGCACTGAGCAAACGAAAAGTGGGTGCTATGTCCCAGGGCATATGTCCAAAGCCTAAATATGGAGAAGGAAAAACGGACAGCAGGTAAAAAAAACTATATATATATGTCATGGAACCATGAACCAGACGTACAACAAGAGATAAGTGGAAATAAGAAGGCTTTATTGACAATCAAGCTGTAAGCAAAAGTCCAAACGGATGGCTAAACCGGAGCAGGGTCTTGCGTAGACAGAGGTCAGGAACCAGAAGGGTAGTCAGACGAAGCCTGGATCAGGAACCAACGGGGTAGTCAGACGAGGCCAGGATCAGGAACCAGAAGCAGCAGCAGTCTTAGAAGCATGTGAACACAGGAGGACCAAGCAAGGAACTGAAGCCACAGACTTCCTGTATATATGAGCTGGGCATCCAGCTCCTCCCAGTGGGAAGGAGAAGCCGCAGGGTGGGAGGCTACAAGAAACCCAGAAACCAAGATGGCCGCCAGCACATGTCAAACGAAGGAGAACAGTAAGAAGGTAAGACCATGACAGTACCTCCCCCTCAAGGGCCCCTCCTCCGCGGAGTAAGGAACGGTTTCTGAGGGAAGCGTGCGTGGAAGGCTCGGAGCAAAGCAGGAGCATGGACATCTGCGGAGGGAACCCAGGAACGCTCCTCTGGACCATAACCACGCCAATGGACCAAAAACTGCAACCGACCGCGGACCAGGCGTGAGTCCAGGATATTGCTCACCTCATATTCCTCACGATTGCCCACTTGGACCGGACGGGGCCGAGGAACCGAGGAAGTGAAACAATTACACACCAATGGCTTCAACAGGGAGACATGAAACACGTTGGAGATCCGCATGCCAGGAGGAGGCGCAAGGGCATAGGCTACCGGGTTTACCCTGCGAAGCACTCGGAAGGGACCAACAAAGCGAGGCGCCAGCTTGGGAGTGGGCACTCGAATGTTGAGGTTGCGGGTGGACAACCATACACGGTCTCCGACCTGGTAGGAAGGAGCGGGCGCTCGTCTGCGATCAGCCTGGAGTCTCTGGCGCTGCGCAGAGACCTCAAGGGACCTCTGGATCTGTACCCAAGAAGCACGTAGGACGGAAAGGTGATCCTCCACAGCCGGAATATCCTGGGGAGAGAATACCTCCGGTAACACGGCAGGTTGGAACCCATAATTGGCCATGAAGGGAGACGTCCCAGAGGAAGAGTTCACCGCCGTGTTCCTGGCAAACTCAGCCCAAGGCAGGAGGTCAACCCAATTGTCTTGGTGATCGGAGACATAGCAACTAAGGAATTGCTCCAAGGCCTGATTGGATCGTTCTGCGGCCCCATTGGACTGAGGGTGGTAGGCCGAGGAGAAAGAGAGATGAATCCCCAACTGGGAGCAAAAGGCGCGCCAGAACCTGGACACAAACTGACTCCCCCGATCCGACACAATCTCCTTGGGCAAACCGTGCAACCGGAAGACCTCCCTGGCGAAAATCGTGGCCAACTCTTGTGCACAGGGTAACTTCTTGAGAGGAACACAGTGGCACATTTTGGAAAACCGATCCACAATCATGAGAATGACCGTATGGCCTCGGGATGCAGGGAGGTCCACAATGAAATCCATCCCCAGGTGTGACCATGGGCGCTCCCCGGTGGCTATGGGTTGCAAAAGGCCCAACGGAAGGTGCCGAGGGGACTTACTCTGGGCACAAACGGAGCATGCCGCTACATATGCGGCGATGTCGGAACGTAGAGAAGGCCACCAGAACAGACGTGAAACAGCCCAGGACAGCTGATTCTTTCCAGGATGCCCCGCGGCCTTGGAGTTATGGTAGGTTCGCAACAACCGAGTGCGCAACTCCTCAGGCACAAAACACCTGCCGTTGGGTCTCCCAGAGGGAGCACCAGATTGAGCCGCCAAAATCTGCTCACCCAGGGGAGAGGTCAGGCTGGTGCGAATGGCGGCCAGGATCTGATTCGGAGGTATGACCGAAGTCGGAATCGACTCCTCCCCGGACAGCTCGGAGTACTGCCGTGATAAGGCATCCGCTCTGATGTTCTTGGAACCGGGTAGGTAGGAGACCACGTAATTAAAACGTGACAAGAACAGAGCACATCTGGCCTGACGTGGTGTCAATCTCTTGGCCTCAGAAAGGTAGGTCAGATTCTTGTGGTCCGTCAGGATGAGAACCGGAACCACCGAACCCTCGAGCAAGTGCCTCCATTCTTTAAGGGCCTGCACGATGGCCAATAACTCCCTGTCACCAATCTGATAGTTGCACTCCGCGGAAGACAGTTTCCGGGAGTAAAACCCACAAGGAAGCAGAGGACCCTCTGGTGTTCTACGCTGAGACAGAAGGGCGCCTACTCCCGTCTCAGACGCGTCCACCTCGAGGACAAAGGGCAACCCAGGGTTGGGATGCGACAGAATCGGAGCCGACACAAAGGCGGACTTTAGAGCCTCAAAAGCTCGGATGGCCTCGAGCGGCCAGACCTGGAAATTACTGCCCTTCCTGGTCAGATCCGTGAGAGGCTTGGCTAGCATAGAAAAGTCCCTGATGAACTTCCGATAATAATTGGCGAAGCCCAAAAAGCGCTGCAGGGCACGGAGACCACTGGGCTGGGGCCACTGTAAGACAGCCGAAACCTTCTCAGGATCCATGGAGAACCCCTCAGCGGAAATGATGTAACCTAATAAGGTTACCTGGGATCGGTGAAATTCGCATTTCTCAAGCTTACCGAACAGCCTGTTCTCTCGTAACCGTTGCAACACTCGTCTGACATCCATAATGTGGGCCTCCATGGATTCAGAATATACCAAGATGTCATCCAAATAGACCACCACACACTGCTGCAACAGGTCACGGAAAACATCGTTGATGAATTCCTGGAAGACTGCGGGCGCATTGCACAACCCAAAGGGCATAACCAAGGATTCATAATGACCGGTCCTGGTGTTAAACGCGGTCTTCCACTCATCGCCCGCCTTGATCCTTACCAGGTTATATGCCGCCCTCAGGTCAAGTTTGGTAAAGACCGTGGCCCCTTTGAGGCGATCGAACAGCTCGGAAATCAAGGGTATCGCGTAAGCGTTCTTGATCGTGATGCGATTGAGACCCCTGTAATCGATGCAAGGCCTCAACTCACCGCCCTTCTTTTTCACAAAGAAAAATCCAGCCCCTGCCGGGGACGAGGATTTGCGAATGTGTCCGCGTGAAAGCGCCTCCCTCACGTACTCCTCCATGGCCTCATTCTCCGCTACCGACAGTGGATAGACTTTGCCACGAGGAGGAACGGCACCAGATTGTAACTCTATGGCACAATCGTATGGGCGGTGCGGAGGTAGGGCAACCGCGCGCACCTTATCGAATACATCCCGGTACTCTTCGTATTAAGGAGGCAACAGAGAGTCCGAGGAAGTACACAGCAACTTGACAGGCCCATGGATGCAACTAGCCCCACACTGCGGTGACCACGAGAGGATCTCGGCCGATCTCCAATCGAAAGTCGGATTATGCTTCTGGAGCCAGGGGTACCCCAAGACCACCGAGTAGTGTGGAGACGAAATCACCTGGAGACAGACCGACTCTCTGTGAACGGCACCAATGGCTATCCCCACTGGAAGGGTCTCATGAGTCACGTGTGGCGGCAGAAGGGGTCTGCCGTCTATCGCCTCAAGAGCCAGTGGGGAACCTCGAGGCTGCAGAGGAATGGAATTGGCGGCAGCGAACACACTATCAATGAACAAACCACCAGCACCAGAGTCCACCAACGCCTGGGTCGTCACCGAGCCCCCGACCCAGGAGAGGACAACAGTGATCAGTGGTTTGTCAACACGGGAAACCGGGGATGAGGAGACTCCACCCAAGATCTGCCCCCGACAGGATCTCAGGTGCGAGCGTTTCCCGGACGGTTCGGACATGCCAACCGAAAATGCCCACCGAGACCACAGTACATGCATCGGCCCTCGCGTCTCCGGAGTACCCTCTCCCCCTCGGACAGGCGAGCAAACCCCAGCTGCATGGGTTCACCCCCAGACAAGTCATCCCCAGGAGGCGTGGGAGGAGAGGGAGGCACGGGTGGGACAGCAAACGTAGGCGCCAATCTGTTAGAAGACCTCCGCAGGCTCTCCTTAAAGGAAGGTCTCTCCCTGAGTCTGGTGTCAATCAAAATCAGGAAAGAAATAAGAGACTCGAGCTCCACTGGTAGGTCCTTAGCTGCAACCTCATCCTTCAAGGCATCCGAGAGACCATGAGAGAAAGCAGCGACCAGAGCCTCATTATTCCAGCCCACCTCTGCTGCCAGGGTACGAAACTCAATGGCGTATTCAGCTACGGATCGTGAACCCTGTCTGATGGACATAAGGAGCTTCGCAGCAGAGGCAGCACGAGCCGGCACATCGAATACCTTCCGAAGAGAAGCAACAAAACCGGAAAACTCGGCAACCACCGGATTGTTGTTCTCCCATAAAGGGCTGGCCCAGGCCAAGGCCTTGTCCGAGAGCAGCGAGATCAAGAAGCCCACCTTTGATCTCTCAGTAGGAAAGGCATGTGGCAGCAACTCAAAATAAATGCCCACCTGGTTAAGGAAACCTCGGCACTGAGTTGGCTCTCCCCCAAAGCGCTGTGGAAGGGGGGCAGAACCGGTCATACCCCGAGACACCGCAGGCGCAGCAACAGGTGTCGGGGTAGACTCTGGCGCAACAACTGGAGCGGCAGTAGGAGCGGGCCCAGGAGCGACAACCGACCCATCGGCAACGGAAGCGAAATGAGCCGTGCGTTCAAGCAGGGTTTGCAACGCCACAGCGAACCGACCCAACAGGTGATCCTGCTGATCAAGTCTGGCAACCAGCGTAGGTAGCGAGAATGGCCCTGTACCGTCAAAATTCATGGCTTGGTCCTAATGTCATGGAACCATGAACCAGACGTACAACAAGAGATAAGTGGAAATAAGAAGGCTTTATTGACAATCAACGGATGGCTAAACCGGAGCAGGGTCTTGCGTAGACAGAGGTCAGGAACCAGAAGGGTAGTCAGACGAAGCCTGGATCAGGAACCAGCAGGGTAGTCAGACGAAGCCAGGATCAGGAACCAACGGGGTAGTCAGACGAGGCCAGGATCAGGAACCAGAAGCAGCAGCAGTCTTAGAAGCATGTGAACACAGGAGGACCAAGCAAGGAACTGAAGCCACAGACCTCCTATATATATGAGCTGGGCATCCAGCTCCTCCCAGTGGGAAGGAGAAGCCGCAGGGTGGGAGGCTACAAGAAACCCAGAAACCAAGATGGCCGCCAGCACATGTCAAACGAAGGAGAACAGTAAGAAGGTAAGACCATGACAATATATGAAAATAATTTTGGGTTGAATGGAGACTGGTCTTGACCACTCCAGGGCAGTAACATATTTTCCTTTTTTTTTTAAGTGATCCTCTAGTTCAAGTAAAAAAAAAATCATATCATCTGGGGAATAAAGAGAACACTTACTACAAACCGGATTCCCAAAAAGTTGGGACACTAAACAAATTGTGAATAAAAACTGAATGCAATGATGTGGAGATGGCAAATGTCAATATTTTATTTGTAATAGAACATAGATGACAGATAAAACGTTTAATCCGAGTAAATGTATCATTTTAAAATATGTTGATTCAAATTTTCACGGTGTCAACAAATCCCCAAAAAGTTGGGACAAGTAGCAATAAAAGGCTGGAAAAAGTAAATTTGAGCATAACGAAGAGCTGGAAGACCAATTAACACTAATTAGGTCAATTGGCAACATGACTGGGTATAAAAAGAGCTTCTCAGAGTGGCAGTGTCTCTCAGAAACCAAGATGGGTAGAGGATCACCAATTCCCACAATGATGCGCAAAAAGATAGTGGAGCAATATCAGAAAGGTGTTACCCAGCGAAAAATTGCAAAGACTTTGCATCTATCATCATCAACTGTGCATAACATCATCCGAAGATTCAGAGAATCTGGAACAATCTCTGTGCGTAAGGGTCAAGGCCGTAAAACCATACTGGATGCCCATGATCTCCGGGCCCTTAAACGACACTGCACCACAAACAGGAATGCTACTGTAAAGGAAATCACAGAATGGGCTCAGGAATACTTCTAGAAACCATTGTCAGTGAACACAATCCACCGTGCCATCCGCCGTTGCCAGCTGAAACTCTACAGTGCAAAGAAGAAGCCATTTCTAAGCAAGATCCACAAGCTCAGTCGTTTTCACTGGGCCAGGGATCATTTAAAATGGAGTGTGGCAAAATGGAAGACTGTTCTGTGGTCAGACGAGTCACGATTCAAAGTTCTTTTTGGAAATCTGGGACGACATGTCATCCGGACCAAAGAGGACAAGGACAACCCAAGTTGTTATCAACGCTCAGTTCAGAAGCCTGCATCTCTGATGGTATGGGGTTGCATGAGTGCATGTGGCATGGGCAGCTTGCATGTCTGGAAAGGCACCATCAATGCAGAAAAATATATTCAGGTTCTAGAACAACATATGCTCCCATCCAGACGTCATCTCTTTCAGGGAAGACCCTGCATTTTTCAACAAGATAATGCCAGACCACATTCTGCATCAATCACAACATCCTGGCTGCGTAGGAGAAGGATCCGGGTACTGTAATGGCCAGTCTGCAGTCCAGATCTTTCACCTATAGAGAACATTTGGTGCATCATAAAGAGGAAGACGCAACAAAGAAGGCCCAAGACAATTGAACAGTTAGAGGTCTGTATTAGACAAGAATGGGAGAGCATTCCTATTTCTAAACTTGAGAAACTGGTCTCCTCGGTCCCCAGACGTCTGTTGAGTGTTGGAAGAAGAAGGGGAGATGCCACACAGTGGGGAAAATGGCCTTGTCCCAACTTTTGGGGGATTTGTTGACACCATGAAATTCTGATTCAACATATTTTTCCCTTAAAATGGTACATTTTCTCAGTTTAAACTTTTGTTCCGTGATTTATGTTCTATTCTGAATAAAATATTAGAAGTTGGCACCTCCATATCATTGCATTCAGTTTTTATTCATGATTTGTATAGTGTCCCAACTTTTTTGGAATCCGGTTTGTATACATGATGACCTCCTTTTTATCTTTGAGTTGAAGATCCGCTTATTCTCCGGCCTCTCTTCTGCTATCCAAGATGGATGCACCACTTCTAAGGCTATCTGATCCACACTGACAGCTCAAGACATTTCTTACTTGTCCAGCCCTACTCTTGGATTAGCCGACACTGTTCACATGAGCATTGTTGGCCAATCCAACGTTAGCAGGAAGTGCGAATAGAAGGTCCTCAGGTACGTTTTTCTTTCATGGGATTATAGATAATAATTGCAATATAAACTAAAGTAAAATATAAATAAGAAAAGTGGCCATCAACATTCATGGAAGAATTTAGGCCACATCCAACTTTATTAAAGAACATATAAAAGGTCACCTTTTTCACTAAACCAACCAAATACATAACAACCCTGTATTTAAGATTAACCAAAAAAATAGACCAGCCTGAATGTACCTGTCCACTCAAGTGAGCAACTTATCCCTCCTTCTAATAAAGAGGCTGTGGAAGAGGAGGGAGGCAGGGACAGTACTTCTTCATGTTCAGACGAGGCTGACAGTTTATGACCGTCAACCTCATCAATCTGTACATCCATGACAGGACCACATGCCCTATAAATCCAATGAAAGTGCTGGGACCTCTAAATCTTCCTCACCCCAACAACAGCACTTCCACTGGTCAAACCCTCCACCAAACATAATCTGCCTCATTTATTAAAAATACAGTAACTCCCTATACCTCTTGGTCAGAAAATATCCCACCAAAAGTACTGCCACAGGCACCACAGGGATAAAAAAAATTCCATGTGGATCCGTCCATATTAATCCGGGATCCTGCCATTCTCCAGTTAAAGGTGTGGTGCGCTATCCACATTAATTATGTGTATTCATAGGGTGTACTTGCCAGCTAATAATGTACACAATAAATGTACTGCTCTGATTTCTGTAGAGGCGTGCCCGGCTGCTGACCCTCTCTACCCACCATCCCCAATGTACAGTAGGCGCACACCAGTCACAGGTCAGAGTTCACAGTCGGGGGGAGAAGCACTCCCACTTAATCACAATAGTTAGGGGAGCATCACACCCCGGAACTGCTGTCATTGTTTTGGGGCCCACAAATTGGGAATCCAGATGTAAACCCATGTGGTCTAGTGATGTCAATGGAGGAGGAGAAGAATGTTTACCCCATCCTCCCTTTTCCTGTCTGTACAGTAGGGTTGCCAACCGTTCATACATTTCTGGACAGTCTGTAAAAACAGGTGACTTTTTTTCCTGTGTCAGTGGGGAAAAAAAATAACCTGTCTGTGATTTTTTTCGAACCTGGTGGTACTTGATTAGATAATTTTGGTGCTCACAGTAGATTCTGGTAATGAGTTATTGTAAGTATATTGAGTTATATACATATTAAATTATCTATAATATTTATTATCCATTATGGTTTTCCAATTTGTCCATAAAAAATGTTGGCTGTCCAGGATTTTGGGAGAAGTTGCCCAGAAAAAGAAAAATTCTGGCTGGCAACCCTGCTGTACAGAATATGGTCCATGCTGACAGTGGCGCTCTCCGGGATGGTATAATGCTATGTTTTCACCAATGACACATTCATACATTTATTATTTTATTGCTGAAATGTGAGGGAACTCTGAAGGGAATGAATATTTTTCTCTTTTCTGTCCAACAATTATAATCCTAATAAAAGCGACATCTTCACTACTCAGGAAAAAGCAATCAAGACTGTATTATGGCTGATTTGCCTTTGACAACCATAATAATTTAGGCCAGACGATAGTTCTACAGGCTTAACCTATCCTGAATGTGATGGAGACTGGAATATGCACGGTATTCATGGGGTTCTACTATAAAATAGTTATGCTAGCATACAATATTCTCATGACTGTTGTCTGTAGAAGAAGCCACTGAGAGATAAATGCTGAGCTTCACACACATGGCCTCAAGGGATTTTAATGCCAATGTCAGATCCTCAGCTCAAAGAATTTATTCCCATGGCATCTCTGAATAAATTCTATTTTATTTTGGCTTCGACTCCAGAGCATTACCTAATGGAAGAACCGCTAGGACATGCCGTTAATATAAAATATACACGTGTCCACTCTTTCTTTCCTCACATTTCATTAAAAAGTTATCCTCGTTCCATAGGATAGAAAATAACTACAGTGTACAATTTGGTGGAGGTCTGATCGCTGGGACCCCTACTGATCATAAGAAAGAGGACCCCGTACCCTGCGAGGCCCCTGAAATGAATCGAGCAGCAGGTCAGTGCATGTACCTGGCTATCTTTAGTGGTCCCATTTATTTCAGGAGGCCCACTGGGTACTGGGTTCCCATTCTCGTGATAGGTGGGGATCTCAGCAATGGGAACTTCTCTGATCTAATAGTTATCTCCTGGAGAGAGGAGACAACTATATTACAACTAGAATACCCCTTTAAGGACTCCAATACATATTAAATCATGACATGCAAGCAAAACCATTGACAGTTGGCAATTAATGGTATTTTGCTAGGATATGACATCCTCTGAGATATAGTAACATATAGGGTCATTTATCAAATTGGTGTAAAGTAGAACAGGCTTAGTTGCCTATAGCAACCAATCAGATTCCACCTTTCATCTTTGACAGCTCCTTTGGAAAGTGAAAGGTGAAATCGGATTGGTTGCTATGAGCAACTAAGCCAGTTCTACTTTACACCAGTTTGGTAAATGACCCCAATTGTTTGTTAAACCGAAAAAAGACATCTGTCTATCCAGCTCAGCCTGTTATCCTGCAAGCAGTGGCGTAGCTACAGGGGTTGCAGCGGTCGCAATTGCGACCGGGCCCCTGAGCCAGGGGGACCCACGGCCCCCCCACCGCCTCCTATTCAAAATCCAGGCCAGGGCCCGCCCCGGGGGCAGTGCACACGGCGCAGCGCAGGCTGTTGGCGGCTCACGTGTCTGTCATGTCAGAGGGGGCGGCCGCAACATTGAGTGAGCCGGGTCTGACTGAGTGAGGAGGAGCAGGAGGCGTGGTTTCCGCGCATCTCCGACTCCCAGTCAGACACTCAGAAGCAGGCGGTAGTGCGGACGTGCGGTGGCTGGCGGCGAGGTGAGTTTTGTCACCTACGTAATATCTACCTCCAAAGCGCCTGCCACCTACACAGCATATACACCTACACCTACCGCCTGCCACCTACACAGCTCATATTGCCGCTTCTCATACCTTTGCCGTCCGCGCCATGTTTCTTCTTTATTTTTCCGGTTGTGTCTCTTCTTATTCTTCCCCTCCGTCTACAGTGGACGGAACTTTAGGTTCCGGGTCTATGAAAGGCGGTAAAACAGCGGCCCCTAGTGGCCAGTCTGGGAATGTCTACATTTATCTCACACTATTCAGGAGATTGCTCCCAGCAGGAAGTGATCCACACTGACAACTGTCAGCTAAGGACAGGGATCTGAAACTGCTGGGGTGTCAGATTTAGGCCGAATGCACACGGCCGTGTTCCGAGGCCGAGTGCGGGCCGTGAAAACCCTGCCGGGATTCCAGCTGACTGCTGGAGCGCACGGCGTCATGGGTTGCTATAGAGGAGGAGAGTAAAACATTGCATATCAGAGGAACCACTATCTCACTACCTGTTGAGCATTCTTTATTCAGTAGCTGCTGACCCAGGCAGGTGAAGGGGACATGTAGAGGACCTAGATCAGTACAATACACAGGAAGGAACCAATAAACAGGAAGGGGTCAAGGCAGACAGAACAGGATTAACTTTTGCTTTCCTCACCTTGCTCACCTTACCTTACCCATTTGCATGTGGAGAGGCAGTAAACGAAATGTAAAGTGGTGACGTCATCATGCTGGCCGGGCACGGTGAGGTTATAACTGATGATGTCATCGCACCCAGCCATTACGCTGGCATGATGACGTCACACGTGACCCCGCGCAATATTTTGCATGGTATCTATAATCAAGCACCATGCATCTTGGGATATGTTGGGCCAAGAGGGATTGGTAAGGTAGGACACATCAGTAAATGCTTACAGCAGATTTGATTTTAGGAAGATTTTTCACGCATTCTATGTATCATGCAGGACTGCAAACAGCTGGATTACATGATGTACTAATAGAAGGGTGATCCACTAGAATGGTCCAGCAATGGTATTCTTCAGGATTGTAGCCATGGAGCAGTCCCATGTGGCCGCTGAGAGATGAAACGTATGATGACATTGTCAACTTATGGAGTGCTCAGAGGGATTTGGAAATGTGCAAACATTTCAATATTAATAAATAATTCATAGCTGTGACCCTAATGTATCCTACAGAAGCTTATGTGGGTATTCTAGTCCAGGCACTCATCCAAGTGTAATATAAAAGGAGAGGCTTTAAATGACCATCTTTCACCACTGTCACATCAAGACATTATTTTACCGTTCACTATACTGGAGGAGGCATATTATGAAATGTACAAAATACAATAAAAATAAATCATCATAATTGATTTGAGAAGAAATTGATTCTGTCAATAGGGCAGTGTAAGTCCCTTTTAAATGAAAGCATCTATAAAATGTAATGGAGACGCAAAATTAAAACAGACTCAAAGTGCTCCCTAGATCCCAGAAGTAGAGAACATTTCCATAGGCAAATAGCCATCTCTGCCACAGGAATTATCCATTAACTTGGTCACAACTGGACTGGAGCATGGAAGGGCTTTACTCCATGCTCCATCATGTGAGCCTTCTCTGTGCATCTACCTGGCCAAGGGGACACAATGATATTGTGGGCCCCTAATGCACAAGTAGCCCACCCCCATCTACATTATGGTCCTAGAGGTACTATGCCCTTACTATTTCTTGTTCTCCTCCAAGCTGTCCTTTCTACGACAGTCTCCTGGATACCCTGATACAAGCGCATTGCGGAGACCACATGACAGCATGTCTAAGTTCAGAAGAATTAGTCTGTCAATGCTACCATGGCAACTTGGAATAAGTGGTAAAATTAGTAATATTTAACATTATGAAAGCAGTCAAGAGAATAGCAGAAATAGTGCAAAACAAGGTGTCTATAGGTAAGTGCCATTACTTTTAACTCCAAAACTGTTCATCGACGTGCATGGCCCTTCAAGGGGTTCGATCAATGTCACATAGGGTGGTATACAGAGATTAATGAGAATATATATATGGGGGTGAACCACATATGAGAGCTTTCTGGGTGAGAATGATAAGTTTAAGGCCTCATGCACACGTCATTTTTTTTTTTTTTGCGGTCCGCAAAATGGGGTTCCGTTGTTCCGTGATCCGTTCCTGTTTGTGCATAAGTTTCCGTGTGTCTTCCGGAGATTTAAATATCCACACCCAGGATACAGGTATAAATGATGGTCACCTGAGGTTTGTTTGGTGGCCATTTTCTGTAGTCTTTACAGGGTACAGAGGTGCGTTTGGTTGCTTGGCTTTGCTGTTCTTGGCTTTTTCCTTGTTGCGTCTTGGTTTCACCATGGTGGATGACTCTGAGGAAGAAGTTGGATGAGGAACCGACTAGAAGGAGGCAATTTTGGGTTCGTCCGATTGTTTCCCAAAGCTACTGGAAATGACACTTTCATACCCTCTACCAAGATCTTCGGCAGCATCCTGAGAAGTTTGGGGTGTTCTGTCGGATGTCAGTGTCTACATTTGATAGATTGCTGTTGTCTCTACGTACTGTCCTTAACTTCATGGACACCAATATGAGGTGAAGCATTACTCCTGAGGAAAGGCTCATCGTGACGTTGAGGTAAGCTATATCTTTTAGTCATAGTTCAAACAGTAATATGCATGGCTTATGTCATCAGTAACATGTTTCTGGAAATGGCTGGTGTTAGACATGTGCTAATGTTTGTAGAAGTTGCCTTTCTTTTTTCCATAATATGTTTGCCCAATTGTCAAATATAGTTTTGTGGTTAACTAACTGATACATAACCTGGCCAGATTAAAGGCAGTCGTGTATGTTAAAATGGTTAACTATTTGTATTTGTTTGGCTAATGTCATCATCATGCTGAGTGTTCACATCATCCTTGAAGTCGCCCATACATTCTGCATGCAAATGGCGTAAACACTGTTGCTGTAGCAATGCTGGTGTAAAGTGTTTTGGCCTGCTTTATCCATATGTCTCATATCAAACATTAGGCAAATTATGTATTGTTAGTTAACTTTTTTTTAGCTGTTTAATGATATTTTATTTGTCTCAACGTTTCAACAGATTCCTTGCAACTGGGAACTCACTTGCACCCCTGCATTTTGAGTTTTTTGGGGGTTTTGGGAACCTCAACCATTTCTCGGATTGTGCGTCACACTTGCCATGTCATCTGGCACCAACTCCGAGAGACGGTGATGCCACAGCCCAAGATGGATGATTGGTTTCGGATCGCTGAGGGCTTCAATACTTCAGCGCAGTTTCCCAACTGCCTTGGGGCACTGGATGGCAAGCACATCCGTGTGAAGAAGCCTCCTCACTCAGGGTCCCGATTCTTCATTTATAAGCAATATTTTTCTGTAGTGCTTATGGCTGTTGCTGACAGCAACTACCGGTTTATAATGCTTGCTATCGGGGGCCTATGAAAACACAGCAGATGCTCGCATCTTTAGTGCTTCTAGAATGGGTGAGCGGATACGTGCCAACCAGCTTGCTCTGCCCGAGTCCAGAAGACTGCCCGGATCTGCTGGTTCGCCGGCTCCATTTGTCATTGTGGCGGATGAAGGGTTTGCATTGACTCACCATGTTATGCGGCCCTTCCCAAAGCGTGGTTTGGATGTCAGGAGGCGTATTTTCAACTACCGGTTGACTCGTGCCCATCAGTATGTTGAGTGCACTTTCGGGATACTCTCTAGCAAGTGGATGGTGTTTTTGTCATCCATACAGATGGATCCGGATAATGCTACCCTGGTCAAGCTTGTGTTGTTCTACACAACTTCACCAGGATTCACAAGGCTTCCTCTTCTGTTGACATGGAAGATTTTCCTACGTCATCAGGTTTGGGTTTGGATAGGACCCTGCATAGACGACCTGGGACTGCAGGCAATGCAGTTCGGGAACTCTATGCAGACTACTTTTTCAGCCCAGAGGGGTCCTTGCCATGGCAGAGGGACACTATTTGTGGCAGTGTTTGATTTCTTCTGTGCTCAATAGTATTTTGTTGTTTTCTAGATCGCTTGTGTAATTTATGTCATAGTTGAGTGTAGGGACTCACAAGAGAATGAGGACCCTTGACGTGGGCTTGGAGCTGAGGTTTTTTGGAACAAAAACATAATCAAGCTCATTATAAATAATAAAGATGTTTATGGATTTTTTTTTATAAACATCATTATTGTATTTGCTATATGTTTCAAAAAACTTTATTTTTGCATAATTTTATGTTGGTTTTAACCATGAAAATAAAGTTTGTTTTTTTTTTATTTTTTTATTTTTTTATTTTTTTTAATTTCCCAAAAAAAAAATAATATACAGCAATCTTCTATTTCAATATAACAACGATAAAGTGAGAGTACAGTAATAGTTTCATCTGGACCTGTATTAAGTTTCCATTTTAATTATAAACCCCCCCTATCCCTCCCTCCATTCCCCCCCTTTTCCTTTCCTTTTTCTTTCCACGGGGCTGCCGTATCTGCATCTTTAATATTGTTATTATTTCCGATTGCCGGTGACCCCTTCTTCTCCTCCACAAAGCCGCCGTACCCACGTAAACTGTCATTATTTCCAGTTACCCCAGATACGCAGCCAGGTTGCCTTTTTCCGTGCTGTTTGGGCTAGAGTGTATTCATACTGCCTAACTCTGTTCATCCACTCCAGCCACTCCTGAAAACTGGGGTACTTCATGGTGCCCCAATGTTTCACAATTATTATTTTAGCTAGGGCAATGCCCCGAAACCACAGTATCTGCTCTGTTTTATTTTCATCTGTCTTTGGGAGTGTACCCAAAATGGCATAATCAATGCATGCCTGGTATTTCATTGGGGAGTGCTCCTGCAATTTCCGAAATATTTTTATCCAATATTCATTTATCCCTGGGCATTCCCACAACAGATGTTTATAGTCTCCTCTGTCTTTGTTACATTTATAGCAGTTCTGTTTCCTATCTTTATAAAGATAAAGTTTGTTTATTATTAAAAGTATTGTGTGTGTCTATCTAACTAAATATGTTGAAATGTGATAGATTTCATATCAAGCTATAATCTAACAATAACAATATCACATTCTACATGTATTTCTGTAACATTATATGGTTTATTTCGAAAATAACACTCAATTCAAAGTGGTGTTGTCTGAAAATGCACATTCCAAAGTGGTTGGCTGTGCAACCACTTGGGTATTAATATTTCCCTCGACCCATTAGTTTTATAGTGTGTTCGTACATTTGTGCTTTTTAGTCAACCAATATTTGTTTAGATTTATCCCCTTACAAACAGATGTTTTGACTACCCCCGATTCCTTTGGCCTATATAATCTGTATTGCTACTTCACCATCCGAAGGTTTAGTTGTTTGTTGAGCCCCGTACCATAGTTATTATGCTAGATTGGAGCTACTATAGTAGAAGTTTATGATAAAAAAACAACACATAGCGTTAGTTACTAGTCAAATTTGCTGAAACCCAAGCCCCCCAAATAAAAAAAGGCACACAATTTTGCCAAATATTAAGGAAACATAAATAACAATAAATGAAAACAACAATAGTATACACACATTTTTCTAAATCAAATAATTCCCTGCTAAAGGGACCAGGAGGAAATGAGGTTCCCGGCCTAACATGGTCAGGTTGCTGTGCCACAGTTGAATAAGTGGCAGACTGAGTAGAATAATGGGAAGGGGGTCAGCTTGTGTCTTGTACCACCCGATAACATTGCACAGGTAAAGGGGGGTTCGTGGGGTTGTTGTTGGCTGTAGCTGGGAGCATGCTGAGAGGATGCAGAGGATGCAGACAGGATTTTGCAGCGTACTATATTGATTTCAGATACAATGTCTCCCTGGTATGGGGATACAAACATGTCTATTACCATGGCCAGTCCTGCTACACATGCGCTATACTTGTTAAGAGTAACCCCCCTCAGCAATGGCACCAGCACTGTCAGCATCGCTTCCTCTGGGCCCTCACTCCTCCTCTGGGCAAGGAACTCAATGACTCTGGAGTCAATCTGCTCCTGAGACGCTTGCGCAGAGGAAGACTGGGGCACATTTCGCCGACACCTAGGCTGAGGCTGCTGTGACCTTTCGGGGCTCCCCTGGAAAACTGTGGGTGGCTCCACGGACTTGTTGTTCCATCTCCTCTGTCGGTGTTGGTGCCGGACTACTTTCAGGGGAGAAAACCGCTGGAGTCTCACGCCCCCCAAAATCCGACTCCTCCGGTTCATCAAGACTGTCCACAGTAGTGTATAGAAAAATAACAAGGAAACATATATTACATCATTTGAGTACAACATTTCAGTAGTACCTAATTATTTTAACCAATAAAAGCTTGGTGTGTACTATATACGGTGAGCCGGCATAGATGACATATTGTTTTGGAATGTGGTATTTCCACTTTAGATGTTATTTTACAACATCCACCAAAAAGACTTCACTTTTTGGGGAGCCTAAACACTAAATGGGAAACTCTTTTTTAAACATTGTTTGGAGTTTGGAGATGTCCAGCCCGAAAACAGGTAGACATATTCAAGGAGCTAACCAAGTGCTGAGATTCTGTCTGTCTGGATCTGGCCTGTTTCTACCATGGCAACCTCATTATTGTCGAATAATAAGCAAAAAACACCAGATCAAAAACATCTATCAGGCATCACAAGGCCATGGTGGTAGTTGGATTTCTAAATCTGCTGGAGGAACGCAGTTGCAGCATCAATACTCAATAAAATAGTACTAGGTATTTTGCTTTTATTATAACCTGATTAAATCAATTTTGTGGTTTGTACCCCAACATGAAAAATATGTAAATGGGAATTACCGTAATGAAGGGTTACAAACAAAAAACAACATAAATCAAAATACACAAATTACCATGTATTTACCCAAACATAGGAACACATAGAACCATTCGCAAATCCCAACACTATTCAGGCACAAAATAATGCAAAGGCCTTGGGCCAGAATTTTCATATTTGGGACCGATCCATAGGATAGGTACACATTATCAGATTGGCGGTGGACCAACACCCGGCAAAATATAGCAATCAGCTGTATGATGAGAAAATGCGTGCAGTGCGCAGGTGCCATCTCCCTTCTCTATTCCTGCACTGCAGATATCTGTGATTTGATCCCCAAAAAAGTGCCACACAGGATGAGAGACGGGAGACGGCAGGGCATGTGCTCTGTGCACTCGTCATACAGATGAACAGCGGTGTTGACAGGTGTTTTTCAAGCCAAAAAAATGAAATTGATCACCTACACAGAGGATAGGTCATCAATAGTCAAACGCCACACAACCACTTTAAGTATTTCATACTAGGGTTAACCTACAATATGAACTATTGAGACCCTGCAAATAACGTTTTATTTGTATCACAAACATACTTACAGCCTCAAATCCATGACTGACTTTAAGAATTTTAATTGGGCTGTATAGAAGTATGGCCTTTTTCGGGATCCTCCTTCGCCACTACGGCCTCTTTCATTTAGTTCCCGGCGGAATTGATCCCGGCAGCTATTCCACCGGGTCTTCGTCTGTTTCACTGTGAAGAAATAAAACAATAAAAATCATATAAATAGCACAAAGAAATTTGAAATAATAACAGGACTAATAGCAAAGCAAACATTTGCCCAAAAGGAAGCGGCCAACTAAAGATAAATGTCCGATAATGCACGAATAGACATCACATGGTACAGTAGTGCAGGTGTGGGTATACTAATATACAATACATTCAGGAAGCCAGGGATTAGTCGTGCTATACATTTGGATAATAATACTTTTTCAAATATGGGATAAGTGACAACTATTGGATGCTCAATTACAAAATGGACACATGTGTCACCAAAACAAACGTGCACATGCATGTTATCCATTACTACAGGTAGGGCCAGGCATTTAAAGTACACAAAAATGCAGGAGTATGGTATAAATTGCACGATTGTTCCAAAAACCATATATAGGCCTATACAAAATTAAGCAGGCCCCCAAAATATACAGTTTATGAACACAGACGTTAGAGGTCCCTGGTATCCCGGCCTGGCATCCTGCTGAGAGCAGAAGCGCATGGTGTCATTGGTTGCTAGGACACCGTGCGTTTAGTGCCACCGCTGCAGTACAGTAATACACTGGTATGATCTATACGAGTGTATTACTGTACTGCAGTGGCGGCACAAAGCACACGGCACCATAACAACCAAAGACGCCGAGCGCTCCTGCTCTCAGCAGGATGCCAGGCCAGGATACCACGGACCGCTCACCTCCTTGTTCCACGGTCATGTGCATTCGGCCTAAGTTATTATGACATCATGGAATTAATAGCTAGTTCAATAGTGACAACACAGGCCCTGGACAGTACAACGACATTGCTGGCCCTTACCTAAATCGGTCCGGCCTCTGCGATTAGCTTTTTGCCACTCCGACCGCCTCAGGCAACTTTCTCCCATGCCACCTCCTTGCATACTCGGTCCTGGTATAAATTGATCCTGCTGACCCATAATTCTGGCCTCTCCTGGACCAGGGTAATAAATTTTTACACATTCCAGTGAGGCATTTTGGTATGAGCACAGAAAATCCTCTGGCAAACAAACCACCACACTTTTGCCACAGGTGCCTAGCAATCAGCTATCAGATAACCTGTGACCTTGAGCTTCCTTCCTGTATTATAATTATAATTTTTTTTTTTTTTTTTATTTGGCTCAGTTCTGGCAGACAGGCTGCCATGAAAAAGAATGTAAAAAATCGGATGCGGACGTGGGTGACATACGGTTGTGCATCCGCACTTTTTGCGGACCCATTGACTTGAATGGGTCCGCAAACCGTTTTTCACAGACAAGAATAGGACAGGTTATATTTTCTTGATGGACTGGAACCACGGACGCCGATTAACAAATGGTGGCCTATCCGCATTTTACACGGCTCCATAGAAATGAATGGGTCCGTTTCCGCAACGCTAAAATCGGCGGAACGGAAGCAGAAACAACATACGGTCGCGTGCATGAGGCCTAACATTTGGCTCTTCCATAATGTTATAATTCACCTGCTGACCCCCTCCCTATTTTATTGCTTCCTCCTGTCACTCACTGTAGCCCACTTTGTGAATGGCTGCCCTTTACCTTAAGGGGAATCTGTCAGCTCCAAATCACCTCCCAAACTAGAGTAAGCGGTATATATATATAGTGTAAGTGATGCTGAGTCCGGTTATGGAATTTTCATCTTCATACTCACTTGCATTCCTTACAATACTGTGGTCCCACAAACTAGAAGTAAAATGCATTGAGAGGACTCCACTTTGAGTCCTCTCCATAATGTGTGTGTCCTCTTAATGTATCTAACTGCCGGTTTGTTAGAGCACCGCGCTAGACCGCAAGTAAGTATGAAGATAAAAGTTGCACAACCAGACTTTGTTTCACTTACACTATGCATCGCTTACTCTAGTTTGGAGCTGACAGATTGCCTTGAGGGCATGTTTATGAGGAATTGTATGAAAATAGAAAAACTCCCCCAAAACTGTACCTCTCTAATCAATAGTTTGTGTCTTGTATCGCAGATTAGCCTCATCCACTTGACGTGAAATACCTGACATAGCCTCGAATAAGAGTGGCGCTATTTCAGGAAAAAAAACTTTTGTTTCTATTTTCATGAAACTCTTTTAATGTAAACTTTGAAATTGCACAACCTTACTTGTGCTAAATGACAAACTCAGCTCAGCAACATCTATATAAATGATACAGAGCCCTTCACTGATGGCTTGTCTAGCAAATAATGATGATACTTTACTTCTCTTTGTTGTTTTCCCCCTTCCAATATCAAACAATGATCTATCATCCCTGTGTCAGTCTCCCAAAGTGCGCTCAGATTAACCAAATGTGCTGTCAACAGATGACGAGGCTTTGGATTCTAGGTCAGAGTGGCTTGAACAAGATGCTGACTGATGCTGTCTGATCAGTGACTACTGATGTGCCTCTAAAATTCAAGGACAAAATCGCAGCCTAGGCTTTTTGCCAACATTGATACATTCATCCTGCAGGGGATAGATAAAGTCAATTGGTCAATGCATTAGTGACCCATATGGACTTACCAAAAGTGCATCCTCTTCAATGTCCTCAGTTCTACAGAAAAAAAAGCAGGCAAAAGGCATTACTAGCTTCCAGGCATTTCGCATTCATTTCAAATGTTAAGTAAAGGATTCCTACAGAGATGCAATTGAGTTATATTACAGTCCATTATTTTTATTTCTTCCATAAATGAAGCTCTTAAAACTGATATTTCCGTGATGTAACAATGCGGAATAATCAGTATCTGTTAGCTACGAAAAGACTTTCAAACAAAGAGTGCACTCCATATTTTATTAAAAGAGCAGAAGCCAAAATGTTATTTTCTCATAAATGAATAGACTTTATAGGATATATGCACTTTTTTTAAGTCCTTGGTTACCAGAAAAGGTCTTGCATCTCAGAAAGTAAATTCATGGTCATACATCCTGTTCTTTCGACTTTCTGGTTAACCTTTCAAAACAAGAGAATGGGAAAAATGTATGCAAACTGTCCACAAGAAGAATTGTCCTTGTTGTCTATGGCAATTCTGGTTTCTGGTTATCTCCTGGAGAACAAAAGGATTGGGCATGTTTAGATCCAACTGCTCGATCTTCTCTGCATTGTCAGGAGCCCCCCCCCCGCCCCGTTAGATTTTTCAGATGGGTTGGGTTGACATGAATCTAATAAGCATAGAAAGCTGGAGTGAAGGACATCCAGGGAAGGACAACACCACAGAAGGGTCTAGAAGTTGTGTGAAGCACATCCTAAAATGTCTATAGGTTTGTAAGATGTAAAGTCAGGGCCCTGTTTGGACAATAGAATTAAATAGAGTTACTGTATATGTTTTTTTTTTTTTTTTTTTTATAAAAATCACAGCACAGGAAGAAATGGGATGAAATAAAAAAAAGGACAAATTAAAAGTCATCGTGGGCCCCAAAGGTCCAGAAGAAAAAAAACAAAAAACTTTTTCACTTACCACTAGGATTTTTTATTGAAACCTGTCAGACTCTATTCTGATTCAATGGTATAGGGGTTGGGCCTAAAGTATAATTTTCTCTGGTGGGCCCAAAAAACTCCAGTCTGACAGTGCCTACAATTCTAGCATTACCTGTTGGTCCCCTTCTTAATTTACTTCTTCGGCAGTGATGATGTGCCTTACATATTACTGTAAGGCTTTTGTTCTAGTTTATCCATGAATTGATTATCTAGGAACCAAAGCAAGAATATAAATGTACAGATGTAATTTCCACGTGTCCTGCACTCATCCATCCATTTACCTAAAGGTTCAAATCTGGTCTCAATTTTTATCCAGAAGTGAACATTATAGTGTGCCTTAGAATGAGAGGAAATGATTCACCATGTCTGAGTTTCACTTTTGTGACCTGTTTGTCAACTGGCACTATAAATTGTTATAAGGGAAAAAGCATTGTCTTCTGGTGGCCTGGATATCTGATCTTTGTCATCTTCTGCTTGCCTTACAGCACTCACTATGATTGATATATGCATTGTAAGGATTTGCCCTTGGATATTTGAAATGTTTTAGTCTGTGGAGTTTCTTATGTTATTGAACAAGTTCATATTCTATCTTTGAAGGCTTGAAGGAATGATTATTTTTGTATCTCTTGTAACCATATCTAACTTTCTTGCCAAAGAACCAGCATCATGAAGGAGCAATAAAATATGAATTTACAGAGTTTACCATATTTACCTAGTTTATATAATCTGATGCATTATAGAAAATAAAAAGTTTGACAAGTCCATAGATTAGAAGGCTTGACTGACTTTAAAACCACTAGTGCAAACTACTAGTGAAATGGACAAATGTGTCCTATAGGTGGGGAGGGGTGATTTATCACACCCTGCACACCAGAATTTTTTATCCAAGAAGTTGAAGCAATAGAAATTTTAGACTTTTTGAAATGTTGAGCTTATTTCAGCAAAAAATTGCAAAATTCTGGCATTTTGCAGTGGTTGGAAAAGTAGGCCTGTCAAGCTGATGTAAGCCAGATTTATCAACCATGACTATTTAAAAAGTTGTTGCGATCTTATTTCCAGTAAATGGGTGGAGTATAGAAAGTGGAGTAACATCTTAAGACTTAAAAAACTTAAAGATGCATCAATTATATGAAAAACTGTTCAAAATGTGATACATTTGGCACAAATTACAGCAAGCAAAACTGACTTGTCAAATTCCTTTCATGATGAATCTCATCTAAAAGCTGTATATTTAGACATTTTACTTGAATATCAGTCACCAAGTATCACCGTAAACGTGTGTCAGTGATGCATTTTAAAGGGTCACTGAGCTTTCTAAAAACTTTTTATGTCATAATGATATATCAAAGCTTTTGATTGTTGGGGGTCTGGTGCTGAGACCCCATTGTTCTCTTAAAAGAGAAGAGAGAAGCTCTTGTATATACCACTCTGTGTTCACAGCAGGAGACAGGCTCAATAGAAAATCTATGGGCCTGTCTCAATTCTGTCTCCTGCAGCGAGGAGAGAGCGCTCTAGCGATCGATGGGGTCACAACATTAGGACCTCCACTGATATGTCACTATGACAAATTTAAAGTTTTTGAAAGCTCAGTGACACTTCCATGGTCTATGTGGAAATATGGAGTTCTATTGTAACACGCATAGATTAGTTTTCATTTTTTTATATCATTTATATTTTTTGTTACAAAATAGACACCAAAGTGTTACATAGCAAAACATATATAATAAAAAAGAATGTAAGGTATTATCCCAGTCACCAGACTTCATTACCCCTTCAAACCAATAATAAACTCACAATCTACTTTCAAAGAGTTCAAGAAAGGAAATATAGAGCAACATGATGTATTGTTTGTATCAGCAAATTGTCTCATTGCAGGACACTGCAATTTAAGGTCTGGGACTGGAGACTGGAGATTATTGTTCTGGCCCTGTGTTAAATATACTGCTGAGCACACTGTAACAGCTATTATAAGGTTCCTTCTGTGATACCACTGGGTTGATAGATCAAATTGATCTCACTTTGTTTTCTACTAACACAGGTCTACAATTCTGCCCTGTCCATACAAAGTTACCAAATCCTTCACACGGAAATAATACACTATTATCTGACACAGCGGGCTCCTCTGAGAGTTTTCAGAAAGCAAAATTATTCGGAAACAGAGTTCTGTGAGATTGCGGTTAATTGGATCAGAGGTACAAAGCAGCGGATATTTTCTGGTATGTATTTATTGTTAAAGGGATGTACATAAAACATATAAAAAATATTTTATTAAAGGTTTGGATTTTATATTTTACTTGGAATGCATTCACTATTTATTACATATTTCAAACATACATATTTTTATTGAACTTAAATTTTTTTTTATATGTTATTACATATCAAATGTTTTGATCAGTGGGGTCTCAGGGGCACTGGCGGTGGATCCGCTGAAGTTGGCAGTAGATCCGCGCATCCAGCACGAGTTCTAAATGTAAGACAGCTTCCTTGCTGTCTTACATTTAAACCATTTTCTATGCCTAAAACAGGGTTAGCCCGTCTCCTTCCCTGCCCATTTGACGCCCACAATTTTAGACCTGACGAAAGCAGGGCAAAGTCGCAGATGGCGGCAAAACTAACCGTTCAAATTTAGGCGTATTTCAGAATAGTAGATGACCCCCTTGGTGCTGAAACCCCCACCAATTGCTAAATTGAGAAGACAGAAGACTCACATAGAGCTGCTTAAGGAAACTGGAGAGGGGCCCATAGACTTTGCATAGAGCCCATAAGAGTTACAGAACTTTATCTTAATCACTCCATTTCCTTCACACAGCCACAGAGTTAAAGGGGTTATCCACTTTCTGGCTACTATTGAGCAATGTGTTTATAAGGTGACTATATGGCACTTACTAATATAGCCTCTGTTGATATTTTGCACCATATTTTTACAGTTCATAAGGTATTCTCCCTTAGTCAAGGCTTTTTTACTGTCCGCATAGAGGTTCTGTCTAGAAAATGGCTGCTGATGAAGGGTCGTGACCAGGAAAATCACTCTGCCTCAAACGCACTAAAACAATACAAATATACTACACCTGCACTAAACTCTCAATATTCCAAGTGCAGATGGTAGATGTGGTGTATTTGAGTACAGATTGCTGAGTAATATGTGAGTTATTTTTGCCGTTTCGGCTCGAGCATAGCTATGCTCAGCACATGGCGGTACTCGGCCAAATACCGCAAGTGCTCGAGCGCCATGCTTGAGTCTCCTCCACGCAAGATTCTCGGCTGCTAAGCAGCCAATAAACGTGCAGGTAAGTACTGCTGTTTTCTGCTGGCATTATAGTGATTGGCTGGCCAATACGCGTCATCAGATGCTATATAGCAACCGATGACCCGTGCTCGGATCAGTAATAGTCAGGGAGAGCAGATCGTAGGAAGGGAAAGGCAGTGCAGGGAGCAAAATTCACAGTTATTATTCTGAGAAAGCTTTTCAAAGAACCAAAAGTCCTTTTTAGGACTACTGTGTGTGTGTGTGATTTAGAGCAGCAATATATTTTTGCCTGCGCTAAATTGATCAGTCTCAGTGACATCCGTGCTGAGGAAGGGACAGATAATGCAGGGAGAGAAACTTTAATTCCATCTGTTCAGCGTGGATGGGCAGAAGAGGAGGAGCAGGAGGATGAGGAGATGGGGAGTCATCCTGATGTCGACCTCGACGTCTTGCCTGTTGGTACTCTGGCACATATGGCTGACTTCATGTTAGGCTGCCTTTACCACGACCCTCGCGTTATACGCATTTTAGATAACATGGATTACTGGGTGTTCACCCTTCACGACCCTCGCTACAAAGAGAACTTCTCATCTATCATTCCTGTGGTGGAGAGGACGAGTAAAATGGTGCAATACCAGAAGGTACTTGTTGAGAGATTGTTCCAAAAGTTTCCATCTGACAACGCGACCGGCAGATTCTTTACTTCATTAGGCAACTGAGGAAGGGAAACAAGGGGAACACACAGCAGTTCCAACAAAGGCAGGGCAACACTCTCCAAGGCATGGGACACTTTCATGACACCCCGCCAGCAACCTCCCCCTGAAGCGCGGCCTAGTGGTACAAGGAGGGAAAACTTTTGGAAGAACGTGAAGGAATACATAGCAGACCGTGTCAGCATCCTAAATGATCCCTCAGTGCCTTACAACTACTGGGTGTCCAGGCTGGACACGTGGCAAAAACTTGTGCTCTATGGAGGTGCTGGCCTGCCCTGTTGCCAGCGTTTTGTCTGAGCGTGTATTTAGTGCTGCTGGTGGCATTATAACAGAAAAGTGTATCCGCTTGTCCACTGGCAATACTGACAGGTTGACTCATGAACAAGGCCTGGATTGCCCCTGACTTCTCAACTCCACCAGAGGAGGCAATTTCAATCTATCATTTATAATATACTCAATCTACTATAGTGTTTTCCCATGCACCCTTTCCACCACAAAAAAAGAGTATAGGGTTGAATCCTGTTTTCTTCTTCTCCTCCTCCTCATGCAGATTATATATATTCCCTCCACAATTTTTTTTTTTAATAGGTTCAGCTCAACTGCAGGCCCTCAACATTTTTTTTTAAAGGGTTAGTTCAACTGTAGGCCCTAAACTCAATTTTTTTATAGGGTCAGTTGAACAGCATGTACTCGCATATAATGTTTTAGAGCATCAGCTGACCAGCATCCACTCGTATATAATGTTTTAGAGCGTCATTTGAACAGCATCCACTCGCATATAATGTTTAAGAGCATCAGCTCACCTGAAGGCACTCGCAAATAATGTTTTACAGGGTCAGCTGAACAACATGCACTTGAAAATAATGCTTTAGGGCATCAGCTGTACAGCATGCACTCGCATATGTTTTAGAGCGTCATTTGAACAGCATGTTCTCGCATATAATGTTTTAGAGCGTCAGCTGAACAACATGCATTTGATAATGTTTTAGAGCATCAGCTGTACAGCGTGCACTCGCATATAATGTTTTAGAGCATCATTTGAACAGCATGCCCTCGCATATGATGTTTTAGAGCGTCAGCTCACCTGAAGGCACTCGCAAATAATGTTTTAGAGCATCAGCTGTACAGCATGCACTTGGAAAATGTTTTAGAGCATCAGTTGTACAGCATGCATTTGTATATAATGTTTTAAAGCGTCATTTGAACAGCATGCACTCGCATATAATGTTTTAGAGCATCAGCTGAACAACATGCACTTGAAAATAATGTTTTAGAGCGTCAGCTGTACAGCATGCACTCGCATGTGGCAGGGGGGGTCTAGGGTCCCAAAGCTGAAAAAAAAAGTTTTTTTTTTCCTAACTAACTTTTCCCTTCTATCCCTGCCTAACGGTGCCTCTCCCTCACTGACCCTAACCTACCTGGAGGGTAATGGCTGCAGGAGGGTGATGGGTGCCGATGGAGGGATCTCAGGAGCTGGTGCTGCAGGGTGTGGGTGCTGAACAGGAACAGGAGGGGAGAGAGGAGAGCAGGAAGTTTGAATCTCGCGCCTCTCTCCCTGCACCAATCAGCACCCTGGACAGCAGCATTCAGCACCACGGCCAGCACCGCCTCTCCCAAATGCAAGGACTGTGATTGGTGGTGTGTAATCACACCACCGATCACAGTCTTTTTCTGGTTCATCGGGTCACCGGAGACCCGTATGGACCGGAAACGCAGCAAACCGCAGGTCTCAATTGACCTGCGGTTTTCTGCGATCGCCGATACGATCCGTTGTGACAGGATGTCGGCTGAATGATTTCAGCCGACATACTGTTCCGATTAACCCCTGCCGCGCCGCAATCGCGATTTAAACCCATGACGTACCGGTTCGTCATGGGTCCTTAAGGACTCGGGAAACATGCCGTACCGGTACGTCATGCGTCCCTAAGGGGTTAAAGGGTCTGTATGATGCCCTCCTTTATGTATAAGAAAGGGTGTTTTGGATTGCCGGTTCCTTGTAATTTTTGGCAGCCCTTTCACTTAATGCATAGGCTTTATGAGTGTAGGAGTCCCACTACCCGAACAATTGTACCACAATGTGAATGAGACCCTCCTTTAAGTGATATACAAGCTGTTTCAGAGTGCTTCTTCCTTGTCATTTTTTGCTGCACTTGCACGTTATATACAATTGAATATACAGGAAAGCATGTTTCCTAAGAATGTTTCCTGTAAAATTGATTTGTTGTGCATATTTTTGTCAGTCTGTAAAAGTGGTGTACAACTCGGACAATAAGGTTTCCAGCAGCGACCTGGGAGTCCCCATGCTGGTTCCCGATCCGTTTCAGTGGTGTTTCTGTCACTTTCTAACTTTTTTTTATGGACCAGGCACCCTCCCCTCTTCAGAGCAGGGGGTGCCTGGTTGTCTCCCATTGATTTCCATTATACTCGGGTGCTCGGTCGAGCACACAAATATAGCAATGTGTTCGGGCCGAACAACTGAATACTTTGGTGCTCGATTATCACTGCTCAGCAGCCATCTTATGGACAGATTGTCTGGGTGGAGAATACAAAAGATTTGTCCAAGGGGACATGAAATATAGCAAATGACACAGAAAATATAAAAGGCTATATTACTAAGTGTCATATAGTCATCTTACATACACATTGGTCAAAAGCAGCCAGAAGGTGGCCAACCCCTTTAATGTTGCTCACATATCTGTGTCTGGTCCTCATGGCTCTGAGAGGCATCCACATTGGTTTGCTAAGCACCAAGGCCTCTCTGTTTCCTGCTAGCCATGGCTCAGATTATTTGGCTGTTGCTTTCTTGGTCCCAGTTGTCAGGGTTGACAGCTATCATTTTTCTTTTTTCTGGACAACTTATACCAAAATCACAGACAGACAAAAAATAATTACGGACAAATTGAAAAACCATAATGAATGAGAAAGATTTTAAGTAATACGTGTCTATATCTCAATATACTGATAGGAACAGTACCAGCATTTACTTTGAGCTCTAAAATAATGATAATTACCACCAAAATAATTTAGTCAAGTACCACCAACCTGAAAAAAATTAGACACGTCAATTTTTTTCACGAACACAGGAAAAAAGTCACCTATTTTTACGAACTGTCCAGAAATTTCTGGATGGTTGGCAATCCTGCCAGTTGTGGAAGGATCTGATTACTATGGCAAGCAATAGTACTGTACCTTCTGATGTCAACCAGTTGGCCCATTTAAACTATACATTGGCCTTGTCTCCTCACCTGCTGATCAAAGTGCATCCTTTACTTAAATAGTGTTCCTATGTTATATTAAAGGGGCTGCCAGCCTTTTACTATTGATTAACTATCCTCAGGAAAGGCTATCAATATCAGATTAGCGGGGGTCCGACAAGGGGAGACAGCACGCAGTATGTGTATGTGTCATCCACCGTCTCTCTTACTGTTCACCGCTGCTGTCTATGGCAAAGACTATAGACTGGACTATGGGGAACCAAAGCTATGTTACTATGGCAAACAATTGGATAGTAAGGTCACTGGTGACAGATTCCCTTTAAAACAGCTGGTACCATTACTAGCTAATTAGTATATGCATATTCAAGGGGGAAAACCAGTTAGGTATGAGCAGTAACACATATAAACCCCTTATTAGCATCATGTAGCTGAACATAGTGATAATGTTGTTGCATCACAAGCGGTTAACACTCAAGCAGTCTAAGCACTCCAAATATAGAAGCATTCTACAAATCGGATTCCAAAAATGTTGGGACACTATACAAATCGTGAATAAAAACTGAATGCAATGATCTGGAGGTGCCAACTTCTAATATTTTATTCAGAATAGAACATAAATCACGGAACAAAAGTTTAAACTGAGAAAATGTACCATTCTAAGGGAAAAATATGTTGAATCAGAATTTCATGGTGTCAACAAATCCCCAAAAAGTTGGGACAAGGCCATTTTCACCACTGTGTGGCATCTCCCCTTCTTCTTACAACACTCAACAGACGTCTGGGGACCGAGGAGACCAGTTTCTCAAGTTTAGAAATAGGAATGTTCTCCCATTCTTGTCTAATACAGGCCTCTAACTGTTCAATTGTCTTGGGCCTTCTTTGTTGCACCTTCCTCTTTATGATGCGGCAAATGTTCTCTATAGGTGAAAGATCTGGACTGCAGACTGGCCATTTCAGTACCCGGATCCTTCTCCTACGCAGCCATGATGTTGTGATTGATGCAGAATGTGGTCTGGCATTATCTTGTTGAAAAATGCAGGGTCTTCCCTGAACGAGATGACGTCTGGATGGGAGCATATGTTGTTCTAGAACCTGAATATATTTTTCTGCATTGATGGTGCCTTTCCAGACATGCAAGCTGCCCATGCCACACGCACTCATGCAACCCCATACCATCAGAGATGCAGGCTTCTGAACTGAGCGTTGATAACAACTTGGGTTGTCCTTGTCCTCTTTGGTCCGGATGACATGGCGTCCCAGATTTCCAAAAAGAACTTCGAATCGTGACTCGTCTGACCACAGAACAGTCTTCCATTTTGCCACACTCCATTTTAAATGATCCCTGGCACAGTGAAAACGCCTGAGCTTGTGGATCTTGCTTAGAAATGGCTTCTTCTTTGCACTGTAGAGTTTCAGCTGGCAACGGCGGATGGCATGGTGGATTGTGTTCACTGACAATGGTTTCTGGAAGTATTCCTGAGCCCATTCTGTGATTTCCTTTACAGTAGCATTCCTGTTTGTGGTGCAGTGTCGTTTAAGGGCTCGTAGATCACGGGCATCCAGTATGGTTTTAGGGCCTTGACCCTTACGCACAGAGATTGTTCCAGATTCATCTTCGGACGATGTTATGCACAGTTGATGATGATAGATGCAAAGTCTTTGCAATTTTTCGCTGGGTAACACCTTTCTGCTTTTGCTCCACTATCTTTCTGCGCAACATTGTGGGAATTGGTGATCCTCTACCCATCTTGGCTTCTGAGAGACACTGCCACTCTGAGAAGCTCTTTTTATACCCAATCATGTTGCCAATTGACCTAATTAGTGTTAATTGGTCTTCCAGCTCTTCGTTATGCTCAAATTTACTTTTTCCAGCCTCTTATTGCTACTTGTCCCAACTTTTTGGGGATTTGTTGACACCGTGAAAATTTGAATCAACGTATTTTTCCTTTAAAATGATACATTTACTCGGATTAAACGTTTGATCTGTCATCTACGTTCTGTTACAAATAAAATATTGACATTTGCCATCTCCACATCATAGCATTCAGTTTTTATTCACAATTTGTTTAGTGTCCCAACTTTTTGGGAATCCGGTTTGTAAAAGAAATACAAACAGTTGTAACAATTGACACTAGTATACAATAACAAAAAAAAACAACTAATTTGATAAAACAAAAATAAGAAAAAACATTCATCACCTTTGACCTAGCATCACTTCTTCTTCCTCTTCCCTGGGTTTTATCCAAAGACCTAGTGTTGTAATTGCAACATCGATGTCTTGTATACTGCTGCAGCCAATCACTGTACACAGAGCATAACTGCTGCAGCCTCAAGACTATGTCACTGGCTGAAGCCCACTGCAGAGCAGAGGCGCTGGCTCAGAGGGGACACATGAATGTGAAGTACATTTTACCCACATCGTGCAGTTTCCGCATTTTTTGCGGCTCGGGTGCGGACCCATTCCGTGTGCTGTCCGCATCCGTTGCACTATTCCGTGGCCCTGCAAAAAAAAAAATAGCATGTCCTATTCTTGTCCGTTTTGCGGACAAGAATAGGCATTTCTACAATGCGGAAGACACACGGGCGGCTTCCATTTTTTGCTAATCCGCATTTTGCGGAATGGTCGTGTGCATGAGGCCTAACTTTGAACATTTTGGGAGTAGAGTAAAAAATAATGGTGGAGATTTATCAAATTGGTGTAAAGTAGAACTGGCTTAGTTACCCATAGCAACCAATCAGATTCCACTTTTGAGCTGTCAAAAATTAAAGTTGGTAATGAACCGCATTTTTCCTAAAATGTTGGCTACATGTGTGAGGACTGAGGACATGGGGCAAGGAACTCTTGGAAGGCGGGATCACCTGGCTGGCTGCCAATCAGCAGCCAGCCAGCACTGTGATGTCACAGCCCTATAAATACGACAGCCATTTTAGATTCTGCCATTTTACAGCGTTCTGAGTACAGGGACAGACGTGAGAAGGCGCTAGGAAAAGCAATTGGAAAAACTTGATTCTGCCAAAAAAAAAAATGCAGGGAAAGGATTGGGAGGAATCATTTCACAGAAGCCACTAGGGACAGTGATAGGAAAACAATTTGCAAGTGCAGGGAAAGATAATTTGGGGATCCAAATAGCCATTATACAGCTCTGTCATTCCAGCTATTTGTTCTTGGGGTGCAAGTGCTATGTTGAAAAGCTTTTATTGGCTTATATCTGTGGAAAAAGAAAAATATATACACACTTCACTGCTTAATTTTTCCCTGCTGAAAGCATTTGTTGGCCTATTTCAGTAACTAAAATTAAAAAAATCGATACACACTTCACTGCTTAATTTTTTCCTGGTGAAAGCGTATAGGGTCATTTTTCTGTAACAAAAAGAAAAATCGATACACGCTTCATGCTTAATTTTTTCCCGGTAAAAGTGTATAGGAGCCTATTTCAGTAACAAAAAGAAAAATCTATACGCACTTCACTGCTTAATTTTTTCCTGGTGAAAGCGTTTGTTGGCCTACTGTATTTCAGTAACAAAAATAAAAATCTATACACACTTCACTGCTTAATATTTTCCTGGTGAAAGTGTATTTCATTAAGAACAAGAAAAAGCTATAAGCACTTAACTGCTTAATTTTTTCCCATTGAAAGAGCATAGGGGCGTATTTCTGTAACAAAAAGAAAAATCTATACACACTTCACTGCTTAATTTTTTTTCCTGGTGAAAGCGTATAGGGGTGTATTTCATTAAAAACAAGAAAATCGATAGGCACTTAACTGCTTAATTTTTTCCCATTGAAAAAGCACAGGGGCGTATTTCTGTAACAAAAAGAAAAATCTATACACACTTCACTGCTTAATTTTTTCCTGGGGAAAGCATATAGGGGCATATTTCATAAAAAAAAAAAAAGAATCTATACACACTTCACTGCGTAATTTTTTCCTGGTGAAAGCGTATAGGAGCGTAATTCATTAACCAAAAAAAAAATCTATATGTACTTCACTGCTTAATTTTTTCCTGGTGAAATCGTATAGTGGCCTATTTCAGTAACAAAAATAAAAATCTATACACACTTCACTGCTTAATTCTTTCCTTGTGAAAGCATATAGGTGTGTATTTCATTAACAACAAGAAATATCTATACGCACTTCACTGCTTAATTATTTCCTGGTGAAAGTTTATAGGGGCATATTTCAGTACTAGAAGAAAAATATGTTCTCAGTTATCTTCTGCAATTATTTTTTGGTGAAAGAGTATAGGGGCGTATTTAAGCACAATAAGAAAAATATATTTGTCTCTTTTAGGGGTGTTTTAATTTGCATTTAATTTATTTAGTTCAGCTAAAAGTATGTCAGCCTCCACTGCGGGGACAAGTTACAGTGCCTCTCTAGCATACCACATGTGTCGGGCACGGTGGTGTCATGCTGTTCTGCACCTGGTTTGCCATGGTGAACGGAGTCACAACGACAACTCAAAATCAGAACCATGGTGTCGGCGTAGGAGTACTCCCCTGTGTAACTTCGATGTCAGCCAGTGGCAGCTCATGCGTGACACCTGCCGTTTGCTCAGGCCCTTTGAGGAGGCCACGTTATTTGTCAGTCGCCAGGACTACGGGATGAACAACATCATTCCACTGCTTCATGTCCTGGAACAGATGCTGGCAATAATGGCTGGTCAGGGCACTGGAGACATGGCGCCTAGATCTCACTGCCACATGAGCCCTGTGGGGGATGAACTGGAGGAGGAGGACATTAACGCACAAGCAATGTGCAGCAAAATGGGTGGTTTTTCTACTCAGGTGACAGGAGAGAAGGAGCAGGAGTAGTCAAGGAGCTACAGGGCGATGAAGAAGATGAGACAGAGGACCCAGACACACCATGGCAGTATGCAGTGGAGATGGAGGCAGGGAGTTCCTCCGAGTCACTTGAACAAATGGCCCGATGCATGCTTACTTGCTTGCGTAGTGACAGCCGAATTGTCACCATTCGGCAGAGAGATGAATTCTGGTTCTCCACCTTGTTGGACCCTCACTGCCAGTCCAGACTGGGGGCTTTTTTTACACCCACTGAGAGGGAGGACAAACTGAACTACTACAGAGACATCCTATGTAGTCAGTTGGCCACTGCCTATCTGCGCCATCGTCCATCCTCTCGCAGGTCTGAGCTGGGGGCCTTCTGTGCTCACGTTCCTCTGCCATGACTGCTGAGGAGGGGTGGGGGAGCAGGAGCAGTACCAGCTCCATCAGCAGCAGCCTGAGTCTACAGTCGCTGATGAGTAGCTTTCTTCACCCGCCTAGTAAAGAAACTACTCACCAGCAGCAGCAGATAGACCTGAACCAGCAGGTGGTGGCATACTTGGTCAGTACCCTGCCACCCCACATTGAGCATCTGCTGGACAACTAAGCAGCCAAACTTGATTTGTGGCTGCAACTAGCCGAGTTTGAATTGGAAAAGCTGTCCTGCCCAGCCAGTAGTGTGGCATCAGAGCGGATGTTTAGTGCTGCGAGGGCCATAGTTACCCCAAGGAGAACTCGCCTGCCCAGCCAAAATGTGGAGAGACTCACCTTTGTCAAGATGAATCAGGCATGGATCAGCCAGGAATTCCACCCACTAATTCAAGATGCATCAGACTAGATCATCCATGGTGCCACACCAACACTTTGACAAAAAGACTGGTTTCTTCTGGCTGCCTGCCTCAGCCACTACTCTGATACTGCCACCCGACTGATGCCACACATGTGATGCCAAGTGCTCCTTCTTTCACCCACCTTCGTCAGCGAGTACTGGTAATGCCACCCCCTGCCCCACTCTGTCACCGGTCACTTTGTGGTCTCCTGATGCAGTTGCTGCTGCCATCTCCACAATATGTCACCTTGCCACTCTGTGGTATCCTGATTAGTGTTGATCACGAATATTCGAATTTCAAATTTTTATCTCGAATATAGGTACTTCGAAAATTTGCGAATATTTCGAATATAGTTATATATATTTGTAAATTCGAATATTCGATTTTTTTTTTTTTTTTTTTTTTTTATCAGTACACATGATCCCTTCCTGCTTCTAGCTTGTGGGCAATATACTTGACTTTAGGAGTAGTAGTGTTTGCGAATTTTGCTCTATATTCGTTTTTTCGAATAATCGCTATATGCTATTGCTATATATTCTTGTTTTAGAATATTACAAATATTCGAAAAAACTAAGTATAGCAATATAGCGAATATTCGAAAAAACGAATATAGAGCAATTTAGCTAATAGTGCTATAATCTTCTTTCTCTAATAGTTGTAATTTTTTTCTCATCTGAAGTTCAGATTGGAAAAAAATTACAACTATAAAAAAAGATTATAGCACTATATTAGCTAAATTGCTCTATATTCGTTTTTTTTGAATATTCGCTATTTTGCTATATATTCTTGTTTTAGAATATTACGAATATTCTAAAAAACTGTTATAGCAATATAGTAAATATATTCGATAAAAATCGAATATAGAGCAATTTAGCTAATACAGTGCTATAATCTTCTTTGTCTAATAGTTGTAAGTTGAAAAATTCGCTATAAAAAATCGAATCCGAAAATTCGAATCCAAAAATTTGCATATTACACAATCATTACCTTGCCGATTTTTTTAGGTAAAAAAAATCGTGAATTTTCGAATATTCGACGAATATTCTAAAAATATTCGCGAAATATCGCGAATTCGAATATGACCCCTGCCGCTCATCACTAATCCTGATGCTGCTGCTGCCGTATCCACATTATGTCACCTTGCCACTCTGTGGTATCTTTATGCTGCTGCTGCCACCTCCACACTATGTCACCTTTCCACTCTGTGGTATCCTGATGCTGCTTCCTTATCCACACTATGTGAGCTTGCCACTGTATAGTATCCTGATGCTGCTGCTTCCATCTCCACACTATGTCACCTTGCCACTCTGTGGTATCCTGATACTGCTGCCTTATCCACACTATATCACCTTGCCACTCGGTGGACTCCTCCTGATGCTGCTGCTGCCACCCCCACACTGTCATTGTGCCACTTTGTGGCTTCCCAATGATGCTGCTGCTGCCACCTCCAGACTCTGTCATTGTGCCATTCTGTGGCTTCCTCATGCTGCTGCCACCTCCAGACTTGGTCATTGTACCACTCTGTGGCCTATTTATCCTGCTGCCACATCCACATTCTGTCATTGTATCATTCTGTGGCTTCCTCATGCTGCTGCCAACTCCAGACTGTCACTGTGCCACTCTGTGGCCTCCTCCTGATGCTGCTACTGCTGCAGCCACCTCCACACTCTGTCATTGTGCCACTCTATGACCTACTCATGCTGCTGCCACCTACAGACTCTGTCATTGTGCCACTCTGTGGCCTACTCATGCTGCTGCCACCTCCACACTCTGTAATTGTGCCATTCTGTGGCTTCCTCATGCTGCTGCTACCTCTAGACTCTGTCATTGTGCCACTCTGTGTCTTCCTCATGCTGCTGCCACCTCCAAACTCTGTCATTGTGCCACTCTGTGGGTTCCTAATGATGCTGCTGCCACCTCCAGACTCTGTCATTGTGCCACTCTTTGTCCTACCCATGCTGCTGCCACCTCCACACTCTGTCATTGTGCCACTCTGTGGCCTCCTCCTGATGCTGCTGCCACCTCCATGCTCTGTCATTGCGCCACTCTGTTGCTTCCTCATGCTGCTGCCACCTCCAGACTTGGTCATTGTGCCACTCTGTGGCTTCCTCATATTGCTTCCAACTCCAGACTCGGTCATTGTGCCACTCGCTGGCCTCCTCATACTGCTTCCACCTCCAGACCCTATCATTGGGCCACTCTTTGGTCTCCTCATGCTGCTTCCACCTCACCACTATGTCATAGGTCCACTCTGTGAACTTCTCGTGCTGTTCCACTTGACTGGTCCACTATTTTTGCTTTAGCCTGGCTGACATCATCATAATTTATTTGACACTTCTTCTGATCTGTCAGAAGAAAGGAAGAATAAAACGTACAACGGTTCCTCTCTGTGTAGCAGCTTTAATGCCTGTATGCTCCCATCAGAATTGGCTTATGATTTGCTAGCCAAAAGCAGGAGTGGGTACAAAACACTGAAAACATTCAAATCACGTGTCATCTCTGTTTTGGATCCACTCCTGTTTTTTGGCATTAGCAATGCTGATGAATTACTGACAAATGCTGACCGAGTGAAGGCAGATGCTCAACAGACAGGATCTGTTTTTTGGGGGTTATTGTTCTGACGGATCTGAGGAAGGGCAAACTAATTAGTGCCGTCAACACAAACTTACTGCTTACACCCTCTCCACTCTGTCAGGGGCTCTACTTGTTTAAGCTTTCAATAGAACAGGTTCTGTAGACATCTATTTGGAATCAGCTGACGAGGGTGTAAAAGGAGTGCGCTTCTTCTTGACGCTAACAGCTTCCTATAAGGCTGAGTTGATACTTCAGTTATTTGGTCAGTTTTGGATCCGTGACTGCCCAAATAAGTATATGCAGTGATTCTAAGAGTGACGCCTGTCATCTGCATGTCATACTGACTCACAGTATTATTTTACTACCACAGAAGACTCCCTATGCGTGTCACTGCAAGGCACAGTGTTCTGTACCCCTATAAAGGCTCTTTGCAGCCTGGAAATAGCAGTTTTTTTAATGTAATTCACCGCAAATAAATTCGGATCGAACCAAATTTTTCCGAAAACTTCGACTAACTGGCCGAATCGAATTTTTGAAAAATTCACTCATCTCTTATGTCAATAATTGGCTTTCCTCCAATCAGTTGGCACCACTAGCAGATTGCTGCACTGAGGAAAACAAAGACCGTCAGTGACTAATGGAGCATCGGTGCTAGAGCAGCAGGGAATTCAATCAGAGAGTACTGTTTTTTTTTTTTGGGGTTGTTTTTCTTTTTTTTATCAACTGCTGCTAGCCCATTTTATTTTTTTTTTAATCCAGAAGAACCCCCTTAATGGGGTTATCCGCTTTTGAAAATAACTGTTTGCTAGGATCCCTTCACAATAGGAAATCACAAAGTGGCCCCTGCTGGGACCCCAGCTATCACCCACTATACAGTATGTGGGGAAGTATGTGTTAATTTTTTTTGCACACCCTCCCAGGAGACATGAAGCATTACACAGTGCCCATTCGAATCAAACTGTTGTATAACTCAGGACAGGACATGCCCTCTAGATAAGAAACACTCTTGGTAACCAATCTCTGCTCTGGGCAGGATGCTGAAAGGAGGACATCCTCTACCAATTCAGAATTCCTTTGGGGTATATGGGATTTCTAAGCTGCATAAACCCCTTAAAGATCTCAGAAATATATTGCATGAAATTAAAACTGCAATAGAAATACATGGATGCGGGTGAGCAAATTTTGAAAAAGGTTATCGACTAAAATTTCACTCTTTTTTTTTCTCTTCAATGTTCTCAACATTTTCCATACACAAATGACATTTTCCCAACAGGCATGCACCTCGGAAGATAATTGCACGGAATTAAACATGTTTGCCCTTTCTACTCAGTCCGTCCTCAGCCAGGACTTATCTTTTTTATATAGAAACACACACCTACACTTTCTGACAGCCTGGTAGCTATAAAGGTCAGCTGGTTGTCAATTCAGCGTTTAAACCTGATAAAGTGCTCGGGAATCCAGCAAAGATATTTAATTAGGAGCGGATGATACTGTCTCTAGGGAATTATATTTTCTGTGGTTTAAGCTTTGCCTGCCTTGGTACGTAGTGGTTCTGTTTTCTATGGTGCAATTTTATGTCCCCCACAGAAACAAAAGCTATATGGTAGTGAATTCATCAGACACTGCATTAAAAGTAATTGCTAGCTGCATAGCACATAAGGATATATAGGATTGAATATTTATTGCCTAAATTGTTTTTTAACGCACCATAGCCTATATCACTTTATGCTGCTGTAATTTGCACCAAATTTATAATTTGTTCAAGTTTGGCGCATCTTTAAGTCTAACACTTCTACTTGCTATGCCAACCCTTTACTGTGGTACATAAATCTGGCTTAAATCACCTTGACATGCTTACCCTGCCTGCTTTCACATCCACTTTTAAAAACTGAAATGAGTGGAGGAAAAACGAAGAATGTCAGAAAATGTTTGCTAAAATAAACCCAGAATGTTGAAAAGCCCTATTGTGTGACTGCTCGGCTTGATATATAGAGTTTAATTATATAATTCCATCTACCTGCAGTCACCACTAGGGGGAGCTCACTGAAGACCATTTTATTATTGATTTAAATAGAATTTGTATTAATCCATCTTCTATCTGCCTGCATTCACCACTAGGTGGAGCTCATCAAAGACAAATTTATAATTGATTTAAATAAAAGCTGTATAAATCCATCTTTAGTACATTCCTCTAGTGGCAGATGTAGGTGGCAATACTTTTATAATTTAATTCTGGATTTGTGTTAAAACAATTGTCTCATGAAGATAATTATTGTCCATATGCATTTTTAGGACCCCCTGTATGAGCCAGAAAGAAGGGATGTACAATGAGAGCTGCTCTCGTCCTGGCAGACTCAGTCCAGTCCTCGTATAACATGGATTTATCTAAATGGCTGCCCTGTACTGTAATGTTAAATTTTTCATACAGCAGCAACTGCAGGGAAAACACATAGCTAGCCACAGATGACAAATCCCCTGGCAAAATCAGCTAACGTCAGGAGTAGGATCAATAGCAATCAGTTGATTGCTGGTCGACAGAATCAAGAGATTTAGTGCTCTATATAAAAAAATAAAAGTTGCTCAGACCCCTTTAAGACTATGTTCACTTGCGGTAGATACGCTGAGGAAATGCTCATGTCAATTTACTGTATGCCATTACATTTTTCCCATGTCTGATTCCACCCTTTGTACCCTGTACTGTACCCTGATGCCCTTGATGAAGGGGTGGAACCTGAAATGTGTACGATTATAAATGTATTTTTTAAAATTTTATGTAATTGGACTAGTAGTGCCATAGAGCTTGTTTTCTAGCATTCTTTCCTTTCCACATATGAGTTCTCCTTTTGGAATATATAGGGTGGTATCTGCAGCAAATCTGCTGGAAAAAAAACAAAACTGTGTTTAATCTGCATGTAGATTTTGCGGTGGATTTGCCATGCATTTTCCAAGGATTTGTGATAACATCTGTGTTTTTTCATTGAATTTTCATCTTGTGTGACCATACCATAAAGATATCCGATGATTAATTAAAGGGGTTCTGAACACGGACGTATCCCCATCTTCCCCCACCAGCACAAGGGCTGTTTGTTTATATTTGTACACCATCCCCTGAGGAAGCTATACGTGAAACGTGCGTCAGGGTTTGAACCATATGGTCGTTAATATTTATTTCAGTCAGTAGTTCTTGATTGGTGTATTTTATATATGGCACTTTAGACTGTTACATGTTCTTTATGTCATTCTCTCCCATTAATTACCTGTTTCCCCACTGGGAGTGTAACATATTAACCATACTTGTGACTTCTTATACTATCTTTACCTTATAACAGGTTTAATGGAGACTGAACGACTAGCTTACCCTATGGAAAGCCTGGTACATCAGCGGATCTCCAGAAAAAACCCTTGTCCTGCGTGATTTAGCGCAAGCCAACAGAGAGCATTGGAGCATGAAATCCTCCGATGCTCATATCAGAGGGGCGGAGTGGGGGAAGAAGGGATATGTTCAGCTCTGAACCTCGACAACCCCTTTAACTTTAAAGGGGTTTCTCATAAATTTAAAACAGTGTGTTACTTACATATCTGGAGGACTTGATTGCCTTTTTATGAGTGAGCAGAACCTCATCGACGAGCTGCATCTCCCAGAATGTACTGCAATAAACTCCTGTTACCCCCTTCTTTCCTTGCCTAACAAATAGCTGCCCACACGTAGCTCCAGAGATGCATACTGTATGTAATGCTCTCGCAATTTCCTTTTTCACTGTCTAGAGAGAGATATACCTATATACTTGAAAGGTGTCTGGCCCTTTCACTACTACTCTATGAAATTCCTACTCTAGCAAAGAGAGGAGGTTTAGCTGGAAAGCTACCGGACATGTTAGTCCACCACTGAATAGAGGAGACGGTGGACCAGAAGGATAAACAGCAGGGGGTGCTACCAGACAGTAAAATACAATCTAAATAAAAAAGCTTACAATATGTTTTTTGCATACATATTAGAATAATGCTTGGCTCATTGCATATAAATACTGTTTGTGGGATAACACCTTAAAAGTGTTTACTGACCTACTGTGGAGTGACAGAGAGTTAAGAGATTTATAATGCATAAGCACTAGTGTTGGTTGAGCACCAAAGTGCTGGGGTGCTTGAGTGGAACACCTCGGAAGGCTCTGGTGCTCTATTGAGCACCCAAGCACAATGGAAGCCAATGGGAGAACCTGAGCATTAAACCAGACATCCCCTACTCTGAAGAGGGGAGGGTCTCGGGTTCATAGGAAAACGTCAGAAATGGATGGAAATACCACTGAAATGTTTCGGGAACAGCATGGGGAGGATGTCTGGATGCATCTTGGACTCCCAGTTCGCTGCTGGGAACAATGTTATGCGAATAGTAGACCGAAAAGGGGGAGGTATATATATAAAAACATACACACCTAAAAGACGACCACACTGCTGACGCAAGTCTGTCCGTCCCAAATGAGGGTAGTGCTACGCTTTCTCTATATGTGATCGACATTCATACAAGGGTGCGTACTAATTGATCAGAGAGAGTAATATGTCTGTATAGGTCTATAATCATGGACAGATGTCCGTGGTATCCCTGAGGGATTCGGGATGCCACTAGCCCACACTAAGTCCACACTTGGATAGCGTAATAAAAGCTAGGCATTAAAAACCATAGAGAATGAAAATCACTCACTTCACCAGGGAGGAGTTTTGTGGGACACTCACGAAACTACCTCCCTCGACTGGGTCGCTTGTAAGATATTAGGAAGAAACAGCAGTCTTACGGACGGTACTTCTTGTCAATTCCTTTAGGCCCCTTTCACACGGGCGAGTTTTCCGTGCGGGTGCGATCCGTGCGGCGAACGTATGGCACCCGCACTAAATCCTGACCCATTCATTTCTATGGGGCTGTGCACACGAGCGATGTTTTTAACGCATCACTTGTGCGTTCAGTTGAAATCACAGCATGCTCTATATTTTCCAATTTTGACGTGACGCAGGCCCCATAGAAGTGAATGGGGTGTGTGAAAATCGGATGGCATCCGCAAGCAAGTACGGATGCCGTGCGATTTGCACGCATGGTTGCTAGGAGACCATCGGGATGGAGACCCGATCATTATTATTTTCCCTTATAACATGGTTATAAGGGAAAATAATAGCATTCTGAATACAGAATGCATAGTAAACCAGCGCTAGAGGGGTTAAAAAAAAATTAAAAATAATTTAACTCACCTTAGTCCACTTGCTCGCGAAGGCGGCATCTCCTTGTGTCTCCGCTGCTGATGAACAGGACCTGGGGTGAGCTACTCCATTAAATAGAGCTTAAGGACCTTCGATGACGTCACTCCGGTCATCACATGGTCTTTTACCATGGTGAATCACCATGGTAAAAGATCATGTGACGTACCATGTGATGACCGGAGTGACGTCATCGAAGGTCCTTAACCTGTATTTAATGCAGCAGCTCACCCCAGGTCCTGTTCATCAGCAGCGGAGACACAAGGAGATGCCGGGCTTCGCGATCAAGTGGACTAAGGTGAGTTAAATTATTTTTTATTTTTTTTAACCCCTCTAGCGCTGGTTTACTATGCATTCTGTTTTCAGAATGCTATTATTTTCCCTTATAACCATGTTATAAGGGAAAATAATACAATCTTCAGAACATCAATCCCAAGCCCGAACTTCTATGAAGAAGTTCGGGTTTGGGTACCAAACATGCGCGATTTTTCTCACGCGAGTGCAACGCATGACAATGTTTTGCACTTGCGCAGAAAAAATCGCGCATTTTCCCGCAACGCACCCGGCTCTTATCCGGGCAAAAAAGCTCACGCCCGTGTGAAAGAGGCCTTATTGTGAAAGACAGGTGTGGCTCAACACGTTTCTGAGTTATCCAGAACCCCATCCTCAGGAGTAGTGTTGAGCGCGAATATTCGAATATTTTTTTCGCGAATATCGGCACTTCGCTAATTCGCGAATATTTCGAATATAGTGATATAAATTCGATATTTCGAATATTCATTTTTTTTTTTTTTTTTTTTTTTTTTTTTAAATATTTTTTTCTTTCCCACTTCCCTAAAGTTGTTCTTACCTGTCCTTTGGATTCCTGGCTTCCTGACTGCTCCAGTCAGTGCCCGTTGCCGCTTCTGCCGACTTGCGTGCTCATGGAGCGTCCCCATCACCATGGAAACGTCTCCATATACTAAAATGTACTGTCGGATTTGAGAATTACGTTGAAATCGCAATTCGATTATTTCAAGTTATAATAATCGAATTTCGATTTTAACTTAAAGGCTACTCTCCTATTGAAATAGCAATGCGATTATTTCAAGTTATAATATTCGAATTTCGATTTTTAACTTAGCACTGCTATATTCCATATTCGTTAATTCTAGCCTAATATGGAATATAGCAGTGCTAAGTTAAAATCGAAATTCGATTATTATAACTTGAATTAATCGAATTGCGATTTCAACTTGGACCTGGTTTACTATGGTTGGCTTGGTAGAATTAGCGAATATGACGAATATATTCGTTATATTCCACAAAACGAAGATAACGAATGTATTCGTCATATTCCACAAAACGAAGATAACGAAGTATTCTGCATCTTCGTTTTAGCTACCTATATATCAACTTCGCTAATTCTAGCAATCATATAGGAAAGTTTACTATAGAGACAGCTAAGTTTAATTCGCTATGCGATTATATGACTGCTTTTAAAAAAAAAAACAAATGGAATAATTATAATACCTGATAATTATTATAATTATTCTATTTATAAAAAAAAAGCAAAGTAATATAATCGCATAGCGAATTAAACTTAGCTGTCTCTATAGTAAACTTTCCTATATGATTGCTAGAATTAGCGAAGTTGATATATAGGTAGCTAAAACGAAGATGCAGAATACTTCGTTATCTTCGTTTTGTGGAATATGACGAATACATTCGTTATCTTCGTTTTGTGGAATATAACGAATATATTCGTCATATTCGCTAATTCTACCAAGCCATTGAAGCCAACCATAGTAAACCAGGTCCAAGTTGAAATCGCCATGCGATTAATATAACTCGAAGTAATCGCATGGCGATTTCAACTAGGTAATTACATTCCTCCGCTCTCACACTCCTTCATCCAGCATAGGGCTGCTTCCCCAGGCTGTCAATCCAAGTCACCTCCCCCTCCTAAACCTACTATCCACAGCAAAGACAAAGACTTATATACTTCCGGCACATACTGCAGCGCAGTGTCCGGCTTCACTGTCATGGAACCATGAACCAGACGTACAACAAGAGATGAGTGGAAATAAGAAGGCTTTATTGAAAATAAAGCTGTAAGGCAAAAGTCCAAACGGATGGCTAAACCGAAGCAGGGTCTTGCAAAACCAGAGATCAGGAACCAGAAGGGTAGTCAGATGAAGCCAGGATCAGGAACCAACAGGGTAGTCAGACGAAGCCAGGATCAGGAATCAGCAGGGTAGTCAGACGAAGCCAGGATCAGGAACCAGAAGCAGCAGCAGTCTTAGAAGCATGTGAGCACAGGAGGACCAGCAGGGAACTGAAGCCACAGACCTCCTATATATATGAGCTAGGCATCCAGCTCCTCCCAGTGGGAAGGAGGAGCCGCAGGGTGGGAGGCTACAAGAAACCCAGAAACCAAGATGGCCGCCAGCACATGTCAAACGAAGGAGAACAGCAAGGAGGTAAGACCATGACAGTACCTCCCCCTCAAGGGTCCCTCCTCCGCGGAGTAAGGAACGGTTTCTGAGGGAAGCGTGCGTGGAAGGCTCGGAGCAAGGCAGGAGCATGGACATCTGCGGAGGGAACCCAGGAACGCTCCTCTGGACCATAACCACGCCAATGGACCAAAAACTGCACCCGGCCGCGGACCAGGCGTGAGTCCAGGATATTGCTCACCTCATACTCCTCACGATTGCCCACTTGGACCGGACGAGGCCGAGGAATCGAGGAAGTGAAACGATTACACACCAGTGGCTTCAAGAGGGAGACATGAAACACGTTGGAGATCCGCATGCCAGGAGGAAGCGCAAGGGCATAGGCTACCGGGTTTACCCTGCGAAGCACTCGGAAGGGACCAACAAAGCGAGGCGCCAGCTTGGGAGTGGGCACTCGAAGGTTGAGGTTGCGGGTGGACAACCATACGCGGTCTCCGACCTGGTAGGAAGGAGCGGGCGCTCGTCTGCGATCAGCCTGGAGTCTCTGGTGCTGCGCAGAGACCTCAAGGGACCTCTGGATCTGTACCCAAGAAGCACGTAGGACGGAAAGGTGATCCTCCACAGCCGGAATATCCTGGGGAGAGAATACCTCCGGTAACACGGCAGGTTGGAAACCATAATTGGCCATGAAGGGAGACGTCCCAGAGGAAGAGTTCACCGCCGTGTTCCTGGCAAACTCAGCCCAAGGCAGGAGGTCAACCCAATTGTCTTGGTGATCGGAGACATAGCAACGAAGGAATTGCTCCAAGGCCTGATTGGATCATTCTGCGGCCCCATTGGACTGAGGGTGGTAGGCCGATGAGAAAGAGAGATGAATCCCCAACTGGGAGCAAAAGGCGCGCCAGAACCTGGACACAAACTGACTCCACCGATCCGACACAATCTCCTTGGGCAAACCGTGCAACCGGAAGACCTCCCTGGCAAAAATCGAGGCCAACTCTTGTGCAGAGGGTAACTTCTTGAGAGGTACACAGTGGCACATTTTGGAAAACCGATCCACTATCATGAGAATGACCGTATGGCCTCGGGATGCAGGGAGGTCCACAATGAAATCCATCCCCAGGTGTGACCATGGACGCTCCCCGGTGGCTATGGGTTGCAAAAGGCCCAACGGAAGGTGCCGAGGGGACTTACTCTGGGCACAAACGGAGCATGCCGCTACATATGCGGCGATGTCGGAACGTAGAGAAGGCCACCAGAACAGACGTGAAACAGCCCAGGACAGCTGATTCTTTCCAGGATGCCCCGCGGCCTTGGAGTTATGGTAGGTTCGCAACAACCGAGTGCGCAACTCCTCAGGCACAAAACACCTGCCGTTGGGTCTCCCAGAGGGAGCACCAGATTGAGCCGCCAAAATCTGCTCACCCAGGGGAGAGGTCAGGCTGGTGCGAATGGCGGCCAGGATCTGATTCGGAGGTATGACCGAAGTCGGAATCGACTCCTCCCCGGACAGCTCGGAGTACTGCCGTGATAAGGCATCCGCTCTGATGTTCTTGGAACCGGGTAGGTAGGAGACCACGTAATTAAAACGTGACAAGAACAGAGCCCATCTGGCCTGACGTGGTGTCAATCTCTTGGCCTCAGAGAGGTAGGTCAGATTCTTGTGGTCCGTCAGGATGAGAACCGGAACCACCGAGCCCTCGAGCAAGTGCCTCCATTCTCTAAGGGCCTGCACGATGGCCAATAACTCCCTGTCACCAATCTGATAGTTGCACTCCGCGGAAGACAGTTTCCGGGAGTAAAACCCACAAGGAAGCAGAGGACCCTCTGGTGTTCTACGCTGAGACAGGAGGGCGCCTACTCCCGTCTCAGACGCGTCCACCTCGAGGACAAACGGCAACCCAGGGTTGGGATGCGACAGAATCAGAGCCGACACAAAGGCGGACTTTAGAGCCTCAAAAGCTCGGATGGCCTCGGGCGGCCAGACCTGGGGATTACTGCCCTTCCTGGTCAGATCCGTGAGAGGCTTGGCTAGCATGGAAAAGTCCCTGATGAACTTCCGATAATAATTGGCGAAGCCCAAAAAGCGCTGCAGGGCACGAAGACCACTGGGCTGGGGCCACTGTAAGACAGCCGAAACCTTCTCAGGATCCATGGAGAACCCCTCAGCGGAAATGATGTAACCTAAGAAGGTTACCTGGGATCGGTGAAATTCGCATTTCTCAAGCTTACCGAACAGCTTGTTCTCTTGTAACCGTTGCAACACTCGTCTGACATCCAGAATGTGGGCCTCCATGGATTCAGAATATACCAAGATGTCATCCAAATAGACCACCACACACTGCTGCAACAGGTCACGGAAAACATCGTTGATGAATTCCTGGAAGACTGCGGGCGCATTGCACAACCCAAAGGGCATAACCAAGGATTCATAATGACCGGTCCTGGTGTTAAACGCGGTCTTCCACTCATCGCCCGCCTTGATCCTTACCAGGTTATATGCCGCCCTCAGGTCGAGTTTGGTAAAGACCGTGGCCCCTTTGAGGCGATCGAACAGCTCGGAAATCAAGGGTATCGGGTAAGCGTTCTTGATCGTGATGCGATTGAGACCCCTGTAATCGATGCAAGGCCTCAACTCACCGCCCTTCTTTTTCACAAAGAAAAATCCAGCCCCTGCCGGGGACGAGGATTTGCGAATGTGTCCGCGTGAAAGCGCCTCCCTCACGTACTCCTCCATGGCCTCATTCTCCGCTACCGACAGTGGATAGACTTTGCCACGAGGAGGAACGGCACCAGATTGTAACTCTATGGCACAATCGTATGGGCGGTGCGGAGGTAGGGCAACCGCACGCACCTTATTGAATACATCCCGGTACTCCTCGTATTCAGGAGGCAACAGAGAGTCCGAGGAAGTACACAGCAACTTGACAGGCCCATGGATGCAACTAGCCCCACACTGCGGTGACCACGAGAGGATCTCGGCCGATTTCCAATCGAAAGTCGGATTATGCTTCTGGAGCCAGGGGTACCCCAAGACCACCGAGTAGTGTGGAGACGAAATAACCTGGAGACAGACCGACTCTCTGTGAACGGCACCAATGGCCATCCCCACTGGAAGGGTCTCATGAGTCACGTGTGGTGGCAGAAGGGGTCTGCCGTCTATCGCCTCAAGAGCCAGTGGGGAACCTCGAGGCTGCAGAGGAATGGAATTGGCGGCAGCGAACACACTATCAATGAACAAACCACCAGCACCAGAGTCCACCAACGCCTGGGTCGTCACCGAGCCCCCGACCCAGGAGAGGACAACAGTAATCAGTGGTTTGTCAACACGGGAAACCGGGGACGAGGAGACTCCACCCAAGATCTGCCCCCGACAGGATCTCAGGTGCGAGCGTTTTCCCGGACGGTTCGGGCATGCCAACCGAAAATGCCCACCGAGACCACAGTACATGCATCGGCCCTCGCGTCTGCGGAGTACCCTCTCCCCCTCGGACAGGCGAGCAAACCCCAGCTGCATGGGTTCACCCCCAGACAAGTCATCCCCAGGAGGCGTGGGAGGAGAGGGAGGCACGGGTGGGACAGCAAACGTAGGCGCCAATCTGTTAGAAGGCCTCCGCAGGCTCTCCTGAAAGGAAGGTCTCTCCCTGAGTCTGGTGTCAATCAAAATCAGGAAAGAAATAAGAGACTCGAGCTCCACAGGTAGGTCCTTAGCTGCAACCTCATCCTTCAAGGCATCCGAGAGACCATGAGAGAAAGCAGCGACCAGAGCCTCATTATTCCAGCCCACCTCTGCTGCCAGGGTACGAAACTCAATGGCGTATTCAGCTACAGATCGTGAACCCTGTCTGATGGACATAAGGAGCTTCGCAGCAGAGGCAGCACGAGCCGGCACATCGAATACCTTCCGAAGAGAAGCAACAAAACCGGGAAAACTCGGCCACCACCGGATTGTTGTTCTCCCATAAAGGGCTGGCCCAGGCCAAGGCCTTGTCCGAGAGCAGCGAGATCAAGAAGCCCACCTTTGATCTCTCAGTAGGAAAGGCATGTGGCAGCAACTCGAAGTAAATGCCCACCTGGTTAAGGAAACCTCGGCACTGAGTTGGCTCTCCCCCAAAGCGCTGTGGAAGGGGGGCAGAACCGGTCATACCCCGAAACACCGCAGGCGCAGCAACAGGTGTCGGGGTAGACTCTGGCGCAACAACCGGAGCGACAGTAGGAGCGGGCCCAGGAGCGACAACCGACCCATCGGCAACGGAAGCTAAATGAGCCGTGCGTTCAAGCAGGGTTTGCAACGCCACAGCGAACTGACCCAACAGGTGACCCTGCTGATCAAGTTTGGCAACCAGTGTAGGTAGCGAGGATGGCCCTGTACCGTCAGAATTCATGGCTTGGTCCTAATGTCATGGAACCATGAACCAGACGTACAACAAGAGATGAGTGGAAATAAGAAGGCTTTATTGAAAATAAAGCTGTAAGGCAAAAGTCCAAACGGATGGCTAAACCGAAGCAGGGTCTTGCGAAACCAGAGATCAGGAACCAGAAGGGTAGTCAGATGAAGCCAGGATCAGGAACCAACAGGGTAGTCAGACGAAGCCAGGATCAGGAATCAGCAGGGTAGTCAGACGAAGCCAGGATCAGGAACCAGAAGCAGCAGCAGTCTTAGAAGCATGTGAGCACAGGAGGACCAGCAGGGAACTGAAGCCACAGACCTCCTATATATATGAGCTAGGCATCCAGCTCCTCCCAGTGGGAAGGAGGAGCCGCAGGGTGGGAGGCTACAAGAAACCCAGAAATCAAGATGGCCGCCAGCACATGTCAAACGAAGGAGAACAGCAAGGAGGTAAGACCATGACATTCACGTCTCACTCTGCCGATTCGGCTGTGTGCAGAGCAGTAGTTATGTTTGCGATATTATGTCCCAGTTGTATATTCAGATTGTTACACCAGGGGGGGGGGGGGGAGAGAGCTTGGACATAATATCGCTATCATAACTACTGCTCTGCACGCAGCCAAATCGGCAGAGTGAGACAAAAATTTGCAAAGAAAGATAGCCTAATCCCTAATTAAATAAATAAAAATACATACAGTACAAATATATATTACTGCATATGGTGTTACTTTACTTTATGAATAAAAATGAATAATTTATATACATGTATATGTGCGTGTATATAAATATATATTATAATTATTATTATTTATATTATAATATAACTTGTAATATATTTTTATATTTGTAAAAAATGCATTGCTAGTTATCAATAATATCAGTATTTACATTTCTATGCAGTCATGCATTGCGATTGGTAGTGGAACTATGTATATACACAATATACTGCTGCACTGGATATAAATATAACATAAAAAACTTCTGGGGACTTAAGCTTATATTAGCAAATGTATATCAAATGAACTTTACTGAGGCTCTGAATAAGGTTGCACCCCATCCCCCCTCCCCCTACAGGCAGTCTGTGAATGAGATTGCACGCTATCTTTCTACACACTGATGCCCTGCCCTCCCATTCACTGAAAGCCCGTAGACAAAAGGAACTCCCTGTTGGGGGAAGGGGGGTATTGTCTGCAGGCTGAAAGTGCAGGTTATTTTCTGGCTGGAGACCCTTTCACTGCGCTTCTGGTGGAGTACATGTTTATTAACTAAAATCAGGACAATAGCTAAAATAATGACCAGCAATAAAAAATAGCAATACATATAAATAAGTGATAGATCCAGGAGCATACACAAACAAATAAATTAATATCCCATAAATACTGTAGGTCCTTCACTAACTGCCTGCTGTCTCTGTTATATGGCAAATTCCATTAAAAGATCAAGCGCTGACATTGATAGTTACTTACCAACTACTGCAACCTTGTCTATACTGCAACAAATTGCTGTGAACTTTGATATATATATATATATATATATATATATATATATATCTATATATATATATATATATATATATATATATATTCTCTATTCTCCTATTCTATGCTGCTACAATTATATTAGAATATGGAAGTGTCTTATTCCCCTCTGTGAATTGGAACACTATCTAACTCTGCTACATAAACTATGATATTTAAATTTATTGCTATTTTTTATTCATTGCTATGTTTTATTGCTGGTCATTATTTTAGCTGCTATATTGATTTATTATATGTAAATATATTTTATATATTTATATTATATATACATTTACATATAGTATAATTAGTGTAATATTGTATAATTATTTTTTTAATACAGAGGTTATCTATATATGTCCATTATAGTGTACAATACATTATATCTAAATCACCATACCTCATATGGATCATGGAATAAATAATTATACAATATTACACTAATTATACTATATGTAAATTTACATATAATATAAATACTGTATTAACATTCAGCCACTATAGGAACATAGCTAATAAATACACTGTATCCACTACTTCAGAGAAAAACAAATAAATAAAAATAAATATGGAAAACTCCATCAAGATACAAAACAATATACACTTGAAGGATAAAAAAAAAACAGATGAATGCAATAATATTGATTGTGTATCTGACATACTTGAAGCAAACTATCTTATTACTTGAAATTGGGACATTCTCTAATAACTTTCTTATCCCCTAAACACTGAAGGTATTTACATGCAAATCGCCATTCATATGCTAATGCCGCCCTTCATTAAGGTTGCAAGTACATACAAAAGGATCGACTAATGGTGTACATTGCAGTATTATACCTCAGTATCGCTGACTACACTGCCTGCGCCTGACTGGAAGCAAACTATCTTATTACTTGAAATTGGGACATTCTCTAATAACTTTTCTACCCCCCACTCTCAGTATGGCTACAATAGGATCTAAGGCCCCTTTCACACGGGCGAGGAGGGGCTGGAAGGGTTAAAAATAGGGCTCATGGGGTTAAGAATAAATAAAAAATAATAAACTACTGTACAATGGACTAACTATACATTCATATATTTATGTACTGAATCACAATTATGATTCAGTACATCTAGAATATTAGACTATATATTTGCATATGCAGCTCTATAATATATCTGTATACACCGCTCCATTATGTCTTTAGATCTGTGATACAAGTGGATTAGATTTGGATAACACCTGGTGATACATTGTACCAGATTTTGTGCGGTCTACTGCATACAGATATATAATAGAGCAGTGTGTACAGATATATAATGAAGTGTTGTATACAGATATGTAATGGAGCAGTGAACAGTATACAGATATATAATGTAGTGGATACAGAGTGTATTTATTAGCTATGTTCCTATAGTGGCTGTATGTTATTACAGTATCGAAAAACAACATGTACAGTATGGATACATTTGTATTTAGCAAAGCCTTTTGAACATTTCCTCCTTGACGGCAGCCCCCACCGAAACCCCTTCTGCCAGGACAATTCCCACACCTATTTTTGCTATTCTTATTGTTGGATCTCTTTCTCCACAATTGCGCAATGGAAACCTAATATGAATTATGATGTTAACACTGACACCATTAAAACAAATAATATTGTTACATGAAAAACAAAAATAAATAAATTAATACAGCTCCAGCGCTGGGTGAGTTTTAAAATACACCAAAAGTTTACAGGCAAAAATAGACCAATATATACAGCGTTGCTGCTATATTGATTTATTATATATAAATATATTTTATATATGTATATTATATATAAATTTACATATAGTATAATTAGTGTAATATTGTATAATTATTTTTTAATACAGAGGTTATCTATCTTACTATCTATCTATATCTATATATGTCCATTATACTGTACAATACACTATATCTAAATCACCATACCTCATATTATACTATATGTAAATTTATATATAATATAAATCCTGTATTAACATTCAGCCACTATAGGAACATAGCTAATAAATACACTGTATCCACTACTTCAGAGAAAAACAAATAAATAAAAATAAATATGGAAAACTCCATCAAGATACAAACCAATATACACTTAAAGGATAAAAAAACAGATGAATGCAATAATATTGATTGTGTATCTGACATACTTGAAGCAAACTATCTCATTACTTGAAATTGGGACATTCTCTAATAACTTTCCCCCACTCTCAGTATGGCTACAATAGGATCTAAGGCCCCTTTCACATGGGTGAGCAGGGGCTGGAGGGGTTAAAAATAGGGCTGGAGGAATTAAAAATAGTGCTGGAGAGGTTAATAAGGGGTATAATACTCAAGTATGTCAGATACACAATAAATATTATTGCATTCATCTGTTTCCTACCCCCCCCCTCTCAGTATGGCTACAATAGGATCTAAGGCCCCTTTCACATGGGTGAGAAGGGGCTGGAGGGGTTAAAAATAGGCTGGAGGGGTTAATAAGGGGTATAATACTCAAGTATGTCTGATACACAATCAATATTATTGTATTCATCTGTTTCCTCCCCCCCCCCCCCCCCCCCCACACACTCTCAGTATGGCTACAATAGAATCTGAAGCCAATTTCACACGGGGGAGGAGGGGATGGAGGGGTTAAAAATTAATTTTAAAAAATAATTTAACTCACCTTAATCCACTTGTTCGCGCAGCCCGTCTTCTCTTCTATCTTCAGGACCTGGGTGAAAGGCCTGATGATAATATTGATTGTGCATCTGACATACTTGAAGCAAACTATCTTATTATCTTACTATCTATTAAAAATAGGGCTGGAGGGTTAAAAATAGGGCTGGAGGGGTTAATAAGGGGTATAATACTCAAGTATGTCTGATACACAATCAATATTATTGTATTCATCTGTTTCCTACCCCCACTCTCAGTATGACTACAATAGGATCTAAGGCCCCTTTCACACGGGCGAGGAGGGGCTGGATGGGTTAAAAATTAATAAAAAAAATTTAACTCACCTTAATCCACTTGTTCGCGCAGCCCGTCTTCTCTTCTGTCTTCTTTCTTGAGGAGCTGGGTAAAAGACCAGTGGTGACATCACTACGCTCATCACATGGTCCGTCACATGATCCATCACCATGGTGATAAGCGCAGTGATGTCACCACAGGTCTTTTACCCAGGTCCTGAAGAAAGAAGACAGAAGAGAAGACGGGCTGCGCGAACAAGTGGATTAAGGTGAGTTAAATTATTTTTTATTAATTTTTAACCCCTCCAGCTCCTCCTCGCCCGTCTGAAAGGGGCCTTAGATCCTATTGTAGCCATACTGAGAGTGGGGGTAGGAAAGTTATTAGAGAATGTCACAATTTCAAGTAATGAGATAGTTTGCTTCAAGTATGTCAGATACACAATCTATATTATTGCATTCATCTGTTTTTTTTATCCTTTAAGTGTATATTGTTTTGTATCTTGATGGAGTTTTCCATATTTATTTTTATTTATTTGTTTTTCTCTGAAGTAGTGGATACAGAGTGTATTTATTAGCTATGTTCCTATAGTGGCTGAATGTTAATACAGTATTTATATTATATATAAATTTACATATAGTATAATTAGTGTAATATTGTATAATTATTTATTCCATGATCCATATGAGGTATGGTGATTTAGATATAGTGTATTGTACAGTATAATGGACATATATAGATAGTAAGATAGATAACCTCTGTATTAAAAAATAATTATACAATATTACACTAATTATACTATATGTAAATTTATATATAATATAAATATATAAAATATATTTATATATAATAAATCAATATAGCAGCAACGCTGTATATATTGGTCTATTTTTGCCTGTAAACTTTTGGTGTATTTTAAAACTCACCCAGCGCTGGAGCTGTATTAATTTATTTATTTTTGTTTTTCATGTAACAATATTATTTGTTTTAATGGTGTCAGTGTTAACATCATAATTCATATTAGGTTTCCATTGCGCAATTGTGGAGAAAGAGATCCAACATTAAGAATAGCAAGAATAGGTGTGGGAATTGTCCTGGCAGAAGGGGTTTCGGTGGGGGCTGCCGTCAAGGAGGAAATGTTCAAAAGGCTTTGCTAAATACAAATGTATCCATACTGTACATGTTGTTTTTCGATAATGTAATAACATTCAGCCACTATAGGAACATAGCTAATAAATACACTCTGTATCCACTACATTATATATCTGTATACTGTACACTGCTCCATTACATATCTGTATACAATACTTCGTTATATATCTGTACACACCGCTCTATTATATATCTGTATGCAGTAGACCGCACAAAATCCGGTACAATGTATCACCAGGTGTTATCCAAATCTAATCCACTTGTATCACAGATCTAAAGACATAATGGAGCGGTGTATACAGATATATTATAGAGCTGCATATGCAAATATATAGTCTAATATTCTAGATGCACTGAATCATAATTGTGATTCAGTACATAAATATATGAATGTATAGTTAGTCCATTGTACAGTAGTTTATTATTTTGTATTTATTCTTAACCCCATGAGCCCTATTTTTAACCCTTCCAGCCCCTCCTCGCCCGTGTGAAAGGGGCCTTAGATCCTATTGTAGCCATACTGAGAGTGGGGGGTAGAAAAGTTATTAGAGAATGTCCCAATTTCAAGTAATAAGATAGTTTGCTTCCAGTCAGGCGCAGGCAGTGTAGTCAGCGATACTGAGGTATAATACTGCAATGTACACCATTAGTCGATCCTTTTGTATGTACTTGCAACCTTAATGAAGGGCGGCATTAGCATATGAATCGAGATTTGCATGTAAATACCTTCAGTGTTTAGGGGATAAGAAAGTTATTAGAGAATGTCCCAATTTCAAGTAATAAGATAGTTTGCTTCAAGTATGTCAGATACACAATCAATATTATTGCATTCATCTGTTTTTTTTTATCCTTCAAGTGTATATTGTTTTGTATCTTGATGGAGTTTTCCATATTTATTTTTATTTATTTGTTTTTCTCTGAAGTAGTGGATACAGTGTATTTATTAACTATGTTCCTATAGTGGCTGAATGTTAATACAGTATTTATATTATATGTAAATTTACATATAGTATAATTAGTGTAATATTGTATAATTATTTATTCCATGATCCATATGAGGTATGGTGATTTAGATATAATGTATTGTACACTATAATGGACATATATAGATAACCTCTGTATTAAAAAAATAATTATACAATATTACACTAATTATACTATATGTAAATGTATATATAATATAAATATATAAAATATATTTACATATAATAAATCAATATAGCAGCTAAAATAATGACCAGCAATAAAATATAGCAATGAATAAAAAATAGCAATACATTTAAAATAGTGATAGATCCAGGAGCATACACAAACAAATAAATTCATTTCCCATAAATATCATAGTTTATGTAGCAGAGTTAGATAGTGTTCCAATTCACAGAGGGGAATAAGACACTTCCATATTCTAATATAATTGTAGCAGCATAGAATAGGAGAATAGAGAATATATATATATATATATATATATATATATATATATATATATGTATCACAGTTCACAGCAATTTGTTGCAGTATAGACAAGGTGGCAGTAGTTGGTAAGTAACTATCAATGTCAGCGCTTGATCTTTTAATGGAATTTGCCATATAACAGAGACAGCAGGCAGTTAGTGAAGGACCTACAGTATTTATGGGATATTAATTTATTTGTTTGTGTATGCTCCTGGATCTATCACTTATTTATATGTATTGCTATTTTTTATTGCTGGTCATTATTTTAGCTATTGTCCTGATTTTAGTTAATAAACATGTACTCCACCAGAAGCGCAGTGAAAGGGTCTCCAGCCAGAAAATAACCTGCACTTTCAGCCTGCAGACAATACCCCCCTTCCCCCAACAGGGAGTTCCTTTTGTCTACCGGCTTTCAGTGAATGGGAGGGCAGGGTATCAGTGTGTAGAAAGATAGCGTGCGATCTCATTCACAGACTGCCTGTAGGGGGAGGGGGGATGGGGTGCAACCTTATTCAGAGCCTCAGTAAAGTTCATTTGATATACATTTGCTAATATAAGCTTAAGTCCCCAGAAGTTTTTTATGTTATATTTATATCCAGTGCAGCAGTATATTGTGTATATACATAGTTCCACTACCAATCGCAATGCATGACTGCATAGAAATGTAAATAGTGATATTATTGATAACTAGCAATGCATTTTTTACAAATATAAAAATATATTACAAGTTATATTATAATATAAATAATAATAATTATAATATATATTTATATACACGCACATATACATGTATATAAATTATTCATTTTTATTCATAAAGTAAAGTAACACCATATGCAGTAATATATATTTGTACTGTATGTATTTTTATTTATTTAATTAGTGATTAGGCTATCTTTCTATGCTAATTTTTGTCTCACTCTGCCGATTTGGCTGCGTGCAGAGCAGTAGTTATGATAGCGATATTATGTCCAAGCTCCCCCCCCCCCTCCACCCTGATGTAACAATCTGAATATACAACTGGGACATAATATCGCAATCATAACTACTGCTCTGCATACAGCCAAATTGGCAGAGTGAGAAGTGAAGCCGGACACTGCGCTGCAGTATGTGCCGGTAGTATATAAGTCTTTGTCTTTGCTGTGGATAGTAGGGTTAGGAGGGGGAGGTGACTTGGATTGACAGCCTGGGGAAGCAGCCCTATGCTGGATGAAGGAGTGTGAGAGCGGAGGAATGTAATTACCTAGTTGAAATCGCCATGCGATTACTTCGAGTTATATTAATCGCATGGCGATTTCAACTTGGACCTGGTTTACTATGATTGGCTTCAATGGCTTGGTAGAATTAGCGAATATGACGAATATATTCGTTATATTCCACAAAACGAAGATAACGAATGTATTCGTCATATTCCACAAAACGAAGATAACGAAGTATTCTGCATCTTCGTTTTAGCTACCTAGTCATCAACTTCGCTAATTCTAGCAATCATATAGGAAAGTTTACTATAGAGACAGCTAAGTTTAATTCGCTATGCGATTATATTACTTTGTTTTTTTTTTTAAATATAGAATAATTATAATAATTATCAGGTATAATTATTCCATTTGTTTTTTTTTTTTTAAAAAGCAGTCATATAATCGCATAACGAATTAAACTTAGCTGTCTCTATAGTAAACTTTCCTATATGGTTGCTAGAATTAGCAAAGTTGATGAATAGGTAGCTAAAACGAAGATGGAGAATATTTCGTTATCTTCGTTTTGTGGAATATAACGAATACATTCGCCATATTCGTTTTGTGGAATATAACGAATATATTCGTCATATTCGCTAATTCTACCAAGCCAACCATAGTAAACCAGGTCCAAGTTGAAATCGCAATTCGATTAATTCAAGTTATAATAATCGAATTTCGATTTTAACTTAGCACTGCTATATTCCATATTAGGCTAGAATTAACGAATATGGAATATAGCAGTGCTAAGTTAAAATCGAAATTCGATTATTATAACTTGAAATAATCGCATTGCTATTTCAATAGGCGAGTAGCCTTTAAGTTAAAATCGAAATTTGATTATTTAAATCGCATATTAATCGCAATAACAAGAATAATGACGAATATTCGATTTCGACGAATATAAAACGAATATTCTATCGAATATTCGCGAATTTCGTCGAAATCGAATATGGCACCTGCCGCTCATCACTACTCAGGAGCAGCAATAAACAGCAGTAAAAAGCAGTGGTACACAAAGATTTATATAAACATGTACCAAACAGGTGCAGGGATTTTCAAAAGCATCAATTCCGGTACTGGAAGTAATGTATTTCACAGTGGAACGCACTCGTTTGTCAGAAGATAAAAAATTGTATTTAAATATCAGTAAAGGGCCTCTTTCTACATACTCCCCTATGTGGACTAATAAATATCGTTTGGATCGCCGTCTTAGTGAATTTAGAGGTGGAGGAGACGGGTCGGAACAGAGCATCGCGGCCGCACACAGGAAGTGGACTGACTTCCGGTCCATGGAGTGCATAGCTGGAACGCACAGGGATTTGTTCGCATGCGCTTCAAGGCGATGCCGGTGTTCTGCCAGATCTCTATAGATTGCCGAAAGTCTATAGCGGAGTCACGTGGTGCGCTACACAAGCGCATTCGGCTAAAGTATAGTAATGGCAGAACGTCGCAAGCCTGTAATCTACATTAATTTGTACCCTCGCGGGCTCGCTTCGCTCACCATGCATCGGGCTTGCTGCGCTCGGTATTTGCTAAAACTAATTCTATGCCGCCATTGATAGTAAAGAACGAAATGGATGGTAAAGAAAGAGATGGATAGTAAAGAAAGAGATGGATAGTAAAGAAAGAGATGGATAGTAAAGAAATGGAGAGCTGGGAAAATGCATTTCTGCCAGATTAACATACTTTAGCCAAATGCACTTGCGCAGCACACCACGTGAATTCCGCTATAGACTATCGGCAATCTATAGAGATCTGGCAGAACACCGGAATGAGATGAGGCATGCAAGTCAGCGATCTCCTGTGGACCTCCTCTTTTCAGTTTTAACCCTTTGCTCAATAAGGGATGAGGACAAAATATTGTGGGTGGTATACGAGGCATTGGCACAGGGAACGGGGATTACTAAAGCCATAAGGGCTTCATGGAGACATGTATAAATAAAAAAATAAGTAAAAAAATAGATATCTAAAGGGGCACATATAGTAGACAAAAAAAGGAGGGAGGGATAGATTATATGACCATTAATATCTAAATAAACAATATGGACTAAAAAAATACAATCAAATGAGAAAAATACTAGGCACAATACTGGGTTAATGGAAAACCATATGTTTTATTAGTAGAGTTGAGCGAACACCTGGATGTTCGGGTTCGAGAAGTTCGGCCGAACATCCCGGAAATGTTCGGGTTCGGGATCCGAACCCGATCCGAACTTCGTCCCGAACCCGAACCCCATTGAAGTCAATGGGGACCCGAACTTTTCGGCACTAAAAAGGCTGTAAAACAGCCCAGGAAAGAGCTAGAGGGCTGCAAAAGGCAGCAACATGTAGGTAAATCCCCTGCAAACAAATGTGGATAGGGAAATGAATTAAAATAAAAATTAAATAAATAAAAATTAACCAAAATCAATTGGAGAGAGGTTCCATAGCAGAGAATCTGGCTTCCCGTCACCCACCACTGGAACAGTCCATTCTCAGATATTTAGGCCCCGGCACCCAGGCAGAGGAGAGAGGTCCCGTAACAGAGAATCTGTCTTCATGTCAGCAGAGAATTAGTCTGCATGTCATAGCAGAGAATGAGGCTTCACGTCAGCCACCACTGCAACAGTCCATTGGCATATATTTAGGCCCAGCACCCAGGCAGAGGAGGGAGGTCCCGTAACAGAGAATCTGTCTTCATGTCAGCAGAGAATTAGTCTGCATGTCATAGCAGAGAATGAGGCTTCACGTCAGCCACCACTGCAACAGTCCATTGGCATATATTTAGGCCCAGCACACACACAGGCAGAGGAGAGAGGTCCCGTAACAGAGAATCTGGCTTCATGTCAGCAGAGAATTAGTCTGCATGTCATAGCAGAGAATGAGGCTTCACGTCAGCCACCACTGCAACAGTCCATTGGCATATATTTAGGCCCAGCACACACACAGGCAGAGGAGAGAGGTCCCGTAACAGAGAATCTGTCTTCATGTCAGCAGAGAATCAGTCTGCATGTCATAGCAGAGAATGAGGCTTCACGTCAGCCACCACTGCAACAGTCCATTGGCATATATTTAGGCCCAGCACACACAGGCAGAGGAGAGAGGTCCCGTAACAGAGAATCTGGCTTCATGTCAGCAGAGAATCAGTCTTCATATCATAGCAGAGAATCAGGCTTCACGTCACCCACCACTGTAAGAGTCAATTTTCATAAATTTAGGCCCAGAACCCAGGCAGAGGAGAAAGGTCCCGTAACAGACAATCTGGCTTCATGTCAGCAGAGAATCAGTCTTCATATCATAGCAGAGAATCAGGCTTCACGTCACCCACCACTGTAAGAGTCAATTTTCATAAATTTAGGCCCAGAACCCAGGCAGAGGAGAAAGGTCCCGTAACAGACAATCTGGCTTCATGTCAGCAGAGAATCAGTCTTCATATCATAGCAGAGAATCAGGCTTCACGTCACCCACCACTGTAAGAGTCAATTTTCATAAATTTAGGCCCAGAACCCAGGCAGAGGAGAAAGGTCCCGTAACAGACAATCTGGCTTCATGTCAGCAGAGAATCAGTCTTCATATCATAGCAGAGAATCAGGCTTCACGTCACCCACCACTGTAAGAGTCAATTTTCATAAATTTAGGCCCAGAACCCAGGCAGAGGAGAAAGGTCCCGTAACAGACAATCTGGCTTCATGTCAGCAGAGAATCAGTCTTCATATCATAGCAGAGAATCAGGCTTCACGTCACCCACCACTGTAAGAGTCAATTTTCATAAATTTAGGCCCAGAACCCAGGCAGAGGAGAAAGGTCCCGTAACAGACAATCTGGCTTCATGTCAGCAGAGAATCAGTCTTCATATCATAGCAGAGAATCAGGCTTCACGTCACCCACCACTGTAAGAGTCAATTTTCATAAATTTAGGCCCAGAACCCAGGCAGAGGAGAAAGGTCCCGTAACAGACAATCTGGCTTCATGTCAGCAGAGAATCAGTCTTCATATCATAGCAGAGAATCAGGCTTCACGTCACCCACCACTGTAAGAGTCAATTTTCATAAATTTAGGCCCAGAACCCAGGCAGAGGAGAAGGTCCCGTAACAGACAATCTGGCTTCATGTCAGCAGAGAATCAGTCTTCATATCATAGCAGAGAATCAGGCTTCACGTCACCCACCACTGTAAGAGTCAATTGTCATAAATTTAGGCCCAGAACCCAGGCAGAGGAGAAAGGTCCCGTAACAGACAATCTGGCTTCATGTCAGCAGAGAATCAGTCTGCATGTCATAGCAGAGAATGAGGCTTCACGTCACCCACCACTGCAACAGTCCATTGGCATATATTCAGGCCCAGCACCCAGGCAGAGGAGAGAGGTCCCGTAACAGAGGATCTGGCTTCATGTCAGCAGAGAATCAGTCTGCATGTCATAGCAGAGAATCAGGCTTCACGTCAGCCACCACTGCAACAGTCCATTGTCATAAATTTAGGCCCAGCACCCAGGCAGAGGAGAGAGGTCCCGTAACAGAGGATCTGGCTTCATGTCAGCAGAGAATCAGTCTGCATGTCATAGCAGAGAATCAGGCTTCACGTCAGCCACCACTGCAACAGTCCATTGTCATAAATTTAGGCCCAGCACCCAGGCAGAGGAGAGAGGTCCCGTAACAGACAATCTGGCTTCATGTCAGCAGAGAATTAGTCTGCATGTCATAGCAGAGAATCAGGCTTCATGTCAGCCACCACTGCAACAGTCCATTGGCATATATTTAGGCCTAGCACACAGGCAGAGGAGAGGTTCATTCAACTTTGGGTAGCATCGCAATATAATGGTAAAATGAAAATAAAAATAGGATTGAATGAGGAAGTGCCCTGGAGTCCAATAATATATGGTTATGGGGAGGTAGTTAATGTCTAATCTGGACAAGGGACGGACAGGTCCTGTGGGATCCATGCCTGGTTCATTTTTATGAACGTCAGCTTGTCCACATTGGCTGTAGACAGGCGGCTGCGTTTGTCTGTAATGACGCCCCCTGCCGTGCTGAATACACGTTCAGACAAAACGCTGGCTGCCGGGCAGGCCAGCACCTCCAAGGCATAAAAGGCTAGCTCTGGCCACGTGGACAATTTAGAGACCCAGAAGTTGAATGGGGCCGAACCATCAGTCAGTACGTGGAGGGGTGTGCACACGTACTGTTCCACCATGTTAGTGAAATGTTGCCTCCTGCTAACACGTTGCGTATCAGGTGGTGGTGCAGTTAGCTGTGGCGTGTTGACAAAAGTTTTCCACATCTCTGCCATGCTAACCCTGCCCTCAGAGGAGCTGGCCGTGACACAGCTGCCTTGGCGACCTCTTGCTCCTCCTCTGCCTTGGCCTTGGGCTTCCACTTGTTCCCCTGTGACATTTGGGAATGCTCTCAGTAGCGCGTCTACCAACGTGCGCTTGTACTCGCGCATCTTCCTATCACGCTCCAGTGCAGGAAGTAAGGTGGGCACATTGTCTTTGTAGCGTGGATCCAGCAGGGTGGCAACCCAGTAGTCCGCACAGGTTAAAATGTGGGCAACTCTGCTGTCGTTGCGCAGGCACTGCAGCATGTAGTCGCTCATGTGTGCCAGGCTGCCCAGGGGTAAGGACAAGCTGTCCTCTGTGGGAGGCGTATCGTCATCGTCCTGCCTTTCCCCCCAGCCACGCACCAGTGATGGACCCGAGCTGCGTTGGGTGCCACCCCGCTGTGACCATGCTTCATCCTCATCCTCCTCCACCTCCTCCTCATCCTCGTCCTCCTCGTCCTCCAGTAGTGGGCCCTGGCTGGCCACATTTGTACCTGGCCTCTGCTGTTGCAAAAAACCTCCCTCTGAGTCACTTCGAAGAGACTGGCCTGAAAGTGCTAAAAATGACCCCTCTTCCTCATCCTCCTCCTCCTCCTCCTGGGCCACCTCCTGTTCCATCATCGCCCTAAGTGTTTTCTCAAGGAGACATAGAAGTGGTATTGTAACGCTGATAACGGTGTCATCGCCACTGGCCATGTTGGTGGAGTACTCGAAACAGCGCAACAGGGCACACAGGTCTCGCATGGAGGCCCAGTCATTGGTGGTGAAGTGGTGCTGTTCTGTAGTGCGACTGACCCGTGCGTGCTGCAGCTGAAACTCCACTATGGCCTGCTGCTGCTCGCACAGTCTGTCCAGCATGTGCAAGGTGGAGTTCCACCTGGTGGGCACGTCGCATATGAGGCGGTGAGCGGGAAGGCCGAAGTTACGCTGTAGCGCAGACAGGCGAGCAGCGGCAGGATGTGAACGCCGGAAGCGCGAACAGACGGCCCGCACTTTATGCAGCAGCTCTGACATGTCGGGGTAGTTGTGAATGAACTTCTGCACCACCAAATTCAGCACATGCGCCAAGCAAGGGATGTGCGTCAAATTGGCTAGTCCCAGAGCTGCAACGAGATTTCGCCCATTATCACACACCACCAGGCCGGGCTTGAGGCTCACCGGCAGCAACCACTCGTCGGTCTGTTGTTCAATACCCCGCCACAACTCCTGTGCGGTGTGGGGCCTGTCCCCCAAACATATGAGTTTCAGAATGGCCTGCTGACGTTTACCCCGGGCTGTGCTGAAGTTGGTGGTGAAGGTGTGTGGCTGACTGGATGAGCAGGTGGAAGAAGAGGAGGAGGAAGCCGAGAAGGAGGAGGTGGCAACAGGAGGCAAAGAATGTTGCCCTGCGATCCTTGGCGGCGGCAGGACGTGCGCCAAACAGCTCTCCGCCTGGGGCCCAGCTGCCACTACATTTACCCAGTGTGCAGTTAGGGAGATATAGCGTCCCTGGCCGTGCTTACTGGTCCACGTATCTGTGGTTAGGTGGACCTTGCTACAGATGGCGTTGCGCAGTGCACACTTGATTTTATCGGATACTTGGTTGTGCAGGGAAGGCACGGCTCTCTTGGAGAAGTAGTGCCGGCTGGGAACAACATACTGTGGGACAGCAAGCGACATGAGCTGTTTGAAGCTGTCTGTGTCCACCAGCCTAAATGACAGCATTTCATAGGCCAGTAGTTTAGAAATGCTGGCATTCAGGGCCAGGGATCGAGGGTGGCTAGGTGGGAATTTACGCTTTCTATCAAATGTTTGTGAGATGGAGAGCTGAACGCTGGCGTGTGACATGGTTGAGACGCTTGGTGACGGAGGTGGTGGTGGTGGTGTTGGTGGTACATCCCCTGTTTGCTGGGCGGCAGGTGCCAACGTTCCTCCAGAGGCGGAGGAAGAGGCCGAGGCGGCAGCAGCAGAATAGGCCGAGGCGGCAGCAGCAGAAGAGGTAGCAGGGGGAGCCTGAGTGACTTCCTTGGTTTTAAGGTGTTTACTCCACTGCAGTTCATGCTTTGCATGCAGGTGCCTGGTCATGCAGGTTGTGCTCAGGTTCAGAACGTTAATGCCTCGCTTCAGGCTCTGATGGCACAGCGTGCAAACCACTCGGGTCTTGTCGTCAGCACATTGTTTGAAGAAGTGCCATGCCAGGGAACTCCTTGAAGCTGCCTTTGGGGTGCTCGGTCCCAGATGGCGGCGGTCAGTAGCAGGCGGAGTCTCTTGGCGGCGGGTGTTCTGCTTTTGCCCACTGCTCCCTCTTTTGCTACGCTGTTGGCTCGGTCTCACCACTGCCTCTTCCTCCGAACTGTGAAAGTCAGTGGCACGACCTTCATTCCATGTGGGGTCTAGGACCTCATCGTCCCCTGCATCGTCTTCCACCCAGTCTTGATCCCTGACCTCCTGTTCAGTCTGCACACTGCAGAAAGACGCAGCAGTTGGCACCTGTGTTTCGTCATCATCAGAGACATGCTGAGGTGGTATTCCCATGTCCTCATCATCAGGAAACATAAGTGGTTGTGCGTCAGTGCATTCTATGTCTTTCACCGCTGGGGAAGGGCTAGGTGGATGCCCTTGGGAAACCCTGCCAGCGGAGTCTTCAAACAGCATAAGAGACTGCTGCATAACTTGAGGCTGAGACAGTTTCCCTGGTATGCATGGGGGTGATGTGACAGACTGATGGGGTTGGTTTTCAGGCGCCATCTGTGCGCTTTCTGCAGAAGACTGGGTGGGAGATAATGTGAACGTGCTGGATCCACTGTCGGCCACCCAATTGACTAATGCCTGTACCTGCTCAGGCCTTACCATCCTTAGAACGGCATTGGGCCCCACCATATATCGCTGTAAATTCTGGCGGCTACTGGGACCTGAGGTAGTTGGTACACTAGGACGTGTGGATGTGGCAGAACGGCCACGTCCTCTCCCAGCACCAGAGGGTCCACTAACACCACCACGACCATGTCCACGTCCGCGTCCCTTACTAGATGTTTTTCTCATTGTTATGGTTCACCACAACAACAAATATATTATTTGGCCCAATGTATTGTATTCAAATTCAGCGGGATATAAATTTGAGGCCTAGTATTTAGGCGCTGGGTGACCGGTATGGATTTAGTGACAGAATTAGACTTGGAAATGCACAGAAGCGTGTGTGTGAAGTTATTCTGAATGACCCTATGTGCACCTTGAATATTATATACCCTTTTAGGGATAGATTTCAAATAGCTCTGATATAGCAGAAACCACTAAATTATGAAATTGCTAAATTGGGAATTGTACTTCAACCCAGAACAAAAAATGTGCTTTGACGGACACTAAATATCTTGCCCAGCAACAACAGTACAGCGGTGGGTAACGAGAGATTTAGAGGGATTTAAATTTGAGGCCTAGTATTTAGGCGCTGGGTCACCGGTATGGATTTAGTGACAGAATTAGACTTGGAAATACACAGTAGCGGGTGTGTGTGAAGTTATTCTGAATGACCCTATGTGCACCTTCAATATTATATACCCTTTTAGGGATAGATTTCAAATAGCTCTGATATAGCAGAAACCACTAAATTATGAAATTGCTAAATTGGGAATTGTACTTCAACCCAGAACAAAAAATGTGCTTTGACGGACACTAAATATCTTGCCCAGCAACAACAGTACAGCGGTGGGTAACGAGAGATTTAGAGGGATTTAAATTTGAGGCCTAGTATTTAGGCGCTGGGTCACCGGTATGGATTTAGTGACAGAATTAGACTTGGAAATGCACAGAAGCGGTGTGTGTGAAGTTATTCTGAATGACCCTATGTGCACCTTCAATATTATATACCCTTTTAGGGATAGATTTCAAATAGCTCTGATATAGCAGAAACCACTAAATTATGAAATTGCTAAATTGGGAATTGTACTTCAACCCAGAACAAAAAATGTGCTTTGACGGACACTAAATATCTTGCCCAGCAACAACAGTACAGCGGTGGGTAACGAGAGATTTAGAGGGATTTAAATTTGAGGCCTAGTATTTAGGCGCTGGGTCACCGGTATGGATTTAGTGACAGAATTAGACTTGGAAATGCACAGAAGCGTGTGTGTGAAGTTATTCTGAATGACCCTATGTGCACCTTCAATATTATATACCCTTTTAGGGATAGATTTCAAATAGCTCTGATATAGCAGAAACCACTAAATTATGAAATTGCTAAATTGGGAATTGTACTTCAACCCAGAACAAAAAATGTGCTTTGACGGACACTAAATATCTTGCCCAGCAACAACAGTACAGCGGTGGGTAACGAGAGATTTAGAGGGATTTAAATTTGAGGCCTAGTATTTAGGCGCTGGGTCACCGGTATGGATTTAGTGACAGAATTAGACTTGGAAATGCACAGAAGCGTGTGTGTGAAGTTATTCTGAATGACCCTATGTGCACCTTCAATATTATATACCCTTTTAGGGATAGATTTCAAATAGCTCTGATATAGCAGAAACCACTAAATTATGAAATTGCTAAATTGGGAATTGTACTTCAACCCAGAACAAAAAATGTGCTTTGACGGACACTAAATATCTTGCCCAGCAACAACAGTACAGCGGTGGGTAACGAGAGATTTAGAGGGATTTAAATTTGAGGCCTAGTATTTAGGCGCTGGGTCACCGGTATGGATTTAGTGACAGAATTAGACTTGGAAATGCACAGAAGCGGTGTGTGTGAAGTTATTCTGAATGACCCTATGTGCACCTTCAATATTATATACCCTTTTAGGGATAGATTTCAAATAGCTCTGATATAGCAGAAACCACTAAATTATGAAATTGCTAAATTGGGAATTGTACTTCAACCCAGAACAAAAAATGTGCTTTGACGGACACTAAATATCTTGCCCAGCAACAACAGTACAGCGGTGGGTAACGAGAGATTTAGAGGGATTTAAATTTGAGGCCTAGTATTTAGGCGCTGGGTCACCGGTATGGATTTAGTGACAGAATTAGACTTGGAAATGCACAGAAGCGGTGTGTGTGAAGTTATTCTGAATGACCCTATGTGCACCTTCAATATTATATACCCTTTTAGGGATAGATTTCAAATAGCTCTGATATAGCAGAAACCACTAAATTATGAAATTGCTAAATTGGGAATTGTACTTCAACCCAGAACAAAAAATGTGCTTTGACGGACACTAAATATCTTGCCCAGCAACAACAGTACAGCGGTGGGTAACGAGAGATTTAGAGGGATTTAAATTTGAGGCCTAGTATTTAGGCGCTGGGTCACCGGTATGGATTTAGTGACAGAATTAGACTTGGAAATGCACAGTAAGCGGTGTGTGTGAAGTTATTCTGAATGACCCTATGTGCACCTTCAATATTATATACCCTTTTAGGGATAGATTTCAAATAGCTCTGATATAGCAGAAACCACTAAATTATGAAATTGCTAAATTGGGAATTGTACTTCAACCCAGAACAAAAAATGTGCTTTGACGGACACTAAATATCTTGCCCAGCAACAACAGTACAGCGGTGGGTAACGAGAGATTTAGAGGGATTTAAATTTGAGGCCTAGTATTTAGGCGCTGGGTCACCGGTATGGATTTAGTGACAGAATTAGACTTGGAAATGCACAGTAAGCGGTGTGTGTGAAGTTATTCTGAATGACCCTATGTGCACCTTCAATATTATATACCCTTTTAGGGATAGATTTCAAATAGCTCTGATATAGCAGAAACCACTAAATTATGAAATTGCTAAATTGGGAATTGTACTTCAACCCAGAACAAAAAATGTGCTTTGACGGACACTAAATATCTTGCCCAGCAACAACAGTACAGCGGTGGGTAACGAGAGATTTAGAGGGATTTAAATTTGAGGCCTAGTATTTAGGCGCTGGGTCACCGGTATGGATTTAGTGACAGAATTAGACTTGGAAATAGCACAGAAGCGGTGTGTGTGAAGTTATTCTGAATGACCCTATGTGCACCTTCAATATTATATACCCTTTTAGGGATAGATTTCAAATAGCTCTGATATAGCAGAAACCACTAAATTATGAAATTGCTAAATTGGGAATTGTACTTCAACCCAGAACAAAAAATGTGCTTTGACGGACACTAAATATCTTGCCCAGCAACAACAGTACAGCGGTGGGTAACGAGAGATTTAGAGGGATTTAAATTTGAGGCCTAGTATTTAGGCGCTGGGTCACCGGTATGGATTTAGTGACAGAATTAGACTTGGAAATACACAGTAGCGGTGTGTGTGAAGTTATTCTGAATGACCCTATGTGCACCTTCAATATTATATACCCTTTTAGGGATAGATTTCAAATAGCTCTGATATAGCAGGAACCACTAAATTATGAAATTGCTAAATTGGGAATTGTACTTCAACCCAGAACAAAAAATGTGCTTTGACGGACACTAAATAATCTTGCCCAGCTACAACAGTACAAGCGGTAACGAGAGATTTAGAGGGATTTAAATTTGAGGCCTAGTATTTAGGCGCTGGGTGACAGGTATGGGTTTAGTGACAGAATTAGACTTGGAAATACACAGTAGCGGGTGTGTGTGAAGTTATTCTGAATGACCCTATGTGCACCTTCAATATTATATACCCTTTTAGGGATAGATTTCAAATAGCTCTGATATAGCAGAAACCACTAAATTATGAAATTGCTAAATTGGGAATTGTACTTCAACCCAGAACAAAAAATGTGCTTTGACGGACACTAAATATCTTGCCCAGCAACAACAGTACAGCGGTGGGTAACGAGAGATTTAGAGGGATTTAAATTTGAGGCCTAGTATTTAGGCGCTGGGTGACAGGTATGGGTTTAGTGACAGAATTAGACTTGGAAATACACAGTAGCGGGTGTGTGTGAAGTTATTCTGAATGACCCAATGTGCACCTTCAATATTATATACCCTTTTTGGGATAGATTTCAAATAGCTCTGATATAGCAGGAACCACTAAATTATGAAATTGCTAAATTGGGAATTGTATTTCAACCCAGAACAAGAAATGTGCTTGAACGGACACTAAATAACTCGCCCAGCTACAGCACTAGGGACAGATTTAGCTGGATATAAATTTGAGGCCTAGTATTTAGGCGCTGGGTGACCGGTATGGATTTAGTGACAGAATTAGACTGGGATATGGCCAAAAAATAAACAGACTATTGCTGGTTAAATGCACTTGGTGTGACAGCTTCACCCTGATGTAGGCTTTAGCCAAAAAACAACCACACCATTGAGGGTTAAATGCACTTGGTGACAGGCGCAGCTTGCCCCTGATTTTGTATATGGCCAAAAAATGAACAGACTATTGCTGGTTAAATGCACTTGGTGTGACAGCTTCACCCTGATGTAGGCTTTAGCCAAAAAACAACCACACCATTGAGGGTTAAATGCACTTGGTGACAGGCGCAGCTTGCCCCTGATTTTGTATATGGCCAAAAAATGAACAGACTATTGCTGGTTAAATGCACTTGGTGTGACAGCTTCACCCTGATGTAGGCTTTAGCCAAAAAACAACCACACCATTGAGGGTTAAATGCACTTGGTGACAGGCGCAGCTTGCCCCTGATTTTGTATATGGCCAAAAAATGAACAGACTATTGCTGGTTAAATGCACTTGGTGTGACAGCTTCACCCTGATGTAGGCTTTAGCCAAAAAACAACCACACCATTGAGGGTTAAATGCACTTGGTCGCAGCTTGTGCTGGCGCACCACAAGACACAAAATGGCCGCCGATCACCCCAGAAAAATGAGACTGACAAACGGTCTGTGCAGCCTAAAAACAGTGAGCAATTGAGGATCAGCAGCTCAATGATCCACAGCTGCAGATCGATCAGTTAATCAAGTCCTTTGGAGGAGTTAATCTGCCTAATCTCGCCCTACTGTCGCAGCCGCAACCTCTCCCTACGCTAATCAGAGCAGAGTGACGGGCGGCGCTATGTGACTCCAGCTTAAATAGAGGCTGGGTCACATGGTGCTCTGGCCAATCACAGCCATGCCAATAGTAGGCATGGCTGTGATGGCCTCTTGGGGCAAGTAGTATGACGCTTGTTGATTGGCTGCTTTGCAGCCTTTCAAAAAGCGCCAAGAAAGCGTCACAAAAGCGCGAAGAAAGCGACGAACACCGAACCCGAACCCGGACTTTTACGAAAATGTCCGGGTTCGGGTCCGTGTCACGGACACCCCAAAATTCGGTACGAACCCGAACTATACAGTTCGAGTTCGCTCATCCCTATTTATTAGTTAATAACAATATTCGTATAATACCATAAAATCGTAGTATAAATAACAGTACAACAGTACTAAAAGAGATATTGATGTTAAGACATACTAAATAAAATCGCTAAAATAATCTAATACATACTATATATTGCAAATTATAAAATCCTAAAAGTCACATAATCATTACAAGATTAAACATGGAGACTTAACAGTCCATATATCTGTTGCTGTTTGGACTGTTAAGTCTCCATGTTTAATCTTGTAATGATTATGTGACTTTTAGGATTTTATAATTTGCAATATATAGTATGTATTAGATTATTTTAGCGATTTTATTTAGTATGTATTAACATCAATATCTCTTTTAGTACTGTTGTACTGTTATTTATACTACGATTTTATGGTATTATACGAATATTGTTATTAACTAATAAAACATACGGTTTTCCATTAACCAGAGTGCCCAGTATTTTTCTCATTTGATTGCATTTTGTTCAGAGGAAGGGCGAATCCTCTTTACTGAGAGAACCTCTTCCAGGTTTCACCACTCCTGTGCGTCATATACTAATTTATACTATGGACTAAAAAAAGCTAAGCAAATAGACAATGGTACATTAAAACTCATATAGAATGTACAATGTACTGATAAGAATTATCTGTAAAGAATAAATCAAGGCAACTGGACATACTGTACATTTCTTGAAAACGTTTCACTCGTTCTTCCAACGAGCTTTCTCAATTCTGAGTGACTGTACAAAAATTCTGGGAATAAATATGTAACTGAATCCACATCTGGTAATTATACCCAGCATTGGGTCAAAGGTGTTGATTCCATTATCCTAATTGGAGTCAGTAGGTGATAAAGACTTCCCAGAAAAAGGTGTCAAGACAGCATTGTATGTGGCAGACAATAGAGGTCTATCCCCCCCCCACCTCTATTCAAGCTTGGATTCTCCATTTTTAGGTAGATGGCCTCCTTCACGCCTCGTTTGTACCAATCGGCCTCCTTATCCAAAACACGCACTTGACTGTCTTCAAAGGTGTGACCTGTTCCTTTTAGATGTAAGTACACTGCTGACTCTTGACCAGAGGTTTTGGCTCTTCTATGCTGAGCCATACGCTGATGTAGTTGTTGTTTTGTTTCGCCGATATACAGTTCTGAGCATTCCTCATTGCACTGGACTGCGTACACAATGTTGTCCATCTTGTGTTTAGGCGTTGGGTCTTTAGGGTGAACCAGTTGTTGCCTCAGTGTGTTGCTGGGTATAAAGCAAACAGGAATGTGATGTTTATTAAAAATCCTTTTGAGTTTCTCAGACACCCCAGTGTACAGTCACTCAGAATTGAGAAAGCTCATTGGAAGAACAAGTGAAACGTTTTCAAGAAATCTACAGTACGTCCAGTTGCCTTGATTTATTATTTACAGATATACCATGACCTGGATAAATGAGAACCTTCACAGACACTGATAAGAATTGTTACAGATTAATCTAAAATATATATATATATAGTATAATGATAAAAATTACCATAGGTGGATTAACACAAGTTCCACGCCTATTCATATTAGTGTGAATTATATACCATATCCAAATGGGTCTCATGGCATATAAAGACAATATATGTATATATATATATATATATATATATATATATATATATATATATATTTATATATATATATACACAGTACAGACCAAAAGTTTGGACACAACTTCTCATTCAAAGAGTTTTCTTTGTTTTCGTGACTATGAAAATTGTAGATTCACACTGAAGGCATCAAAACTATGAATTAACACATATGGGAATTATATACATAACAACAAAGTGTGAAACAACTGAAAATATGTCATATTCTAGGTTCTTCAAAGTAGCCACCTTTTGCTTTGATTACTGCTTTGCACACTCAAGAGGTAGTCACCTGAAATGGTTTTCACTTCACAGGTGTGCCCTGTCAGGTTTAATAAGTGGGATTTCTTGCCTTATAAATGGGGTTGGGACCATCAGTTACGTTGTGGAGAAGTCAGGTGGATACACAGCTGATAGTCCTACTGAATAGACTGTTAGAATTTGTATTATGGCAAAAATAAAGCAGCTAAGTACAGAAAAACAAGCGGCCATCATTACTTTAAGAAATGAAGGTCAGTCAGTCTGAAAAATTGGGAAAACTTTGAAAGTGTCCCCAAGTGCAGTCACAAAAAACATCAAGCGCTACAAAAAAACTGGCTCACATGCGGACCGCCCCAGGAAAGGAAGACCAAGAGTCACCTCTGCTGCGGAGGATAAGTTCATCCGAGTCACCAGCCTCAGAAATCGCAGGTTAACAGCAGCTCAGATTAGAGACCAGGTCAATGCCACACAGAGTTCTAGCAGCAGACACATCTCTAGAACAACTGTTAAGAGGAGACTGTGTGAATCAGGCCTTCATGGTAGAATATCTGCTAGGAAACCACTGCTAAGGACAGGCAACAAGCAGAAGAGACTTGTCTGGGCTAAAGAACACAAGGAATGGACATTAGACCAGTGGAAATCTGTGCTTTTGTCTGATGAGTCCAAATTTGAAATCTTTGGTTCCAACCACCGTGTCTTTGTGCGACACAGAAAAGGTGAACGGATGGACTCTACATGCCTGGTTCCCACTGTGAAGCATGGAGGAGGAGGAGGTGTGATGGTGTGGGGGTGCTTTGCTGGTGACACTGTTGGGGATTTATTTAAAATTGAAGGCATACTGAACCAGCATGGCTACCACAGCATCTTGCAGCGGCATGCTATTCCATCCGGTTTGCGTTCAGTTGGACCATCATTTATTTTTCAACAGGACAATGATCCCAAACACACCTTCAGGCTATGTAAGGGCTATTTGACCATGAAGGAGAGTGATGGGGTGCTGCACCAGATGACCTGGCCTCCACAGTCACCAGACCTGAACCCAATCAACATGGTTTGGGGTGAGCCGGACCACAGAGTGAAGGCAAAAGGGCCAACAAGTGCTAAGCATCTCTAGGAACTCCTTCAAGACTGTTGGAAGACCATTTCAGGTGACTACCTCTTGAAGCTCATCAAGAGACTGCCAAGAGTGTGCAAAACAGTAATCAAAGCAAAAGGTGGCTACTTTGAAGAACCTAGAATATGACATATTTTCAGTTGTTTCACACTTTTTTGTTATGTATATAATTCCACATGTGTTAATTCATAGTTTTGATGCCTTCAGTATGAATCTACAATTTTCATAGTCATGAAAATAAAGAAAACTCTTTGAATGAGAAGGTGTGTCCAAACTTTTGGTCTGTACTGTGTATATATAAAAATACATATATACTGTATATATATATATATATATATATATATACATACAGCATATAAAATACATAAAATATACCTCATATATGAAATTTATATATATCAATGTGTGCAAATGTGCAAATGAACCTGTCATTTTACGTACAGTGTTCGGAATTCGGCCCAGTTAATGAAAGAAATGTTGATTGTCTTGTGCGTATATATCAAACTTTATAAAGAAGAGATGAAAATAACAATTGTTTATTTTCAAAAACAACTAATAATTGGTGTGTTCGAGGGCTTCATTAAGGCCAAAAGGGGACAGGGTGTTTAAACGATATATCCAGTACATCTCCTTTCTTGATAGTTGCTGATAGGAGGATGGGACCCATTCTAGTGGGGTGACTTTCAAGAGGGAAGAATTTATCTCATGGTGTTCATAGAAGTGTCTAGAGATACTATGTGTCATGATCTTAAGGTTAATGTTTGAACGATGCTCATTCATTCGTTCCCTCAGCTTTTGGGTGGTGAAGTGAGCGATTTTGATTCTCTATTGTTTTTAATGCCTAACTTTTATTACGCTATCCAAGTGTGGACTTAGTGTGGGCTAGTGGCCTCCCAAATCCCTCAGGGATACCACGGACGCCTGTCTATGATTATAAACCTATACAGGTATATTACTCTCTCTGATCCATTAGTACATACCCTTGTGTGATTGTCGATCACATATAGAGAAATCGTAGCACTACCCTCATTTGGGACGGACAGACTGGCACCAGCAGTGTTGTCACTCTTTTAAGTGTATATGTTTTATACCTCACCCTATTCTATTAGCTGGTTCTCTGCACGTAGGTGACCATCATTAGCAGCCTCTCTGCACCCCATACACCCTGTCATATATTCTCACCTTTTATCAAAAAAATCTTTAGTTCCACCCTTTGGCATCACCAGTTAATCTCTGAGTCCATCCGAATTCAGGGAACCCTCAACTTTTTTCCCCTATCCGAGTAGTAGGCCACTTTTACAAACAGACAATAATACGCACTAAACCGAAGATAAAATCGATTTTAGAGGAAAAATTGTTAGGAAATATTCTTTCCTGTATATTTACAGGTATATAAAGTGCAAGTGCTGCCAAAAATTTCAAGGAAGAGGCACTCCGATACAACCTGTATATCACATAAAGGAGGGCCTCATTCACATTGTGCTACAATTGTTCAGGTAGTGGGACTTCTACACTCATAAAGCCTATGCACTAAGGGTAAGGGCTGTCAAATATTACAAGGAACCAGCACTCCAATACACCCTTTATTACACATAAAGGAGGGCATCATACACACCCTTGAAAAATTGGAATTGATGGCCTGCTGGTGACCTTCAAAAACATTAGGAGCAAGAGCCTGCTGGTGACCCTCTAAAATATTAGGGGCGAGAGTCTGCTGCTGATCTGACCATCTAAATAATGTTGTGGGCCAGGGCCTGCTGCCGAGCTGACTATTTAAAAAAAATTGGGGATGAAGGCCTGATGCCGAGCTGACCATATAAAAGATTTTGTGGGCGAGGGCCTGCCGCCAAACTGACCATCTAAAAAATGTTGTGGACGAGGGCCTGCTGCCCAGCTGACCATCTAAAAAATGTTGTTTACGAGGGTCTTCTGACAAGCTGACCATCTAGTAAATTTGTGGGCGAGGGCCTGCTGCCGAGCTGACCATTTAAAAATGTTTGTGGGTGAGGGCCTGCTGCCAAGCTGACCATGTAAAAAATGGTGTGGGCAAGGGCCTGCTGCCGAGCTGACCATCTAAAAATTTGGGGGTGAGGGTCTGCTGCTGAGCTAGCCCTCTAAAACATTATGGTTGAGGGCCTGCTGGTGACCCTCAAAAACATTATGGTTCAGGGCCTGCTGGTGACCCTCAAAAACCTTATGGGTGAGGGCCTGCTGGTGACCCTCTAAAACAAAATGGGTGAGGGCCTGCTGCTAAGCTGACCCTCTAAAACTTTAGGAGCGAGTGCAGCCTAATAAGCATGTTTATAAGATGGAGGAGGAGGAGGATGAGAAAAGGAGGATGTTCAGCCGCTTTCCTCTGGTGGAGTAGAGAAGTCAGTAGTTTTAAGGCACGCAGGGAACACTGAGGACGCTGACACCATCTGCTACGCAATCCTTCACCATCTTCCAAAATGTTTCCCTCCTTGTGACACTAAGCCGCACATCAGGTTGAGGGTGCTGGTGGGGTGTAAAGAAAACTGTCCCAGGCCTTGGAGAGTGTTGCCCTTGTTGGAACTGCTGTGTGTTCCCCTCTTTTCCCTTCCTAAGTTGGCCAAGGAACTACGTACTCTGCAGCCAGCGTTTTCAGCTGGAAATTTTGGGAGAAATTTTTCCACAAGGACTTTCTGGTATTGCACCATTTTGCTCGTCCTCTCCACCACATGAATGAGAAATGAGAAGTTATCTTTGTAGTGGGGGTCCAGAAGGGTGAACAACCAGTAATCAGTGTTGGCCAAAATGCATACAACATGAGGGTCACGGGAAAGGCAGCCTAATATAAAGTCAGCCATGTGTGCCAGAATCCTGACAGACAAGACTTCACTGTCCTCATCAGGAGGATGACTCTCAATCTCCTCATACTCTTTCTCCTCTTCTACCCATCCACGCTGAACAGATGGAATAAAACTTCCATGGGTACTACACTCTGTAGCGGAGGCAACCATCTCTTGGTCCTTCTCCTCCTCATAATCCAATTTGCGCTGATAAGACGAACTGAGGGTGGTCTAGCTATCACCCTGTGTACTGTTTTCACCCATTTCCACCACATGCAAGTCGTCCTCCTTAATAGTGAGCAGCAAGCGTTTGAGTAGACACAGCAGTGGGATAGTTATGCTCAAAATAGCGTTATCGCCGTTCACCATCTATGTGGATTCCTCAAAGTTGCATAAAACCTCACAGAGGTCAGACATCAATGCCCACTTCTCGCTTGTGAAGTCCTGAAGCTGACTGGAAAGGTGACAACCATTTTGCAGCTGATATTCCACTACTGCCCTCTGCTGCTCACAAAGCCTGGCCAACATGTGGAACGTCGAGTTTCAGCGCGTGCTCACGTCGCACAACAGTCGGTGAGCTAGCAATTGCAAGCACTGCTGCAGCGTTGCCAGATTAGCGGAAGCTGTCAATGACTTGCGGAAATACACACACACAGCGCACCTTCACCAGTAGCTCAGGAAAATTGGGATAGGTTTTGAGAAACCGCTGAACCACGTGGACAAGGCATGCTATGTGTATTAGCTTGCCAAGCTCCAAAGCCGCCACCAAGTTATGGCCATTATCAGACACAACCATGCCTGGATGTAGGTTGAGTGGCGAGAGCCACAGCTCAGTCTGGTTCCTTATCCCCTGACACAGCTCTGCAGCAGTGTGCTGTTTGTCACCTAAGCAGATCAGTTTAAGCTCGGCCTGTTGCCGCTTCCCCACTGCAGTGCTACACTGCTTCCAGCTACCGACTGATGGCTGACTGGTGCTGCAAGATGATAATTCAAAGGTGGAAGTGGAGGCAGAGGAGGAGAATGGGAGGGGGGGTTGCAAGCACTAACGTAGGTGACAGCTGAAACCCTGATGGTACTAGGGCCCGCAATCCTTGGTGTCGGCAGCACCTATGCCATCCCAGGGTACAACTCGCTCCCAGTCTCAACAACATTTACCCAGTGTGCTGTCAGGGAAAATTAGCATCCCTGGCTTAAAGCACTTGTCCATGTGTCAGTCGTTAAGTGGACCTTCCCAATAACTGCGTTGGTCAGGGCATGGGTAATGTTACGGGACACATGCTGTTGTAAGGCTGGGACTGCGCACCGTAAAAAATATTGGCGGCTGCGGACAAAGTACCATGGTACAGCTGCCGATATCAGGCTGTGGAAAGCCTCAGTATCCATAAGCCTAAATGGCAACATTTCCAGGACCAGCAATTTGGAAAGGTGCGCATTTAGTGCTATGGTCTGTGGGTGGGTGGCTGGGTATTTGCGCTTTCGTTCAAAAGCCAGAGGTATAGACATCTGTACGCTGCACTGGGACACAGATGTGGATGTGCTAGGTGATAGTGCTTGCGAAGCTCCAGTTGCATGGTGGGAGGCATCCGGGCCTGTGTCTTGGACAGGGGATTGGCCAGCACGTAACACAGGGGAAAAGAAGGTAGTGGTGTGACCCGCAGACACTGGTTGTGAACCCAAGCATTCGGCCCACCTATTAGGGTGCTTTGATGCCATGTGGCGGATCATGCTGGTGGTGGTGAGGTTGATAGTGCTCACGCCCCTGTTCATTTTGATACGGCATAGGTTTCAAATGACAATTATTTTATCATCCGCACTTTCATCAAAAAAGCGCCAGACTGCGGAACACCTACCCCTTGGCGCCTTCTCCCTTTTGCCACCCCACTGCCTCTTCCAGCCTCTTCCGGTGCTGTGGATTCCTCCCCCTCTGTACTGCTATCCTCGCTCGGCTTGCCACCTTCCCAGGTTGGGTCAGTGACTTTATCGTCCAGCACCCCCTCTTCCGCTTCCTCACTCTGGTGATTCTCCTAACTCGTTGACCTAACAAAAACCTCAGTTATTGACAACTGTGTCTCATCCTCATCATGAACCTCTTGAGACACTAATTGCGGTTGACTTTTTGGCAACTGTGTCTCATCATCATCATCCACCTCGTGAAACACTAATTTCCGTTCCCCACCGTCATCTTTGACTGACTGTGGATGCTCCAGAGTTTTGGAATCAGGGCACAAGATCTCCTCATGTGCCTCTTCAAGCGGACTTGGCGAGAGGCCAAAATTAAGGAATGGTGATGAAAACAGGTCCTCAGAATATCCGAATGTGGGATCACTTGTTTGCCAAGACTCTCCATGGTGGGTGGAAGGAGTATCAGGGTGAGGATTGAGATTGACCAGATTCTTAGCTACTGAGACTGGACTTTGTGGAAGACAGGGCGGTGCTTATCCGACTGGAAGCATTATCTACTGCAATCCAACCGACCACCTGGTCGCACTGGTCTGACTTTGAGAGTGGTGTCCTGTGCTGCCTTGCAAACTGGGACATGAAGCTAGGTATCGTGGATGAGTGTGTTTGTTGCGCTCTAGCAGCAGGAACAGTTTCACCATGCCCAGGGCCAAGGCCTCTGCTTGCACCATCAGCAGCCCGGCCACTTCCCCATCCCTTACTGCTCGCCTTGCTCATATTAAATGGTATATACTGTATGCTTGCAAGTATGTCACATGTACAGTAGTGTTGAGTGAGCATGCGTGGCCAAATACCAGTTCGGCCAAATACCAGTTCGGCTCAAGCTTCGACATGATCGGCACATGACGGTACTCGGCCAAGTACCGCATGTGCTCGAGCGCAATGCTCGAGTCTCCTCCCAGCACGTTTTGTGGTTGCTAAGCAGCCAATAAATTTGCAGGTAAGTACTGCCCTCACTGTAATGCCAGTAGCCATGTTGACTGTCCGGAACGCGTCATCAGGTGCTATATAGCACCCAATGACGTGTGTTCGGCTCATTCTAAGTCACGGAGAGCTGAGCATAGGAAGGGACAGAGAGTGTAGGGAGTGTAATTAAATACATTTTTTCTGCAAAAACGTTTCATAGACCCAAAAGTCCTTGTAAGTACTATTGTGTATGACAGCAGCAATATATGTTTGTAGTGCAATATGCGCTAAATTGCTCAGTATTAGAGAGACCTGTGCATAGTAAGGGACAGACAGTGTAGAAAGTGTAATAGGAAGATTTGTATGGACTATTTTAAGGACTATTGTGTGTGACAGCAGCAATATATACTTTTATCACATCTTGAGCAAAATACTGTGTAATAGGCTGCTGCAAACAGTTAAATTATTTGTGCCACATCTCCTGTGTAAATTGTGCGCATCCCTAAAATATCAGTGACATGCAGTGTACTTCTTCCGTAGATGGTGTCCACTGCAGACAATTAAATTATCTGCACAACATCTCCTATTTAAAGTGTGTGCATCCCTAAATTATCAGTGACATCCAGTACACTTTTTCCATAGACACTGCGAACTGTGACATTACCTGTGGTACCTGTCATGTATAACGTTTCCTCATCACAAATACCTTTGTAATACACCTCCAAATCCTACGCTACTGTATGTGTACTTTCAAACATATTTCACATTTAAAATGAAGAAGGCGACCAGTAAGGGAGGGGAAGTGTCCGTGATGCTGATGGTGAACGCAGAGGCCATGACCCTGGGCGCGGATAAACAATCATCCAAGATACCTAGCTTCATGTTCCAGTTTGCAGGGCGCCGTAGGAAACCACTCTTGAAGTCAGACCAGTGCGACCAGGTGGTCAGTTGGATTGCAGCAGATAATGCTTCCAGTTGGTTAAGCACCACCCTGTCTTCCACCAAGTCAAGTCTCAGTATCCAGGAGTCTGGTAAACACAATCCTCACCCTGATCTTCCTTCCTCCCACCATGTACAGTCTGGCCAAACAAGTGATCCGACGCTTGGATATTCCGAGGACCTCTTTTCATCGCCATTACTTGATTTGGCCCTCTAACCAAGCACGCTTGAAACCATGAGATCTTGTGCCCTTATTCCCATCCTCTTGGACATCCACAGTCACAAGAACATGATGCTGGGGAATGGCAATTAGTGTTTAATGAGGTGGATGATGATGAGACACAGTTGGCAATGAGTCAACCGCAATTAATGTTTCAAGAGGTTGATGAAGAGGAAGAGAGACCGAGGTTGTGGTTAGGTCAACAAATCAGGAGGATGATAAGAGTGAGGAAGTTTAAGAGGAGGTGGACAATGAGGTCACTGACCCAACCTGGGAAGTTGGAAAGCCGAGCGAGGACAGCAGTACAGAGGGGAGGGATTTGCAGACCCACAACAGGCTGGAAGAGGAAGTGGGGTGGTAAAATAAAAAGGCAGGCCACACCACACAGGCCTGCAAGTGTTCCACGGAGCAACCCCTTGCAGAACTCTCCCTTGCCAAGGGGTAGATGTTCCGCAGTATGGCGCTTTTTTAAGGAAAATGTGGACGAGAAAAAAATAATAGTTTGCAACCTGTGCCAATAAAAAATGAGCCGGTGTGTGAACACTAGCAACCTCACCACCACCAGTATGATCCACCACATGACATCCAAGCACCGCAATAAGTGGAACGAACGCCTGAGTCCACAATCTGTGTTTGCGGGTCACACCACTGCCTCATCTTCCCCTGTGTTACATGCTGGCCAATCCCTTGTCGAAGGTGCAGGCCCGGATGCATCCCACCCTGCACCTGGACTTTCGCGAGCACTATCAGCGACCACATCCACTTCTGTGTCCCAGTGCAGTGTACAAATGTCCATACCTAAGGCAATTGAACGCAAGCGCAAATACCCAGCCAACCACCCACAGGTAATAATACTAAATGCCTAAAATTTCCAAATTACTGGCCCTGGAAATGTTAACATTAAGGCTTGTGGACACTGAGGCCTTTCACAGTCCCCAGCCGCCACTATTTTTCATGGTGTTCCGTGCCCGCCTTACACCAACATGTCTCCCGTAACAACACACGTGCCTTGACCAATGCAGTTACTCGGAAGGAACACTTAACCATGGACACATGGAAAAGTGTATTTGGCCAGGGACGCTACATTTCTATGGCAGTACACTGGGTGAAACATGCTTATTGCTTATTGCTTAGGGGACAAAAAGCACACTGCCGCAGAGCTGTGGCAGGGGATAAAAGACCAGACTGAGCTGTGGCTCTCACCATTCAACCTAGAACCAGACATGGTTGTATCTGATAATGGCCATAACTTGGTGGCGATTTTGGAGCTCAGCAAGCTCAGACACATACCATGCCTAGCCCACATGTTCAACCTTGTGGTTCAGTGGTGTCTCAAAACCTACCCCAATTTGCCTGAGCAACTGGTGAAGGTGTGCCGCGTGTGTGTACATTTCCACAAGTCACCGACAGATTTAGTCGGTCTGTAAATGCTGCATCAACGCTTGAAATTGCGACGTGAACGTTGTGCGACGTGAACACGCGCTGGAACTCCACATTCCATATGTTGGCCAGGCTTTGTGAGCAGCAGAGGGCAGTAGTGGAATACTAGCTGCAACATGGTTGTCACCTTTTAAGTCAGCTTCTGCTATTCACAAGCGAGGAGGCGGCATGGATGTCTGACAATTGAGGAAACAACACAGATGGTGAGCTGCTCATAATTAACCACTTCAGCCCCGCTAGGTGAAACCCCCTTCATGACCAGAGCACTTTTTACACTTCGGCACTACACTCCTTTCACCGTTTATCGCTCGGTCATGCAACTTACCACGCAAATGAATTTTACCTCCTTTTCTTCTCACTAATGGAGCTTTCATTTGGTGGTATTTTATTGCTGCTGACATTTTTACTTTTTTTGTTATTAATCAAAATGTAACGATTTTTTTGCAAAAAAATGACATTTTTCACTTTCAGCTGTAAAATTTTGCAAAAAAAACGACATCCATATATAAATTTTTCGCCAAATTTATTGTTCTACATGTCTTTGATAAAAAAAAAATGTTTGGGCAAAAAAAAATGGTTTGGGTAAAAGTTATAGCATTTACAAACTATGGTACAAAAATGTGAATTTCCGCTTTTTGAAACAGCTCTGACTTTCTGAGCACCTGTCATGATTCCTGAGGTTCTACAATGCCCAAACAGTAGAAAACCCCCACAAATGACCCCATTTCGGAAAGTAGACACCCTAAGGTATTCGCTGATGGGCATAGTGAGTTCATAGAACTTTTTATTTTTTGTCACAAGTTAGCGGAAAATGATGATGATTTTATTTATTTATTTTTTTCTTACAAAGTCTCATATTCCACTAACTTGCGACAAAAAATAAAAAATTCTAGGAACTCGCCATGCCCCTCACGGAATACCTTGGGGTGTCTTCTTTCCAAAATGGGGTCACTTGTGGCGTAGTTATACTGCCCTGGCAATTTAGGGGCCCAAATGTGTCAGAAGAACTTTGCAATCAAAATGTGTAAAAAATGACCGGTGAAATCCAAAAGGTGCACTTTGGAATATGTGCCCCTTTGCCCACCTTGGCAGCAAAAAAGTGTGACACATCTGGTATCGCTGTACTCAGGAGAAGTTGGGGAATGTGTTTTGGGGTGTCATTTTACATATACCCATGCTGGGTGAGAAAAATATCTTGGTCAAATGCCAACTTTGTATAAAAAAATGGGAAAAGTTGTCTTTTGCCAAGATATTTCTCTCATCCAGCATGGGTATATGTAAAATGACACCCCAAAACACATTCCCCAACTTCTCCTGAGTACGGCGATACCAGATGTGTCACACTTTTTTGCTGCCAAGGTGGGCAAAGGGGCACATATTCCAAAGTGCACCTTTCGGATTTTGCAGGGCATTTTTTACACATTTTGATTGCAAGGTACTTCTCACACATTTGGGCCCCTAAATTGCCAGGGCAGTATAACTACGCCACAAGTCACCCCATTTTGGAAAGAAGACACCCCAAGGTATTCCGTGAGGGGCATGGCGAGTTCCTAGAATTTTTTATTTTTTGTCGCAAGTTAGTGGAATATGAGACTTTGTAAGAAAAAAGAAAAAAAAAGAAAAATCATCATTTTCCGCTAACTTGTGACAAAAAATAAAAAATTCTAGGAACTCGCCGTGCCCCTCACGGAATACCTTGGGGTGTCTTCTTTCCAAAATGGGGTCACTTGTGGGGTAGTTATACTGCCCTGGCAATTTAGGGGCCCAAATGTGTAAGAAGTACCTTGCAATCAAAATGTGTAAAAAATGGCCTGCGAAATCCGAAAGGTGCCCTTTGCCCACCTTGGCTGCAAAAAAGTGTCACACATGTGGTATCGCCGTACTCAGGAGAAGTTGGGTAATGTGTTTTGGGGGGTCATTTTACATATACCCATGCTGGGTGAGAGAAATATCTTGGCAAAATACAACTTTTCCCATTTTTTTATACAAAGTTGGCATTTGACCAAGATATTTTTCTCACCCAGCATGGGTATATGTAAAATGACACCCCAAAACACATTCCCCAACTTCTCCTGAGTACGGCGATACCACATGTGTGACACTTTTTTGCAGCCTAGATGCGCAAAGGGGCCCAAATTCCTTTTAGGAGGGCATTTTTAGACATTTGGATGCCAGACTTCTTCTCACACTTTCGGGCCCCTAAAAAGCCAGGGCAGTATAAATACCTCACATGTGACCCCACTTTGGAAAGAAGACACCCCAAGGTATTCAATGAGGGGCATGGCGAGTTCCTAGAATTTTATTTTTTTTGCATAAGTTAGCGGATATTGATTTTTTTTTTGTTTTTTTTCTCACAAAGTCTCACTTTCCGCTAACTTAGGACAAAAATTTCAATCTTTCATGGACTCAATATGCCCCTCACGGAATACCTTGGGGTGTCTTCTTTCCGAAATGGGGTAACATGTGGGGTATTTATACTGCCCTGGCTTTTTAGGGGCCCTAAAGCGTGAGAAGAAGTCTGGAATATAAATGTCTAAAAATGTTTACGCATTTGGATTCCGTGAGGGGTATGGTGCGTCCATGTGAGATTTTATTTTTTGACACAAGTTAGTAGAATATGAGACTTAGTAAGAAAAAACAAAAACAAACAAAAAATTTCCGCTAACTTGTGCCAAAAAAATGTCTGAATGGAGCCTTACCAGGGGGGGGGGGGGGGTGATCAATGACAGGGGGGTGATCAATGACAGGGGGTGATCACCCATATAGACTCCCTGATCACCCCCCTGTCATTGATCACCCCCCCCTGTAAGGCTCCATTCAGACATCCGCATGATTTTTTACGGATCCATGGATACATGGATCGGATCCACAGAACGCATGCGGACGTCTGAATGGAGCCTTACAGGGGGGTTATCAATGACAGGGGGTGATCAGGGTAATCACCCCCCTGTCACTGATCACCCCCCCTGTAAGGCTCCATTCAGACATCCGCATGATTTTTTACGGATCCATGGATACATGGATCGGATCCACAAAACGCATGCGGATGTCTGAATGGAGCCTTACAGGGGGGTTATCAATGACAGGGGGGTGATCAGGGAGTGTATATGGGTGATCACCCGCCTGTCATTGATCACCCCCTGTAAGGCTCCATTCAGACGTCCGCATGTGTTTTGCGGATCCGATCCATGTATCCATGGATCCGTAAAAATCATGCGGACGTCTGAATGGAGCCTTACAGGGGAGTGATCAATGACAGGGGGGTGATCAATGACAGGGGGTGATCAGGGAGTGTATATGGGTGATCACCCGCCTGTCATTGATCACCCCCCTGTAAGGCTCCATTCAGACGTCCGTATGCTTTTTGCGGATCCGATCCATGTATCCGTGGATCCGTAAAAATCATACGGACGTCTGAACGGAGCCTGACAGGGGGGTGATCAATGACAGGGCGGTGATCAATGACAGGGGGGTGATCAGGGAGTTTATATGGGGTGATCATGGGTGATCAGGGGTTTATAAGGGGTTAATAAGTGACGGGGGGGGGGTGTAGTGTAGTGTGGTGTTTGGTGCTACTGTACTGACCTACCTGAGTCCTCTGGTGGTCGATCCTAACAAAAGGGACCACCAGAGGACCAGGTAGGAGGTATATTAGACGCTGTTATGAAAACAGCGTCTAATATACCTGTTAGGGGTTAAAAAATTCGGATCTCCAGCCTGCCAGCGAACGATCGCCGCTGGCAGGCTGGAGATCCACTCACTTACCTTCCGTTCCTGTGAGCGCGCGCGCCTGTGCGCGCGCGTTCACAGGAAATCTCGGCTCTCGCGGGAGGATGCGTATATGCGTCCACCCAGAAGAGCAGGACCGCCGGCAGGACGCAATCCTGCGTACGGCGGTCCTGAGGTGGTTAAGGACGATGCTTTGGATGTGGAAAAGGTGGAAATGGGGGAATACAGTACACAGGGTGATAGCCAGACCACCCTCGGTTTGTCTTCTCAGCGTGAATTGGACGATGAAGAGGAGGAGGAGGAGCAGGAGACGGTTGCCTCCGCTACAGAGGGTAGTACCCATGGAAGTTTCATCTGTTCTTTGTGGGTGGGCAGAAAAGGAGGAAGAGGATGAGGAGATTAAGAGTGATTCTCCTGATGACGAAAGCGAAGTCTTGCCTGTTGAGACTCTGGCACACATGGCGGACTTCATGTTAGGTTGCCTTTTCCCCGACCTGCACGTTATACGCATTTTAGACAACACAGATTACTGGTTGCAGAGTGCTATAGCATTTGTGTTTTTGCGTTTGTATTTGTATTTCGCCATAGCAATGTGCACCTGCATACAGGGTTGTGCTGACTGAACCCCCCACAGATTACTGGTTGTTCACCCTTCTTGACCCCTGCTACAAAGAGAACTTCTCATCTCTCACTCCTCCGGGGGAGAGGACGAGCAAAATGTTGAAATACCAGAAGATCCTTGTTGAAAAATTGCCCCAAAAATTTCCATCTGACAACGCTCGCGGCAGTTTCAACAGAGGCAGGGCAACACTCTCCAAAGCATGGGACCCTTTCATGACATCCTGCCAGCCCCCTCACCCTGATGCACAGCCTAGTGTCACAAAGAGGGAAACATTTTTGAAGATGGTGAAGGAATACATAGCAGACCGTGTCAGCATCCTCAATGATCCCTCAGTGCCTTAAAACTACTGGGTGTCCAAGCTGGACACATGGGACGAACTGGCGCTATATGCCTTGGAGGTGCTGGCCTGCCCTGTCGCCAGCATTTTGTCTGAGCGAGTATTTAGTGCTGCTAGTGGCATTATAATAGATAAGCGTATCCGCATGTCAACTGAAAATGCTGACAGGTTGACTCTTATAAAAATGAACAAGACCATGACTTCTCGACTCCACCAGAGAAAAGCTGATGAACATAATAACACTGTAAATGTGTTCTTTATAATGTACTGAATACACTGTATTTTTATGCAGCCCTTCCACCACAAATAAGAGTATATAGTTGAATCTTCTTTTTCTCATCCTCCTTCTCCTCTTCCATCATATCAACATGCTTATTCGTCACATATAATGACCTCACATACAGGGGCGTAGCTTGAAATTACTGGGCCTTATAGCAAAAAAATGTTATGGCCCCCCACTCCCAGATCTCCCATCCCCACATACAGTACAGACCAAAAGTTTGGACACACCTTCTCATTCAAAGAGTTTTCTTTATTTTCATGACTATGAAAATTGTAGATTCACACTGAAGGCATCAAAACTATGAATTAACACATGTGGAATTATATACATAACAAAAAAGTGTGAAACAACTGAAAATATGTCATATTCTAGGTTCTTCAAAGTAGCACCTTTTGCTTTGATTACTGCTTTGCACACTCTTAGCATTCTCTTGATGAGCTTCAAGCGGTAGTCACCTGAACTGGTTTTCACTTCACAGGTGTGCCCTGTCAGGTTTAATAAGTGTGATTTCTTGCCTTATAAATGGGGTTGGGACCATCAGTTGCGTTGTGGAGAAGTCAGGTGGATACACAGCTGATAGTCCTACTGAATAGACTGTTAGAATTTGTATTATGGCAAGAAAAAAAGAAGCTAAGTAAGGCTACTTTCACACTAGCGTACGGGTGTCCGCTTGTGAGCTCCGTTTGAAGGGGCTCACAAGCGGCCCCCGAACGCATCCGTCCAGCACTAATGCATTCTGAGTGGACGCGGATCCGCTCAGAATGCATCAGTCTGGCAGCGTTCAGCCTCCGCTCCGCTCAGCAGCCAGACACCTGAAAGCTGCTTGCAGCGTTCGGGTGTCCGCCTGGCCGTGCGGAGGCGTGCGGATCCGTCCAGACTTACAATGTAAGTCAATGGGGACGGATCCGTTTGAAGATAGTGATGAGCGGCAGGGGTCATATTCGAGTTTGCGATATTTCGCGAATATTTTTTAGAATATTCATTGAATATTCGAAAATTCAAAAATTCGCGTTTTTTTTTTCTAAAAAAATCGGCAAATATGCGACTTTTCGTAATTCGAATTTTCGGATTCGAATTTTTATTGCGAATTTTTCAATTTACAACTATTACACAAAGAAGATTATAGCACTATATTAGCTAAATTGCTCTATATTCGGTTTTTTTCGAATATTCGCTATATTGCTATAACTTAGTTTTTTCGAATATTCGTAATATTCTAAAACAAGAATATATAGCAATATAGCGAATATTCGAAAGAAACGAATATAGAGCAATTTAGCTAATATAGTGCTGTAATCTTCTTTGTCTAATAGTTGTAATTTTTTTCTCATCTGAAGTTCAGATTGGAAAAAAATTATTAAACTATAAAAAAAACTGATTAAAGCACTATATTAGCTAAATTGCTCTATATTCGTTTTTTTGGAATATTCACTATATTGCTATAACTTAGTTTTTTCGAATATTCGTAATATTCTAAAACAAGAATATATAGCAATATAGAGAATATTCGAAAAAATGAATACAGAGCAAAATTTGCAAACACTACTACTCCTAAAGTCAAGTATATTGCAGCCTTCTTTTTGGCCCACAAGCTAGAAGCAGGAACTATGTGTACTTTCGAAGTACCTATATTCACGATAAAAATTCAAATTCGAATATTCGGGATCAACACTAAAGATGACACAATATGGCTCAATCTTCAAACGGATCCGTCCCCCATTGACTTTCAATGTAAAGTCTGGACGGATCCGTTCAGGCTACTTTCACACTTAGAATTTTTTTTAACAATATAATGCAGACGGATCCGTTCTGAACGGAGCCACCGCCTGCATTATATGAGCGGATCCGTCTCAGACGGATCCGCTCTGAACGCAAGTGTGAATGTAGCCTAAAGAAAAACTAGTGGCCATCATTACTTTAAGAAATGAAGGTCAGTCAGTCCGAAAAATTGGGAAAACTTTGAAAGTGTCCCCAAGTGCAGTCACAAAAACCATCAAGCGCTACAATGAAACTGGCTCACATGCGGACCGCCCCAGGAAAGGAAGACCAAGAGTCACCTCTGCTGCGGAGGATAAGTTCATCCTAGTCACCAGCCTCAGAAATCGCAGGTTAACAGCAGCTCAGATTAGAGACCAGGTCAATGCCACACAGAGTTCTAGCAGCAGACACATCTCTAGAACAACTGTTAAGAGGAGACTGTGTGAATCAGGCCTTCATGGTAGAATATCTGCTAGGAAACCACTGCTAAGGACAGGCAACAAGCAGAAGAGACTTGTTTGGGCTAAAGAACACAAGGAATGGACATTAGATCAGTGGAAATCTGTGCTTTGGTCTGATGAGTCCAAATTTGAGATCTTTGGTTCCAACCACTGTGTCTTTGTGCGACGCAGAAAAGGTGAACGGATGGACTCTACATGCCTGGTTCCCACCGTGAACCATGGCGGAGGAGGTGTGATGGTGTGGGGGTGCTTTGCTGGTGACACTGTTGGGGATTTATTCAAAATTGAAGGCATACTGAACCAGCATGGCTACCACAGTATCTTGCAGCGGCATGCTATTCCATCCGGTTTGCGTTTAGTTGGACCATCATTTATTTTTCAACAGGGCAATGATCCCAAACACAACTCCAGGCTGTGTAAGGGCTATTTGACCATGAAGTAGAGTGATGGGGTGCTGTGCCAGATGACCTGGCCTCCACAGTCACCGGACCTGAACCCAATCGAGATGGTTTGGGATGAGCTGGACCGCAGAGTGAAGGCAAAAGGGCCAACAAGTGCTAAGCATCTCTGGGAACTCCTTCAAGACTGTTGGAAGACCATTTCAGGTGACTACCTCTTGAAGCTCATCAAGAGAATGCTAAGAGTGTGCAAAGCAGTAATCAAAGCAAAAGGTGGCTACTTTAAAGAACCTAGAATATGACATATTTTCAGTTGTTTCACACTTTTTTGTTATGTATATAATTCCACATGTGTTAATTCATAGTTTTGATGCCTTCAGTGTGAATCTACAGTTTTCATAGTCATGAAAATAAAGAAAACTCTTTGAATGAGAAGATGTGTCCAAACTTTTGGTCTGTACTGTACCTCTCGGACCTCGCCGCCACATCTGCAGCTCCTCATGCGCTTGTGACGGTTGCTCGTAGGACTGAGCACAGACAGTTGGTCACTGGCAATGCATTTGTGCTAGTGTAGGAAATGTATGAATCTAAATGTCTGAAGATTGCTAAATTGTACAGGGGTCTGTAACATAAGAAGGTGAAAGAACATATTGTGGAGTGTGTATGTGTATTAGACAGAAGGTAGGGATATGTATCTTGCGTAGTTTGGGGATTAGGGAGATTAAGGGGTATATATCTAGTGCTGATACACTTGTAGGGGAAGAGCTGCTCTGACATAATTCGTCTCTTTCATATTATAAGCTCCCCTTATATATAATTTACTTACAGTTCTGAAGACTCATGGGTGTTGGCTGGTTTGGCCTCAGGGGTGCTGATAGGCACTATCTTTTTCATTACACCTCAAGTCAGACCACCAATCAGACCCACAATGTTAATCAGACCTCAGCTAACAGCCCCAATAAGATCCAGACCCCCCGTGCCTCTCCATCAGCTCCCAGTGCCTCTCACCAGCCCTCAGTGCCTCTCACCAGCTCCCAGTGCCTCTCTATCAGCCCCCAGTGCCTCTTCATCAGCCCCCAGTGCCTCTCGCCAGCCCCCAGTGCCTCTCTATCAGCCCCCAGTGCCTCTTCATCACCACCCAGTGCCTCTCCATCAGGCCCCAGCGCCTCTCACCAGCTTCCAGTCCCTCTCACCAGCCCCAGTGCCTCTCCATGAGCCCCCAGTGCCTCTCCATGAGCCCCCAGTGCCTCTCCATGAGCCCTCAGTGCCTCTTCATGAGCCCCCAGTGCCTCTCAACAGCCCACAGTGCCTCTCAACAGCCCCCAGTACCTCTCCATCAGCCCCCAGTTCCTCTCACCAGCCCCCAGTGCCCTCTTCATTAGCCCCCAGTGTCTCTCCATCAGCCCCCAGTGCCTCTCTATCTGCCCCCAGTGCCTCTCCATCAGCCCCCAGTGCACCCTCCCCCTCCTCAGTATTAAAATAATTGGTGGGCAGTGCACCCTCTCCCCCTCCCCTGTATTAAAATAATTGGTGGGCAGTGCACCCTCCCCACTGTATTAAAATCATTGATAGGCAGTGCGCCCTCCTCCCCGATAATCATTGGTGGACAGCGATAATCATTGGTGGCAGCGGCAGTTCCGATCGAAGTCCCAGCAGTGTAAAGATTTTATGTACGGGCCGGCAGGTGAGCTGACTCTCTAAAAAATGAAATGCGAGGGCCTTCAGGTGAGCTGACTCTGTAAATCATTTGAGGTGCGAGCCTGCTGGTGAGCTGACCCTGTAAAAGGTTTTAGTATGCGGGCCTGCTGGTGAGCTGACCCAGTAAAAGATTGTAGGTGAAGGCCTGCTGGTGAGCTGACTCTCTAAATAATTATATGTGATGGCCTGAAGGTGAGCTGACCCTGTAAAAGATTGTAGGTGAGGGCCTGCTGGTGAGATGACCCTCTAAAAAAATATATTTGAGGGCCTGCATGTAAGCTCACCCTTTACAACATTATATGCGAAGGGCATATATGAGTGCAGTGGTGTAGGGATCGCCATAGCAGCCATAGCAATGGCTATGGGGCTCTACTCCACTGGGGGCCCGGGTTGCAGGCTGAGGATAAAAAAAAAATTCAAGTGGCAAAGGGCGGTGCTATAGGGGCCCTCCCTTCATTGGCAGTGGCAGTTCCGATTGGAGTCCCAGCAGTGTAATACTGGGGCTCCGATCGGTTACCAAGGCAGTCAGGACGCTACTGAAGTCCTGTCTGCCATGGCAAGTTACTCTGCAGCATACTTACATGCGCTGTGGCCGCCTGGCGTTCCTTCTTCTTGTAACTCACAGGACTGTGCGGCGCATTGCTTATGCTTATAGCAATGCGCCACACAGAACTGTGACGAGTTACAAGAAGGAGGAGCGCCCGGTGGCCACAGCACATGTAAGTATGGTGCAGAGTAACTGGCCATGGCAGACAGGACTTCTATAGCGTCCTGGCTGCCATGGTAACCGATCGGAACCCCAGAATTACACTGCTGGGACTCTGATTGGAACTGCCGCTGCCACCAATGAAGGGGGGGTCCCTATAGCACCGCCCTTCGCCACTCGCCACTTGATATTATTATTATTTTTAATCCTCAGCCGGCAGCCCGGGCACCCAGTGGCGTAGAGCCCCATAGCCATTGCTATGGCTGCTATGACGATCCCTACGCCACTGATTGCATATACTGTATGCCCTTCGCATATAATGTTGCAAAGGGTGAGCTTACATGCAGGCCCTTGCAGATAATTTTTTAGAGGGTCAGTTCACCTGCAGGCCTTTGAATATAATTTTTTAGAGGGTCAGCTCACCAGCAGGCCCTCACCTACAATCTTTTACAGGGTCAGCTCACCTTCAGACCATCACATATAATTTTTTAGAGAGTCAGCTGATATTTAGGATACGCAAATGTTATACAGGAGATGTAGCTCAGGTAATGTAACTGTCCACAGCGGACACCGTCTACAGAAAAAATACACTGGATGTTGCAGATATTTTTAGGCTGTGCACACGTTAGACAGGAGATGTAGCGCAGATAATGTAGTTGTCTGCAGCAGCCAAACAATTGCAAGCTATTTAGCGCAAGTTGCGCTAAAAATATATATTGCTGTCAGATACAACTATAGTCCTTAACCACCTCACGTCAGCACGTTGACTATAAACGTCCTGGAGGTGGTTCTCTATCTCTGAATGGACGTTTCTGAACGTCCATTCAGAGATCGCAGCTGCACGCTAATCGTGCAGCTGCAGATCGGGTTGCCCGCTGTCAGTGACAGCAAGGCAACCCTTAGAGAAGGCAGGACAGTTCCCAGGTGTCCCTGCCTTCTAGATCGCTGTATACACAGCGCTC